>NC_056523.1:314375987-314701783 GCF_019175285.1 Sceloporus undulatus | reverse complement strand
AGCTCCATCAGGGCTAGCCTGAAGAAGAAGAGCCCTCCCTCCGGTCCATCCGCCTTGGTCCGGGCCTCAGAAGGAGAGAAGAATGCTGAACCGGATCCCCTCCCCCCTCACCATTCCTTTCTCCTTTTGTGTCGTGTCTTTTTAGATTGTAGGCCTGAGGGTAGGGAACTGTCTATTATTCCCTCTGTTGTAAGCCGCCCAGATTCCCAGTGATTGGTCAGCATATAAATAAATCCTATTATTGTTGTTGTTGTTGTTATTTTATTATTATTTTGGACATGCTCCAATTTCTCCTTGATCAGTATCTATTTCTTTCAAGCTGAGACTGCAATCCTACACAACACTACATATGGACAAAAGTAGTATTGACTTTAAGTCTGTGTAATAGTCTTCAGGATTTGAACTACAGTTGTGTATCATTATGAAACTGTAAAAGAAGGTGCAGTTCAGTCTCATATTTTTTCAGATGAGTATTTGCTTGTGAAATAATCAGCATGGTATAGTGCTTTGGGTATTGGATTAGGACGCAGGAGACCAGGGTTTGAATCCCTGCTCAGTCATGGAAACCCATTGGATGGGCTTAGACAAGTCTCACACTTCAGACTCAGAGGAAGGCAATGGTAAACCTTCTCTGAACATAAATTGGAGATGACTCGAAGGCATACAACAACCAATTTGCTTGAGAGCTCAAAATGCCAAGAAATGCTTAGTTGAAAATAAGCAAGCAAGGAAAAACCAAACAAAATGAGTCAGTCTAGCTAGATATAAATGTAATTGAATTCAGATACACAAGCCTAAAAATGAGGGAAAAAATCACTCTGCCTTAAATTGGTTGATACAGAGCACCCATTTGAAGAGGGAGGGAGAGATCCTTCCCAGCTGCATGCCAGGAATATGTATCCTAAGCTATGCTTCAGGGTTCATGTTACTGCTGGACTTGCCAATTTTTTTTAGTTTCCTGTTATGTTCACAGATGTCACTATAGAATCCTGATTACCTTTCAGAAGTGGCATAGAAGACTGTCTCTGCTGAGAAAGGGCTCTTTTCTCTAGCATTCATTGTTCCATTCCTGCATTGATCTTCAAGTGCAATAAGTTTATGTTAGTGTACCTAACCCCTAACATTCATCTTCACTTGGACCTTTTCTTTGTGCCTTCTCATCTCCCCTCTAATAATAGAGAAAGCTCTCTGGTTGTAGCTTGATTTGAGAGTTATTCTCAGGTTGATCATCTGGATTGTGATTTTCTTTGGATTGCTAACACAGCCTCTAGATTATGCTGTTGTTATTTCTAGCTTTCATATAGTCATAGAATCTTAGAGTTGGAAGGGACCAGAAGGCCCATCTAATCCAATCCCCTGCCATACAGGAACTACACAACTAAAGCATTCTTAAGAGATGGCCATCTGAGCTCCAGTTAAAGAAGTCTGAAAATGGGAAGTCCATCACCCTGTGAGACAGCCTATTCCATTATCACACAACTTTTACAGTAAAGTTTTCCCCCCTAATGTTTAGGTGGAATCTCTTTTCCTGTTGCTTGCATCCATTGTTCCGTGTCCTATTCTCTGAACCTTCAAATATTTGAACAGGTCTATCATTATCACTTCTTCATGATGGTTTTTAACCTTATAGAGGTTCAGATGAAATTTTTATTATTATTATTATTATTATTATTATTAACCTTTATTTATAAAGCGCTGTAAATTTACACAGCGCTGTACATACAGTCTTTTTAATTAGACGGTACCCTGCCCTCAGGCTTACAATCTCACAGTTGATTTGTTTTGTGAATAATAAAAAATATGTGGCAGCTTCAGAATGTTAAAATGTAAATTAGGATAAGCAGGGGTTTTGGTGAAAGTTGCTGACACTTTCTAAATAGCACTTTTTGTATGTGCCACCACCTAGCTAGCATTTTTTAATTTGGATCATGTTTGTTATATAAGCAGTTCATTAATGACATTGTTCCTCTCATTTTGACTCTCATAGGCAACCAATTAAAGATGTGCTTCCTTGTGCCTGAAATACCTTTTGCTTCCTCAGATGTTGCCTAGATGTAGCTGAAACTCATCTGCTATATTAAATGAGAAAGACCCCCAGCTGTGTTCCTTTGCTCCACATTTCAGACATCTCCCTACACCTGTAGGACTCAAGTGCCTTGCAAGACTATATCATTTAATATAGCCTTGCATGCCAACAAAAAGTATTGAGATTTGTTTTCTGCTAATTTTTAAATCTGGCTTTCTTTTGTCATTGTGTCATTGAGGCTTCTAAGATGGTAGAGATAGGTGTAAGAGTTTGTGTGAGAGAGGGAGAAAAAAAGCACAGAGCAGTCATTCTGATAAAAGCATCTAACTCAATAACAGAAGGAATTCATCCACATGATGGAGGTTTAATTGGGCCCTTACTAACTTTTTAAAAATGGGATCATCTTCCACTATTTCCTGGAGTGAGTTCTTGAATCTGACTAGTACATCAAGGACAAACTGCAAAGGCATTTAGGAGTGATGTTACTACCCCATCACTGTGAAGTTCCTTTCTTTCCAAAGAACTTCTTGAGGGTTCAGTGCAAGGCTTTTAGTAGCCAGGTGCATGCTTTGCAAGCAAGTGACTCGGGCATCTCCACAAGAGCCTGAGAAATATCCTTGCCTTCATTTATGGCGAAACATCCTTAGTGTAGACAACACTGAATTAGATGACTTCAACACTTGAGTTAAATGACGCCATATAAAGCCAACCAATTTTTCTTTATTCTTTCTGCTACTCCTGTTTTTGTTGTTATGTCTGGTTTGTGATTGACTAGATTCAGCTTTCTGTTTCACAATATTCTAACTGTCATAGTGTTGACACTAGTGTCTCACATTATCTGATTATTACTTGACCAAGTTGACTTATTTTAGCCCTGCTCAGCTGCTGAATCATGGCAATATCTATGACTTCAACACAGTTTTTATTTATGTCATTTTCTCCCACCATGTGAGCACCAGCTTAGGTCAGTCATAATAATAGTAATAATGATACTACCCCCAATATTAGTTATTTAGTTATTTAGTTATTTTATCCTGCCTTTCTCCAAAAAGGGACCTAAGGGGTCTCACAATATAAAAACACATTAAAACAACATTTTAAAAAACAATTAAAACAGTAAAAGTTATGAATTTTAAACAATCGGTATGATGCTAACGCTGATGAGGGTGATAAGTACAACAGTGATAGGCATGTTCTGGAGCCATGAGGGCCATACAATTCAATTTATAAGTAGACAGCTGTCTGAAATGGCTGGCATTTTGGCAGAATGGATCTGTCACATTTCTCCACAATTTGTACACAATTTAAAGTTGTTTTGAGGTTGAGGTCCTGAAGGGGATTTTTCTTCCCTCTGTAACTCTAGGAGTGATTAGAAGACCAGGCATAGTTAATCAAGAATTCAACTTATTTAGAGACAGAACTGCATTTCTTTCTCCCACCCTGACATACCAGGATTTGAACAAAATGGGAGCCTTAAACCATGGATTTACACACTCTAATTTGTCAAGGTTGCCAGGTCACTACTGCAGAATGGATGGGTTGGGAAAATTCCACCAAATTAACAAATTCAATACCAGTTTTAACTATAGGTTAGACAAGTAGTCCCCAAACTGTGCCCTTTAAGAGATTTTGGACTACAACTCCCAGAAGCCTCAGCCATGTTGGCCAATAGTCTGGGAATCTGGGAGCTGAAGTCCAAAATCCCTTAAAGAGCACAGTTTGGGGACCACTGGGTTAGACATTAGTTGGCTATGTACAACTTTCTTAAAGTAAAGAACCCAGGGCCGGCTTGTCCATATAGGCCAGCTAGGCAGCTGCCTATGGGAGCCAACCTCTAGGGGGCGCCAGAGAGAGAGAAAGAGTGGCTGGAGCCAGAGGATCATAGAATCAGGCAAGCAGAGCAGCCAGCAGCACTGCCAGCCTCCGAATGGCAGGAAGAGAGAGCTGCTTGCTGAGGCTGGAAGGAGGGAAGACGTTTACTGTGCTCTGCAACTCCTGGGCTGCATCCACACTGGAGAATTAATCCAGTTTGGCACTGCTTTAACTCTTTCTGGCTCAAGGCTATGGAATTCTAGGAGTTGGAGTTTGTTGTGCAGTCCAGAGCACCTCCTTCCTTCCTTCCTTCCTTCCTTCTCTCTATCTTCTTTCCTTCCCCCTTCTTTCCTTCTCTCCTTTTCCTTCTTTCCTTCTTTCTTTCCTCCTGTCCCTGCCTCCCCCTTCCTTCCTTCTTTCCTTCCTTCCTTCTTTCCTACCTTCCTCCTTTCTTCCCCCCATATTCTTTCCCTCCCTCCCTCTTCTCTTCCTTCCTTCCTCTCTCCGTCTCTTTCTTGCCAAAAGAGAGACTTTCAGGGAATGCTTGCCATGTCCTTTTCCTGAGGCTGAGAAAGTGTGACTCTCCCAAAGTCACCCAGTGGGTTTCCATGGCCCCATTTCTCCCTCCCTCCCCCCATAACTCCTTCCTCCTTCCCAGGCTTTGGCCCTATTCTTCCCTTCCCAATCACTTTTGCCTCCCTTCCCACTCAGTCACCTAGACCCCTTGTTGTTGTTGTTTGTTATTGTGTGTCCTCAAGTCCTTTCTGCCTCCTGGCCACCCCCTCTTAGGGTTTCCTTGGCAAGGTTTGTTCAGAGGGGGCTCGCCATGGTCTTCCTCTGAGGCTGAGAGAGTGTGACTCCCCAAAGTCACCCAGTGGGTTTCCATGGCCGAGCTGGGATTTGAACCCAGAGTCATAGTCCAATGCTCAAACAACTAGTCCACACTGGCTCCAACAATCCACTTTAAAAGCTTAGTCTTCTTCCCAGATGTCTTCACCGCAATAGAAGGCACTACAAAATGGAAGACATTTAAGAAAAAGGCAGGACAGGACTCAAGAAAAGCTCCAAACACTTCTAGAAATGTAAATGCATGCTTCTTAGTCATGCTCAAAATGGAGGATGTTTTAGAATACCTCCTGGACAGAAGTTTGGAATGGAGGACATGTGAAGATTTTTAGTTTTTAGGGGTCATAGATGGACCACTACTATCCCATAAATTCATGGGGATGGGATCCAGATTTTTCTACATCATTAGAATGAATAATGATTCCAGCTTGCAAAAGGAATATGTGTGCATTAGTCTCCATTCCAAATATCACAGCAGTAAATAAGTTTTTAACCTGTAAAAATCTAATTGGCTTTTTGACTAATTCTCAATACTGATGAAAGATTGGAACCTAACTTTTATGTCATGTTTAGCTTTAACAAACGAAACAGCAGAAATCAAGGAGTGAAAATAATTATGAGGAGCGACAGGGGTGCCAAAATATTTCTTGCCTAGGGTGGCAAAATATCTAGAGCCGGCCCTGAAAGAACCATTCCACAGTCTTTGCGATATAACCCGTTTCCCAGTACCTTTGTGTTACAGGGAACAAGATTTATCATGTAACCCTCATAGTGTCATCTTATTCTTTTGGAGGAAGACCAAGGCCATACAAAAGCATTTTGCTGAGCTAGCCCATGTGAACCTGTGTTAGTTTCCCCTTTAGTCCACCTCCCAAACAGCTTGTATTTTTCAAAAGAAAATGTACAGAAAATGTACTGCCCTTGGTATCTGCTGGGGTTTGGTTCCAGGACTGCTCTCCCCCTCCCCCTGTGGATACCAAAATCCGTGGATGTTCAAGCCTCATTATATACAGTAAAATGAGGTCTCTTAGATAAAATGGCAAAATCAGGGTTTGCTTTTTGGAATTTGTCTGTTTTTAAAATATTGTTTAGTTGTGGATGGTTGAATCTGTGGTTGCAGAATCCATGGATATCGAGGACCAACTGTACATGACTGAATGCCTTACAACCCAAGAATATCCTGGAGTAAATACCACTGTGTTCATTGTGGCCTGCTTCCGAGCATGCACAGGAGATCAGCTCTAGGGAAGGAATGATCAGTTATATTATGTTGCATATTGGTAATGTGGATTGTTTATTATTAAATGTGAACCTCATTTTGATATTGATCTGTTTCTAACCTGTAAAATTGCCACAGATGCACATATGTAGTCAAGAGCACCACTTATTTTAGAACACTGATTTGGAGCACTGATTTTATGTGTGTTTGTCATTAGTTCCATGTTTTATTTTAGTATCCTTGTCTGATCTTGATGAGGTCAAAATTCTTGGAGGACCAAGTCTCAGAAACTGGCCTTTATCTTGATACATTCTAAGGAAACATAGTTGAATTGGGTCAGAGTTGGCTAATATTTTTAGAGGAATTAGGATTCCTGTAGGCTTTGAAATCTGCCTTAATCTATTTTGTTAGTTAACATAATACACACTTAAAATTTTGTAATCCCCCCCCTTTTAGGGCAAAGTAATGAAAATGTGGATTTAAGTGTTGTTCTTTTACTTGCCTTTCAGCGGGGGTGACCCAAGAAGCCATTCAGACTGCTCCTGCTGCTCCTGAACAATTACCATCTGAAACCAAAGTTCAAGAAGAAGAGCATGATTTGCCTGATGATGATATCTCTGCAGGTATTTTTTTTAAAAATGTTCGAACATTTTAAATCTCAGGAAATTTGAACTATCTTTCTGTGGAATTAAATCCTAAATCCCATTTTGAATATGTATCAAGAGCAACAGTATATTTTCAGTTCTGTTTCATTTTATAAAATGCTTAATGTCCAGCAAGTAACTTCATACTTCTGAAACATGACACCTCCTTGTATTAGCTTTTTTCCTGCCCTAATATATACAGTACTTAGACTTCATTTGCTTTGAAGATGAACTCTGAGATGTTCATCAATGGTTTCACAAAAAAGTCAGTTTTGAGGAGAGATTAATATGTTAAATAGAATAATATGTTAAATATGAAACTGAAGGCTTTCATTACCGGCATCTATAGTTTTTAGTGGGTTTTTCAGGCTATGTGGCCACATTCTGGGAAGAATTTATTCCTCAACTTTCGCCTGTGTCTGTGGCTGGCATCTTCAGAGGCTGGTGACATAGAAGTGTGTGGAGTATATATACCTGTGAAAACCTTGTTTGGGAGGAAGTGGTTTACATGTTAATGGTAGAGGTTTGTGTGTTGTACTGTATTGAATGGCGCAGCCTGGAGGTGTGTTGTGGGGGGGATATGCAAGGGGGATTTGTGTCTATTTAATTGGTAATCCATTGTCTGCAAGGAAGCCCCTTGAGCCTGGGTGGTGTTCATTTGCTTGTGTTGAGTCTTGATTTTATTATTTATTTATTTATTTATTTATTTATGGTATTTATATCCTGCCCTTCAGCTCTAAAGGTTATCATTTATTATGGTGGTTATTGGGACTGGTAGCCAAACTTTGTTTACTTTCAACATTTCTTCTTTCCTGTCGATAATGTCCATGTGCTTGTGGATTTCAATGATAGTGCAAATCTAGTACACAAGAGCACCAAGCACGTAGATCTTTGGTGTTTCCTGCAAGTTCATTGACCAGGGAGCATTGAACAGGAAGCAGGTCTTGTAGGTCTTACAAGATGAGTAGGATTGTCACCAACAATATCTCTCCCTGTATAATGCCCATTACAACTTCACTAATTTTGTGTGTTTTTCTGCTTGAACTAGCATCACAAACATGTATCTATTCAGAATGGTAATGAAAATCATGGCATATTCATTTATTTCTATTTGGATATCTGTTTAAAGAAAGAAAATACATCTTTAACATTTTTCATATGTTAATACTTTCAGGTCCTGAGGTTTTAGTAATATACACATTTGTTAAAATTTAATTCATTTATAAAAAGAACTGATTGATCAGCCTAAAATCCTGTGAATGATTCTCACAATATCTCTGCATTCTGTTTTATTTTCCTTTACAAATTTTAACAATTGTCACCCACATTGATGGAATCCAAATAAAAAAATAAGAATACAGATGAATTAAAATAGAGGAATGTTAATAAATTAATTGTGATAAATTTGATATGAAAAGACTAAGCCTTCATTGTAGGGGAAATAATATGTTGCTACTATGACTACTCAAATTTAGCACTGTACTCTCAAAATGTATGCAGTTTCTATATCTATACATTAAGTGCTAGTATTTATTGATGAGATTCATAATATGAGTATGCCATGGTCCCCAGAAGTTGGTTACAATTATGCATCAAAACATTTAATTTATTGTTTTTTTTAAAAATCAAAGCAAATTATTTGCACATCATTCCTTTGGCAGGTAACTCTGTTTGGTGGGAGAATGAAGAGAATGGAAAAACATGCAAAATAATTAATGATGACTCCAGCCAGAAGCAATTGATTAAACAAAATCTTAGAAACTTCAGTTTTCAAGTGTTCCATTGAAAAATGAACTCGTAGTCCCCTTAATAATAAATAATAATAATAATAAAAGTTTTATTTTTATACCGCCCTTCTACAAATCAGGGCGGTGTACAACAAGGTCAACAGTACAATAAACACCAGCAAGCAGAATACACAGTTACAATATATAAACTACATCACAATAAAACCTAGACATATTAAAAACATTACAGCCTCATGCCCATCTAATACTGGCAGAGGGAAGGGGGGGGGGAGGTGAGTACACATTCTGGGGGGAAAATATTCAGGGGTAGGCTTGCTCGAATAAGTAGGTTTTCAACCCCTTCTTAAATTGAGGTAGGGAGATGGCTGCACGGAGCTCTATGGGCAGCGAGTTCCAGAGGCTGGTGGCCGAGGTCGTGAAGGCCCTCCTGGAAGTAGAAACTAACCTGGCCTCCGGAACTCTTAAAAGTTGCTGCCCAGATGATCTGAGGGTGCGGGGCGGATTATATGGGGAGAGGCGGTCCATCAGATACCCTGGGCCCAAGCCATTTAGGGCTTTAATACATTTTTTTCTTTTCTTCTCATTACTTCTTTTTAAAAATGATTGACTTTTGAATATGTAAACAATAGGAAAATCAGCAAGTATTTTATATTTTTGAATATAACTATTAACCTTTCTAAACTGATGCAGCTGTATGGCTTAATACTGTAGTCAGTGTCTTTAAGAACAGGTTAAGCCACTTTTGGTCAGTACAGCTGACCACATAATAGGAAAAAAGGTCAAATGTCACCAACATTGTTAAAAGCAGAGACTTTGGTACTATATCATAACTTCCTGTTGACAAGATTAACTACTCAAAAGCAATATGGTCATCTTTGCATATATTAGAGATCCTAGCCCTGCAGGGTTTGTTGTTTTTCCTCAAAACCTGAGACCATAAGAGCCAAGTACAAAAAGGCATATAATTAGAATCAAAGAATTCTGAGGATAGTAATTTATGTTTACAAATCAGATCTGATCACTCCTCATAATGGTTCTACACAAATTCCACTCCAGGTAACCCCAAGCTTTATTATTATTATTATTATTATTATTATTATTATTTCTTCAGCAGTATCATTTAGGGCAGAAGGAAAATCATTCTGCCTCAACAATTAATAATAATAATAAAATCTTTATTTATATTTCCAGCCTCTCCCCATGGATCAAGGCAGGAGCACAACAGCTAAAATTGGCATTACAATGCATAAATATCACAACTCACAATTTCATACAGATATTGATTACCGGTCAGTTATAAAACAATATAAAATTATTATTATAATCTATGTGCACATCATCCCTACGAGGTAAACATTTTCACGGTTCAATCTTAATAGATCAGGTGGGTATGCCCACCAGAAGAGATCCGTCTTAAGTAGTTTCTTAAAGGCATCTAGAGTGTTAATAAGACAGATCTCTTCCTGTTGGCCATTCCAGAGTCTTGGGGTAGCAGCAGTAAATGCTTTATCCAAAATTGATCTTAGGTGGGTTATAGACCGCCCATTTGGGGCAGGCTGTACCTTTCCCCAGTGTATCGGGGCCTCAGCTGCCAGAACGGCAGCCGCTGAGGCCCCGATCCGCCGCTTTTCAGGCTGCGGGGAAGCAGCAAAACGCCGCTTCCCCGCAGCCTGAAAAGGGGTGTCCCTGGGGCTTCAAGCCCCAAGGACACCCCGCGGCGGCAGGGAGAAGGAGAAAGGGGCCGCTTGGCTCCTTTCTCCATTGCTTCGCTGGGTGCAGCCGTCTGAAGGCTGCGGCCAGCAAAGCAAAGAGCCACCGCAAACCAGGAAGGAGCTCTGAAACGGAGCTCCTTCCTGGTCCACGGAAAGGGCGCCCTAGGCGCCCTGGCGCAGAGTGAGGACGTCACATCCACGCCGCCCCGTGTAGAGGCGGCGCGGCCGTGACGTCCTCATGACGGCGGCCGTCTGGAACGGCCACCGTCATTTTTTACGCGCAGAGCGCGTATTAGGGTTAGGGACGTGCGGAAGCACCGCACCTCTCTAACCCTAGTAAGCGCTCCGCGCGTACCTTCATGGCGGTTTATAACCCACCAGAGTCTAACTTTTGGTGTTCCAATAGTTTTTTTCCAGAAGTCCTGAGAGTGCGGGGCGGATTGTGTAGGGAGAGGCGTGTTAGTATATTGCAGGTGAAAATGTTCAGATGTGGCAATGGCTGCAGAAGCCTAAACTGGCTACAGCTGGAGTCCAGAGTAGCAGCCGGATGTTCAAGGTCAACTGAACTGGACTAAATGTAAATATGCTATGTCTTCAGTCTCAAGAGGAATTGGTGTCTGTGGTGCATAGCAACTTGTATATGAAGAGGCTGGACTTAGTGGTCGCCTCATGGTAATACTGTATATAAGAAAAATGCTGTTCTGGTAGATTGTGGGAGTTTGGGATAGTGTGGTGTGACAGTAAGAGTTTTTGTATAGTAGTGACTAGCTTATGTTTATTTGAAACAAAGTAATAAAGCCTTCTAAGGAGTGAACTGCTGGAGAGTGATTCTTTGATTAAGCAGCTGATTCTCCAGGCATTGTTCCAAGCAAGCTGAAAGCCTGTTTTGGAATTTTGCTCTGTTCCTGTGTTGGAGACATAACCAGCATCTTCATACATTTGGCACCGGACCGGAATCACGGGCAAGGTTCATCACCCAAATATCAACAAGGCGTTCCCTCAAGTAACTCGGGCCCGAGCCATTTAGGGCTTTAAAGGTAATCACCAACACTTTATATTGGGCCCGGAAGCTAATCGGTAGCCAGTGCAGATATTTCAATATCGGTGTAATGTGCTCTGATCTAGATGGTCTAGTGAGCAATCTGGCTGCAGCATTTTGAATCAGCTGAAGCTTCTGAACTTGGTATAAAGGTAGCCCCATGTAGAGCGCTTTGCAGAAATCTAAACGACAAGTTACCAGTGCATGTACCACAGTTTCAAGGTCTCCCTGGTTCAGATAGGGTCGCAGCTGGCGTATCAATTGTAGTTGGTACCAAGCACTCCTGGATATCGTCTCCACCTGAGATGACAACTCTAGAGACGAATCCAGGAGTATGCCTAAGCTGCGAACCTCGTCCTTCAGGGGAAGTGTGACCCCGTCAAGGACTGGATGACAGATTTCCTTCTCTGGGCCAGGGTTACCTATCACTAGTACCTCCATTTTCTCTGTATTTAATTTGAGTCTATTTTCCCTCATCCAACCCATTACCGACTCAAGACAGGCATTCAGAGGAGAGACACCATCCTTTGTCACTGCTTCAGTCAGAGACATAGAGAAATAAATTTGAATGTCATCAGCGTACTGATAACATCGCGCCCCATGTCTCCGGATGACCTCTCCCAGTGGCTTCATGTAGATGTTAAAAAGCATGGGGGACAGAATGGCGCCTTGAGGGACACCAGATGTCAGCTCTCTTTTACGAGTGCAACTGTCCCCTAGCATCACCATCTGGAATCTACCCGAGAGGTAGGACCGGAACCACTAGAGTACAGTGCCTCCGATACCTAACCCCCTCAGGCGTTCCAGAAGGATACCAAGGTCAATGTTATCGAATGCCGCTGAGATGTCTAAGAGCACCAGCAGGGCCACACTTCCCCCATCGATGCTCAGATGGAGATCATCGAACAAGGCGACCATGGTTGTCTCAACTCCGTATCCCACCCTGAAGTTGGTTTGAAATGGGTCCAGATAATCGGATTCATCCAAGACAGCTTGGAGTTGGAAGGCAACTCCCTTCTCAATCACCTTGCCCAAGAATAGCAATAAAGAGACCGGCCTGTAGTTATTTCTGATCAGGGGGTCAAGGGAGGGTTTTTTCAGGAGTGGTTTAACCACTGCTTGTTTAAGATTAGATGGAAACTTCCCCTCCCTGAGGGACATATTGATTATGGTCAGCCATGATGGGCAGGGATCATGGCTGACCATGATCCCTGGATGGTCAGCCATGATGGGTAGGGATTGAGAGGGCAGGTTGTCCTCCTTACTAATCCAAGAAGCTTGCCCGCTTCATCGATATTTACAGACTCAAATAGATCCAGTCTAACATAGTCCGCAGAGTGACTGGACACTTCTCTTATGAGCTCTGCTTTAATGCAATTGATAAACCAGTAATGGAAGATGGGTGGCCCTTCAGATGTTTTTGAAGGGTGTCTTTCAAAAACAAGAATCCTTTAGTCCCAGATTCAAAAATAAGACATGAGCCTCCTGCCATTTAGGCATTTTTGAGTACCCCGGTACCACAAAATGGTTGATGGGCCCAATTATATTTAGACCATTGATTACCATTGTGATGATAATGAGCCAGCTGAACAGAGTTTAAACTGTTATTTAAGATCCTGCAGTCAGCACACTATTAGTTAAAGCAGATTAAGATGGAAAATTTTGCCAGTGAGACTACATCTAGAATTTCCAGTAGAATTCACAAACTGTGCATTCAGTTTGAGCCTTTTTAGTAGATACAGTAAAGTATGGCCCCATACAGACAGGCCAAAATAAAGCTGCTTCGGATCACTTTGGAGGTATGCTGTTTCAGTGATGCATGCATACTAAGAGCCCAGAAGCTGCACCAAAGCTGCGCTCTAGTCCTTAGGACTGGACCATGACTTTGGCGGGGCTTCCAGGCTCTTAGGACTCATGCATCATTTAAACAGCATACCTCCAAAGTGACCTGAAGCAGCTTTATTTTGGTCTGTCTGTATGAGGCCTATATTTAGTAGATAAAGTTCCAAATAATATTTTGATAAAATTATCTTAGATTTAAGGGCCCTAGAAAAGTAGGCTTCAGAATATCTGTGTATCCTTTCAAGCGTATCTTGTTGTAGAACACAATGGGAACTTCCCTATAGTTACACTACACTAAGGTATTTTAGCAGGAAAGTGCAAGAGGAAATTCTGACTCAACATATAGTTTACTCACCAGAACTGAGCAGAAAATGGTTGTAAAAAAGACAAGGAACAATTGTAGTAGCCCAACCGTTAATCTGCTTTCAATTCTGAGACAATAGCATGTCAGATGCCAAAGCAAAAAAGAATAAACACAAACTGCCTGGACTCTAAGGCAACTAATACGTTTTGAAATAAAGATACCTGGCTCTCAGAGGCTGAACCCAGGATTGGTCAGAACCAGAGGTTAGAAAAGTTACATTTTGGACTACAGAATTTTCCAACTAGCAGAGCCAACTGGCTGTGTGCTAGCTGGTAATTTCTGATAGTGAAAAAAGTACAACATTCAAACTGAAAACAAAACAAAGGAAATATATTTTGTTTCTGAATGGTGAAAAGAAAATCTAAGGAGGTTCTTTGACTCTTGAATGGGGTTAAATTGAGGTAGTTGTCCAGAATAGGTTAGCATAGTATTTCAATATCTTTTCTGTCCACAGCTTTGACTGCCCACTTCAAAGATGGATGGGTAGTGACAAGGCAATCAGGCAGATAGTTTTTTGTGGGTTTTTCAGGCTATGTGGCCATGTTCTGGAAGAGTTTATTTCTGACTGACGTTTCACCAGCATCTATGGCTGGCGTATTCAGAGAATGCTAGCATGGAAGTGAATGAGTATATATACTCATGTATAAGTCTAGAAATTTTAGTCAAAAACCTGGCCCCAAAACCTGAGTTGACTTATCCACAGGTCAGTATATATATACATAAGTACATGTATACAAGTACTGTATATTCCGGCATATAAGACGACTGGACGTATAAGACGACCCCCAAATTTACAACTTAAAATAGAGTGTTTGGGATATACTCACCGTATAAGACTACCCCTCTCTTCCACGATAAATCAGAAAGGAGCTGAAGGCACACAACAACAACAACAACAACAGCAGCAGCAGCAGCGACAGAGGAGAAAGAGGGGGGAGGAGAAAAACGGAGAAGGAGAAAGAAGAAAAGGAGGGGAAGAGGAGGGAGACTCCACTACACTCTGAGGAAAGAGTGTGTGCCACGTTTGAAATAACATCATACACAACAGTATTTCACCCGCCTCGACAATTCCGCCCGCCCTTCCTCTTGGTGCATCTACACTTTAGAATTAATGCAGTTTGACACCACTTTAAGAGCCGCTGGGCCATCCTATTGGAATCCTAGAATCTGTAGTTTTATAAGGTCTTTTGCCTTCTCTGCCCAAGGAATGCAGGGGGCTGCTCCAAACTACAAATCCCAGGGATTCTGTATGGATGGAGCCGTGACAGTTCAAGTGGCTCCTATTGGAATCAAAGCCCAGGAAACTTTGTGCCAAATAGAAACGTGTTTGGCTGCAACTGCACTGCAGAAATAATCCAGTTTGACACTCTTTTAATTGCCATGGCTCAGTGCTATGGAATCCTGGGAATTCTAGTTTTCTGAGATATTTAGCCTTCTCTCTCAGCAAACTTTGGTGTGACAACAAACTACAATTCCCAGGATTTCATAGCACTGGGCCATGGCAGTTAAAATGGTATGAAACTGGATTGTCTCTGGAGTGAATATGCAGCCTGAGTTGGATCCAAGACACACTTCAGAAATAATCCAGTTTGAGACTGCTTTAACTGCCCTGGCTCAGTGCTAGGTAACCCTGGGAATGGTAGTTTTGTGAGACATTGAGCCTTCTCTATCAGAAAGAGCTCTGGTGCCACAACAAACTATAATTCCCAGGATTCCCTAGCACTGAGCCAGGAGAGTTAAAGTGGTCACAAACTGGATTATTTCTGCAGTGTGTTTTGAACCTTGGTTATTAAAAATGCTCAAGGTCCAATCCATACTGCAGAAATAATCCAGTTTGAGACTGCTTTAACTGTCCTGGCTCAGTGCTAGGGAACCCTGGGAATTGTAGTTTTGTGAGAAAGAGCTCTGGTGCCACAATGAACTACAATTCCCATGCATCTGAGGAAGTACGCTTAAGTCTAGGAAAGCTGCCAACTTTTCTTTCAGTGAGTCTCAAAGGTGCTACAAGATCTCTCTCTTTATCCTCATCATCACCATTATTGTTATCATTGTTAAATCCAAATGCACCTGCAGAAGTGGACTTAAACTGGCAACACTGATATACTGTAGACACTATCTCTGGGGCTGGGATCTGGAAGCATGGAGGCAATTCCCTTGAAAAACCAGGGAATCCTGGGAGTTGTAGTTTGTGAGGGCAGGGGGGGGCAACCACTGTCCTCTCTCTGATTGGCTGTTAGTGTGACTCCATCCAAATAGGATTGGTTGCTCTGTAGCCTGGCTCTCAGAGGGACTCAGGGGCTAAGAGAGAGAGAGAGAGAGACCCTTTTCTGAGGGTGGGGTGGCGACCACTCTCCAGCCCTCTCTCTGATGAAAACTGTGAGTGTGTGACTCCAAAGGATTGGTTGCTCTCTAGCCAGCCTTGCTCTGAGTCAGGGCTGGAGCCAAAATGGGCAAGTCACCAAATCTGCCCTGAAATAGAGCCAGGCACCAAAATCACACCCAAAGCTTTTTAAAACCTCCATTTTTGTGTGAAAGTCACCACATTGGCAAGACTGCGAGTCAGGAGGGAAGGGAGAGAGACCTTTGGCTGTCTGCCTCTTGGAAAAGTAGGACAGGAAGGGAAGGGAGGGCAGGGAGCAAGGAAGGAAGAGAAGAAAAGGAAGAAAAAGGGAGGGAGGGAGGGAGAGAAGGAAGGAGGGGAAAAGAAAGGGAGGGAGGGAAGGAAGGGGAAAAGCAAAGGAGGAGGGAACGGAGGAGGATGCTCCTTTGCCTTTGAGAGAAGCCTTCCCTGCCGAGGGCTCTCTTTAGGACCCAGGGGCTTTCCGGAGTACAAGACGACCCCCGACTTTGGGGAAGATTTTTCTGGGCTAAAAAGTCGTCTTGTACGCAGGAAAATACGGAATATGTATGCAAGTACTATACTTTAACTCTTTTTTTTTTTTAAAAAAAGGAACCATCTGATTTCTGAATAGAGTCTCAAAAGGTGAGAGCTTAGTCTGTCCTGGGAGCATCTAAAAGAAGCACTGTCCCTCCTCTACTATCTCTTCCATCCAGCCTTTATGGTGAACACAAAAAGTTATGCCTGCCAAAATTTTGCAAGTTCTTCGGCATAATTTCCCATTGCTTCATCATTTACTTCCTTTGTTACAGGCCTGTACATTTTACCCTCGACTTAGCCACAGGTCATATCAAAATCCATAATTCTGGCTCCAAAACCTGCCCTCGACTTATACATGATGTCAACTTATGATTGAGTATATACGATATACTGTGTGACCCTTGATTGAGAGGAAGTGATTTACATGTTGATCAGGCAGATATTTGCATGTTTTCAAAAAAGGCTGCAGCATTGTGGATAGTGCATCTCCGTGTCTCCCGATGCGAGGCCAGGGAGGACCATTGTTGGTGATCAATTTGGCCGATCCTTATGTCCATCTCGATCAGAACATCTAATCTTCTTCTTATTGGGCTAAATGTGGTGAATGTTCCAACCAAATAAAGGCCTTCTGTAACCAGCTACTTGAGATAGTGGAGTAGATAATATTTGAGATTTTATTCCCTTTTACCTATTCTTTATGTCTGATTATATACCATGGTTCCCTTTTATCTGTTCTTTATAATGTCTGATTACATACCAAAGTTACTTCACTTCTGTAATCTCTCTTCTTATAGTTCAAGTATAACTACCCTCAGTTCCTCCAACCTCTTTCCAAATGTTTTGCATTACTTCTTGGCAAAAGACATTCCATCAGTATTTGATCTCTGCCCTAATGGATTCTGTTCATTATATTTTTACAAATATTTCATATCTAAAGATCTTAATTTGAGAAAATGTGATGACATAATTACTTCTATTTATTTGCCAAGTCTTCATAGTTTGCCACATGTGAAGAGCAAAAAGATCTGTGAATGTTTATATGTGCTGTGAAATTCATACTGCCATTTACCAGGGCTCAGCCGGTTTACAGTAATTCCTATCAGTAATATGAAATGTATTTTAGAGTATTCTTCAAAGGTTTTGTTGTTCTCAGTGAACAGAAAGCTAACTTGAAAATCTGTCTTACCATGCTTTGTATTTTGATCAGTTAGTGCCACAGAGAACATATGGAAGGGTCAGAGAGATGTAAATGCATCTTGAAAAGCATTGCTTACTGTAAGCTTTTGTTCCATTTGGAACCACCATCACTTTACTTCCTTCTCTTGAAATTCCCTAAATGCCTCCTAATATTAAAATAGTCAGTATATTTGGGGAAATGTCTTGGCATTGTAAGTTTAGAAATGTAAATATACTACAAATGAATCATTTTTGAATGCATTTTATGCTGGAAAATGTCTGTTTCCACTGTTCAAGGATATAGCTGAAGGAGGATTTAGTGTGAGACTGAGTATTGATCTCAGCTTCTTTCTAGTTTCTGAGGTTCCCTGCTAATAAAGCATCTGTATATCCCTTCTGGCTGGCAGACTTGAGGTAATTTTACACCACATCGAAAGGTGAACCAAGTCTAGAATGCAAAAACAGAAGCTACTGTGAAAATACATGCGTCTCCTCAGTAGTATATTCTTCCTATGTCTGCTGTAGGAAAACTTTATAGAACTTACATTTCACAGTCTTGCATGATAGCGGGTCAGATTACAATGCATAGGCTTCATGCCTCATAGATATGCAAACATTCCCTGGCTTTGTGTTACAGATAGAAGTTGTATGGATAGTGAAATTTGGAAATCACTATGGAGACTCTGGTATACTAAGTTTCACTAAAGTTAGTGGATTTACCAGGAGGTAAATATGCACTATGTTGCAATTTTATGCTAAAATTGCTGAGATACTCATTAAAGACTTCATTATGAATAATGATCACAATACAGGCAGCATGCCTTTCAACAATGATAACTTTGTTTTCATATGCAGGGAACTAGGTAAGATCTTCAAACATAAAGATATGTCATTGAATACCAAAGTCAGGATCATCCATGCCATAGTATTTCTGATTTGTATATATGATTGTGAAAGCTTTAATGGTGAAGAAGGTTGGTAGGGGGAGAATGAAAGTATTTGAAATGTCGTGCTGGATGAGAGTTCTATAGATATTATGAACTGCCAAGAAGACAAAGTGGGTATGAGAGCGAATCAAGCCTGAACTCTCCTGAGAAGCCAAAAAAACATGACTAAGCCTGAAGCTATTGTACTTTTGGCCTATGAAGAGACAAGATGACTCATTACAAAAGACAATAATGCTCAACAGTAGGAAAAGAGGAAGACTGCTTTACAGATGAATAAATTTAAGGAAGCCATGGCCCTGACTTTGCAAGACCTGAACAAGGCTGTTAATGACAGAGTATCTTGGGGTCTCAGATTCATAGCTAATTCTAATTCATGAATAATTCTTATTCATACCATAAGTTGAAACTGACATGATGCAATATATCCCTTCTCCTTAGTCACTTATTTTCAATATTAGAAATATGATATACAATAAATACTTTTTTTACAGAGTCCAAAAACAATTTTAAAACCCAAGAGCCTAGTAAAAGGGGCTTGTTGACATGCATAAAAAGGTAAAGGTTTCCCCTTTGACAAGTTTGTCTAGTCATATCTGACTGTAGGGGGCAGTGCTCATCTCATTTCTTAGCCAAGGAAGCCAGCATTGTCAAAGATGACTCCATGGTCATGTGGCCAGCATGACTGCACGGAGGACTGTTACCTTCCCACCAAAGTGGTACCTATTTCTCTACTTGCATTTGCATGCTTTCAAACTGCTAGGTTGGCAGAAGCTGGGACTAGTGACAGAAGGTCACCCCATCACACGGCACTTGGACCTTGAACTGCCAACCTTCTGACCTTATGCCAGAATTGGCATCTTAACCACTAAGAGACGTCTCTTCTGGGTTTAGATGTCCAGATGCTGCACGTCAGTTACGTCAAGATGGCCACGCCCGTCTGTATAGGGCGCTGCCATCTTGCCGTACGGAATACGTGCGAGGGGCAAGGCGCGTCCGGAAGCGCCGCCCCTCGCACGTATTCCTGGCGCAACGACGGCGCCGCTTAGGCCCGTCTGTAAGGCGCCTGAGTTTCCCTGTGGACTCTCTCCTATATCCTCATCAAATTAAGCTGTTAGGGTGATGGGATGGAGAGAAATCTTTCTCCCAAAGAGTATAAGAGTTGAGCAGGCTCATATGGACCAACAGACTTTCAGATAGTCTGGACCTCAGCCACAACTAGGGCTTTGAATTTTGCCTAAAAATAGACTGGTAACTTTTAAAACTCTTTCAGCAACGGAGTTATAAGCTTCATGTACCAATCCCAATCAACAGTGTGGCTGGAGCATTTTGGACCTGCTGAAATTTCTAAGCAGTTTCCAAAGGCAGCCCTATGTAGAGTGTGTTACAGTAAATAAAATGAGATGTACTCAAGGAATGTGTTACTGTGGTCAGATCTGACATTTTTACGAAAGGGTACAGCTGATAGACAGAAATCAAAAAGTTAATTTTTTAAAAAATGCTTAATTTAGCACTGATACTAGGGGATGACCTAAATATCTCAAAGGTACCAGATCCCATTTGATCTTGGAAGCTAAATAGGGGTGGACCTTACTTGGATGGGAGCATGCCAGTGAATACCAGGTGCTATAGGGTATATATCAGAGGAAGGAACTGGCAAAACTACCTCTGACTGTTCCTTGCCTAACTAAACACTATGAAATTTATGGGGTCACCAAAAGTCAACAGGTGACTTGGAGGCACACACACACAAACACGGAGATCAGAGGATAATTCTGCAGTTACGTGCTTTCTAAATTACCAGTGAATGGGTTCTAATCAAGTCTGAACATTCCCTAGAAGCCAAGATGACAAAATTGAGGCTATCATACTTTGGCTATACCATGAGATAACATAACTCATCAGAAACACACTAATGCTTGATAAACTGGGAGGCAGTAAGAAAAGAGGAAGACTTTTGCAGGTGGATATACCTAATCAAAGCCTGTTTGTGGAATCTGAACAGGGCTATCTTGGAGGTCTCTTATTTATAGGGTCAATATAAGTCAAAGGAAACTTGACAGCAACTAACAGCACCAACTAGGGAATGACACTGGTAGGATTGTTGCACTGCTTATCCAACTTAGTTCATTACCTCTACAATTCCTTTTCAGGTTGTCATTTAAGGTGTGTGGCATCCCTAATGAATGCCCAAGGAAGAACTGTACAAGGTGACAAACACTAATTTACTAAAAATGGCAGCCCCATGTTGATTTCTCCTGCTACCATAATACTTTTTCACCATTATTTTATTCACTTCAAGCAACGCCCAGTGATGTTGGTGGTTATACAGTGTTGTGATATCAGGCTACAGATAGGTTTTGCTGCATGTTACAAAGGAGAAAATAGAGTAGGGAATGGGACTCAACCCAAAGATATTCTTAGCGGCCTATAGCCAAAGATAAAAATTGATTGAGGAATGTCTGTATATTCAACTTGGGCCTGTGCTTGAACAAATTCTCCAGCTTCCCAAAGCACTTCTCATGGCCTAGAAAATGTGAGCCAAGTTTCAGCCTTTATAAGAAGACAGTAAATTATGAGCACACATTAACACCCAGTAACACATCCTTGAAAATCTCCTATACAATAAAGCTTTGCCATCTTTAAAATTGTGCTTAGAAGGCTCTTCCCATAATTTCTGTGGCTTTTCATAAGATGTTATCTGTCTCTTGAAACTTAAACTAGTCCACGTAAATCACTCTGTTCTGTTCATGTAAAATGGGCCCAAGTTGGCTGCTTTATGGTCCTCTAGGGTCAGAGTTCACTGCTGCTGTCAGAAACCACAGGCTTTTTCTTTCATCAGCATTACCGTTGTATATGACAGCTTGCGTTGCTTAATAAAAGGAGTTGTGTAGATGGAAAATGGAGTGATATTGTCTTCAGCAATTTGCACACATTTTTGTTATTTCTTAAAAGATCATGAGTATGTCTCCCTATAAAAATATTTTATTCAGAATATTTGTAAATGGTTAAGAGTTTTTAAAACTATGTGTAAACATATTTTACACAAAATACTCTTAAATAATATGCCCAGGGCAGAGAATGTTGGATATTTAAAAGTAAAATCAGCTTTCTAAGCTATTTTACATCATATGTTGAGTGTTGGAATTAAACATCCAGAGTTTGAGAAGGAGGGAAACATTATATCTTACATTGTTTTATTACATCAAACACTCTATGCAGTAATGTTTGCAATAATGCAATAATGTTAAAATTCCAATAAATTCAGTTGTTGTTTCCCTTTTTAGGAAGGAATTGGTATGAAACCTTTGCTTTGCTAATTCTGTCTCCAGAATTTCAGAATAGTGTCACTAAAAGGTTGAGCAATCCTGTTTTTCCCTACAAATCTTACTTTCTATGGATAGAATTGTATGTTTTACATGTCACATAGACATGCCACTGAAATGACATTTCTTTGCCCTGTCCCATAACATATAGTATCTTTTATTTTGTGAAAATATTACAGTGTACAGGTTATAGCAACCAAAAATGCACAAAAACCTGACACTAGCTCTCAAAACCAAAGTTTCTTCATCAGAGAAAGATGATTAAAAATCAAAGTCTTAAGGTTATTGAGTCTATATCTTGTTTACAGTTTGCTGGGGGAAGAATGGCAGTAAAAGTAGTACCATAAATGCTGGCGGTTGTTTTCATACCAGAAAGGACTCCTTTAAAATCCCAAACATTATTCTATCACAAGGTCCTTATTTGGAAAAGAAACCTTTTCTTCTGAGGTTTTTAAACAGAGTCTGGATGGCCAACTCTCTGGAGTGGTTTGATTGTGTATTCCTGCATGGCTAGATGGCTTTTGTGGTCATTCCATCTCTATGATTCTTGAGTAGATTGTGAATTGTCAGGTCTAGAGATGAATTTAGGCATTGGATGAGGCAAAGCAAGGCAGTAGAAGCCAATTTGAGTACCTTTACCTTTAGATGGACAGAATAATCTTTCAGAATAAAGTCCCAGTTTAAGGTAGTATTTGAAGCCATTTGAGTTAGGAATGGGGGAAACATTCAAAAAATTGGTAAATAAATACATTTCCCGAGTATTGACAAAATTAACTAAGACGAATCCTGGACAGATAAGAGTTTTCAAAGTATGAAACTTACTGTACACTAAATTCATTTGGGCAGAATACAATATTTTCTATAAATAAATAGAATAAATAGAAAATATCATTAGAAAATAATTAAAATTGTATTATTTTCTAAGCAGAAAATGTTTAGAGTTCAACCCTACAAGTTCCTTGTGGCACAAGGATGCTGCTGAGAAAAAGTCTGTGTACAAATTTTACACAGTATATGTCTTGAACTGTAAATAATCTCCAAAATTGCCCATTTTTCAAAGACTTTGCACCAAGAGGGAAATTATTAAAATTACTCATGGCTTCCTTCTAGAAAGAAATTTGCCAAGAATTACATCCCTAATATGCTATTCACACACACAACCAGCTCATTCATAGCTATAAAGGTCTGTCCCTAGATATTTCACTCCACACATCTGATGATGTATGTAGACCTAAGTCTACAATAGCTTCCAACTTCTTTCTCTCAGTATCAGAAGTACTACAAAATCACTTTGTAGCGCTAATGTGTGTATATGGGTTCCTGAGCCCAGCTCCACTTAACTGAGATCTGCTGGCAGGGATACAATGTGATGATGACATGACACCTAAAAATCTACTGTAATTCTGTGGGAGAATAACAGTGGGAGAAGAATTAGCATGTAGTGGTTTGGATGTGAATAACAATTCTGGAGACCAGGGCTCAAATTTCCACTCGAGCATAAAACCTCACTGGGTGACCTTGGGCAAGTCACACACTCTCAGCCTCAGGGAATGGCTATAGCAAACCTCCCTTGCACAAATGTTGCCAAGAAAACCTTATGGCAGGTTCACCTTAGGGTTAGGATAAGTCAGAAATGACTTGAAGGTACAGAACTACAACAAACAGTGTTAGAATACTTTTCTCAGGCGGGTTACAGACCGCCATAAGGGACGTCCTTACGACGTCCCATTTTGAAAAAGGGGCGTCTCTTCCAGATGCCCCTTACCCTATTATGGACAGAGTCTGTAACAAATGGCGGCAGCCGTTCCACATGGTCGCCACCATTTTGACGTAACGGATGCTCTGTGTCCGCACGTCGTGGCCCGGAAGTGACGCCGCGAGTGCGCGCTTTGGCACTTGCAGCGTCTCTTCCGGGTTGCCAGAAGGAGCGCGATGGTTTGGCTGCTGCGACTCCTCCGGGCTGCAACTGGCAGTGGCCTGAGACCGCCCCTTTTCGGCGGTCTGTAAGGGGCCTCAGTAGCATCCTTGTGCCATGTGTAGCTTGTGAGATTCTACCAAAATCCAGTCTAAATCCTGCTACAGATTTGTGGCTGGCAGTATTAGCAGAGTAAAAACCTGACTGCTTCAATAATATTGGTATTGGTAAATGACTTGCTCATAGGGATTCTCTTTTCCTTTCTCTTCCAATGCAGCCCTCATTCCTAACAACACTGCTTTTTTTTTTTTGTCATAGTCTGTTAGAATTTCCTAAGGAATTCAAACATTTAACAGTAGCCATGGAGAAAATTGTTCACATTGATGGAATAGAAACAAAATGTACTAGTCTGCCCTTCTGCAAAATTAAGGGCAGCATAATAGCATTGGGAGAACCCTGACCTCTCTCTAACAAGGCTCTCCCACACAGTGCAGCTTCAGTACAGATGAACTTTATGACAATCATGGCATGCTAGATGTTTGTTACAGCAAGCCTATTCCACACTACAGAAGCCAAATGTCAGGTAGCAGACATTCTTAAACTAGGGCTTTGGCAAAATGCATTGGAGGGGGAGGGGGAGGGGGATGAGATCAACTGAGCTGCTATCAAGAACATCTGCTTACATATCGCTTGCCATTAAATTTGTAATAAGTCATAGTATGGGATAGAGTAAAAGAAGATGTGTTTTTCACATGTAGGATGAAAATTATGGAAGTTTATGGTTAACTGGCCAGTGCATGCTTACACACATACAGAGAAAAAAAGAATGACAAGAGTAAAGAGGAGTGGGGAATGGAGTCCTTTCTTTCTAAAGGTACAAAGGGCATTATCACTGTCTCTTGGGATATCAAGATGAATTGACAATATGAAAGAGCTTGGGGAAATGTAGGCAGGTGGACATCGTAATCTTATGCCTCTGCTGAAGTTGAAGCAATAAACATGGTGACATGTGCTCTGCTGCTAAATATGTATGTACTAGCAGAGTACAGACAACCTAGAGGGTGCTACATAAAGTCCCTTGTGCAGTGTTTTCAGAATGTGTTTTTCAAATTGAAAAAAGCATTACGATAGCAGTGATAAAGCTGTTTTTAAAAAACCACATGTATGACATTCAGTGATCTTGTCTGGACAGTCATATCTGAGTTTAATAAACAGAGTTAGGCACAGTCTTTTTGCTCACACATGCAGCCTCTTCTCTTTTTTGCATGAGGTATGATGAAACCAGTAAATCTTCCTGATTTATCTGATGAATTCTAGGGTAACATCCTGTTGCTGATGACATTAGGTATATTAAATCCAACTGTTACTAGGAGTAGATCAATTGAATCAATTGTAATTTGGTAAGTCAAAATGTATGTAAATTTCATTGCTTTAGAGGATATACTCTAATTTGTATTAACAGTAGGATTCAGGCTATTTATTTCACATTTATTTAGCTATTCATATTACATCATTACCAGTGGAATTAGTCCTAGATTCTTTTGTACAGTTTATTTTTTTAGCTTTTTAGACAATCTTAGATTTTTGTTTAGTTTTATAGGAAGAGTATTTGTTTGTTTGTTTATTGGATTTATATCCCACCTTTCTCCCAAAAAAGAATTTATCTAGTCTGTTTCAGTTTGTGACTTAGTCTGTGACTTAGTCCATTGTCAGGAAAAAATTCCACTAATTTAAATGAAGGATTCTGTACCTAGTAAAAGGTTTTGTTTTGTTCATCTGTACAGAACCCCAAAATACCTTTAACAGTTTTGTTAAAGAAGAAAGAGAGAGAGGGAGAGAGAGAATTGAGGGTACAAAGTGGAAAAATTGAGCTGTCATTGTGAGCGCTTAATACGACTGACTGCATTATAAAGCCTGAAATAATGTTAGCCAAGAGATGACAATATAAAGCTATTGTTCTGAACACTGAGTTAATGTAATGGCAATAAAACCTTTTTGTAGAACATTTTTTTCCTTTTACTAATTTCGAGGATCTCATTTGGATATATTTCTTCTGCCTAATCCATTTCACTGTTACTACTCTGCTATGGGCAGTGGATTGTGAGAGACCTTCCTTTTAGTCATCATAATAGACTTTGGTATGAAATAGTCATATTAACTTCCCATTTTCATGATACTGAAAACATGGTTTTGCTAAGATTTAAAAAAAGGATAGACTTCATGAGCAACTTGGCATAAATCTGTGAAAACAATTTTTCCAGGGTATCTACCATCCACCCTCCTATCACATGAAGTAAGCAAGTGACTAATTTAATTTTTTGAGGCCAACAGTTCATTGCAAAAAACTTGCTTCAAATAACCCAAAAACAACGGTATAGATGAACATCACCTGATAGCCAATATAAAAATCAAATAAACTAGGGAGAAGCTCCATTTTCTCTGCAAAGTAAAGAGATTATGGCAGTCAAGAAATCAGAAGAAGACTTGGAAGGGCAGCTATGAAGGACTAGAGAAGTGTAAGTGTAAAGATATATAATTGAATACTAAAGTTAGGATTGTCCACACCATTGTATTTTCAGTGTGTATATGTAGTTGTGAAAGCTTGAACAGTGAAGAAAGCTTATAGGAAGAAAAGTCAACTAATTTGAAATGTGGTGCTAGAGAAGAGTTTTACAAATACTGTGGACTGCTAAAAAGACCAATAAAGGTGTCCTAGAGCAAAAACAAAAAAGCCTGGACTCTCCCTGGAAGCCAAGATGTCATACTTTGGCCATATTGTGAGAAAATTTGACTCACTAGAAAACACTATAATGTTCGGTAAGATAGAATGCAGTAGGAAAGGGGGAAGACTGCATTACAGAATGATAGACTCAGTTAAGGAAGCCACAGCCCTGGGTCTGCAAGACTTGAGCAGGGCTGTTGATGATAGGGTGACTTTGGAGGTCTTCCATTAATGTCAGTCGCCATAAGGCCTAAGTCTACAAGAGAGAGGGGGGAAACTCACAAAGCACTTGATGGATTAAAATCTTGGTTTCGATCTCATCTTGACTCTGCTGGCTTTGGCCTTTTTAATGTTTTCTGGATTAGTCTCCTGTCTAGAATCTATCTTGGCCTTTGTTAAAAGAAAGAAACATTAGTGTTGATAGTGGGCTGCTTTATATCTTATGTAACAACAGACTCATAATTGCTGTTGAGAGAGAGAGAGAGAGAGAGAGAGAGAGAGATGGCATTTCCTGACTTCTTGGCATGTGTGCAAATCATATCAAATTTGTGTGTGTTTGTGTGTGTGTGTGCGTGCACACATGCATGGACACACTTTCCTTCTTGATGGGTATATATAAATCTAAAAATGAAATAGTCTTTACTTTAGCTAGAATGACATAAAACATATACTATAAAATCATGATAGCTCCATAACTTACATAGGTTTAGATTCAAATGAACACAGAGGTGGTGGTTCTATGGAAGACACCCCAGTTGTGTTGCACAGATAGGTGGGATATAAATATATTATTATTATTATTATTATTATTATTTAAAAATTGATATATCGTATAAGTTTGTGTGTGCTGGTGTCTGTGCACATATAGGCTTTGATTTTGACCACTAAATGGTCTAAGTTTCACATATGTCAGAGTGTTGGACTACGAATCTGGAAATTATAGTTCAGCCATGAAAACCTACTGACTATGACCATGGTCCATGGCTCAGCCATAGTAACCTACTGGGTGATCTTAGGCAAGTAACACTTTCTCAGCCTCAGAGGAAGCCAAAGGCAGGCCCCTCTGAACATATCTTGCTAAGAAAATCCCTGTGATAGGTTCATCTTAGGGTCACTATAAGTTGGAAATGATTTGAAGGCACACAACAGCATGTGCTGCAATGACATTGATAATTAGAGCACTTGCCTTTAGCACGTGAGCAAAAAGGAAAATCTTAACTATGGTATAAAGCAGCCCCTTTGTGAAGAAATAACCTTCACAATGCACTTTCAGGTTTGGCCTCTGGTGTGCTGGGTGATATTACCTCACTGATGGAAATAAATTACATTAGACTGTGGCACACTATTATATATATTCTATATATTACATGGATTGCCTTTATAATTGATCACAAACCCATATGAAAAAAGTTGTAATTCACAAGAGTAATGACAGCAATGTCTCATATTTCAGAGGTTTTACATCACACCTGTGAATTATGACTGTCAGTGTGCAAACTCTGATAAAAAAAGAGGAAAAGGGGTTTGTTTTTCTTTAAAAAAAATCAGGCTGCTGGCCAGCTCTAAGGCATTTGGCCTTTTCTTTCTTTCTTTCTTTCTTTCTTTTTGTTAATTTTTTGTCAAAGTCTGCTTATGTTCTAAGGATAACCATTTTGAATGGGTATCTAGGTATTAAAGAACTTTATATTGTATATTGGCCTTGGTTAACTGTACTTTGCTTAAATTTGAACCACATAGCCTTTTTTTTAGCAAGGAAAGTGGAGCCATAACTGGCAAGTACATGGACTTTAGTCATTACCATATCTGTACAGCAAAAAAGACTCACTATTACTTTTTAGTAATTTGTCTAATACAATCTGATTTCACAGGTGAGCTGTGCCCCCTCCACTTCCCAAAATGATTGGAGAAATAGATGGAATGAAAGCATACCCATTTAGGCCAGAGATTCCATGTTGGAAACATCTTAGAAACATTAATGTACTGTATTTTCCGGCGTACAAGATGATTTTTTAGCCCAGGAAAATCTTCCCCAAAGTCGGGGGTCATCTTGTGCGCTGGAAAAAAAAGGCCAAGCCTGCCGGTTGGGGCCTAAAGAGAGCCTGCAGTGGAAAAGCCTTCTCCTGAAGGCAGAGGAGCCGTGCGGTGCGTCCTCCTCTGTTCCTTCCCTTTCCTTCCTCCCCTTTCTTCTTTCATCTCCTTCTTTCCTTCCTTCATCCTTTCCTACATACCTTTCCTTTCCTCCCTTCCCTTCCCTTCCTAGGTTTCTCTTTCTCCACCACTTTCCCTTTCCTTCCCTCCTTTGCTTTTCCCCCTTCCTTCCTTCCTTCCTTCCTTCCTTCCTTCCTTCCTTCCCTCCCTTTCTTTTCCCCTCCCTCCCTCCCTCCTTCCTTCCTTCCCTTTTTCCTCCTTTTCTTCTCTTCCTTCCTTCCTTGCTCCCTCCCCTCCCTTCCCCTCCTGTCCTCCTTTTCCCGGGCAGTGGCATTCCTCTCTGGGGAGGGGGGGCAGGAGGTCTTTCTACCTTCCCTCCTGAGGCTCAGTCATTCCCAAGAGAAGGAGCAGAGGGTTTCCCGCGCCCTGCCTCTTCCTCTCCTTCTCCTCTTCCCTTCCCTTGCATAGGATGGAGCCTTGTTGGGGGAAAGAGAGAGCTCCGGAGTCAGTTGGGAAGGAGGAAGCAAGGACCCACTTTTTGTTGCCAGGCAAAAACACACTGCAGCAATAATCCAATCTGAGACTGCTTTAACTGCTCTGGCTCAGTGCTAGGGAATTCTGGGAAATGTAGTTTTGTGAGAGATTGAGCCTTCTCTGTCAGAGAGCTCTGGTGCCACAATAAACTCCAGTTCCCAGGATTCCCTAGCACAGGGCGAGGGCAGTTAAAGTCCTCTCAAACTGGACTATTGCTGCCCTGTGTTTTGGACCTTTGTTTCTTTTCTTTGGCTAACTGGAGAGAAAAAGAAAAACAACAACTCTTGGCGCGCAGAGAAACCAGCCAGGCTGCTCCTTAGGAGTCTGGCTGGAGGCTTTCTTTCTTTCTTTCTTTCTTTCTTTCTTTCTTTCTTTCTTTCTTTCTTTCTCTACACAGTAGAAGTAGAATGCGACATCCACTTTAATTGTCGTGGCTCCATCCACACAGAAGCATAGGATTTGTAGTTTTTATAAGTTTTATAAAACTACAAATCCTAGGATTCCAGTAGGAGCCACTTCAACTGCCACCCCCACCCCGCATTCTTTGGGCAGAGAAGGCAAAAGACATTATAAAACTACAAATCCTAGGATTCCAATAGGATGGAGCAACGGCTCTTAAAGTGGCATCAAACTGCATTAATTCTACAGTGTAGATGCACCAAGAGGAAGGGCGGGAGGAGTTGTTGAGGCGGGTGAAATAATGTTGTGTATGCTGTTATTTCAAAAGTGGAACACACTCCTTCCTCGGAGTGTAGTAGAGTCTCCTTCTTTGGAAGTCTTTAAGCAGAGGCTGGATGGCCATCTCTTGGGGATGCTTTGATTGTGATTTCCTGCACGGCAGAATGGGGTTGGACTGGATGGCCCTTGCAGTCTCTTCCAACTCTAGGAACATTATCAGAAGGCCAAGCCAGCCGGTTGGGTCCTAAAGAGAGCTTGCGACGGCAAGGCCTTCTCCAAGGCAGAGGACATGCCTCGTGGCTCCCCTGCCTCGGGAGAAGGCAGCCAGATAGCTGGGCCCTTCCTCTTTCTCCTCCTGTTCCCCTCTTCTTTTTCTTATTCTCCTTCCCTTCTTCTTTTTCTTCCCCTCTTCCTCTTCTTCTTTCTCCTCCTCCTCCTCTTCTTCCCCTCTTCTTTTTCTCCTCCTTCTCCTCTACTTTTTCTTCCCCTCTTATTCTTTCTCCACCTCCTCCTCTTCTTCCCCTCTTCTCTTCCTTCACTTCTTCTTTCCCTCTTCCTCCTCCTCCTGTTCTTTTTATTCTCTTTTTCCTATTCTTCTTCTTCTTTCTCCTCCTTTTCTTCTTTCTCCTTCTCCTTTTTTCTCTTCACCCCTCTTTCTCCTCTGCTGCCGCCGCCGCTGTTGTTGTGTGCCTTCAGCTCCTTTCTGACTTATCATGGAAGAGAGGGGTCTTATACAGTGAGTATATCCCAAACACTCTATTTTAAGTTGTAAAGTTGGGGGTCGTCTTATACACCGGAATATACAGTAGTTGAGGATTTCCAGTGGTGTTCCTAGTGTTGGTGTTACCTGGTGCAGATGCTGAGGGGCAGGGACAGTGATGGTGCCTGCCCTGAATCCCTCTGATGCCCACCAAGACCAGCCATGGGCCAGCCAAGGCGCCAAGAAAAGTGGAGAGCAGTTGTGCTCAGGCAAGCCAGCCAAGGCATGGGGGAAAGTTGGGCCACATGTGTTCATGTGCTCGCCCCTACTTCCTCGATGCCTTAGCTTGCTTGGGCAAGAGAGCCAGGATAGCAAAGAACGGGAAGGTGCTGGCAGCAGCACTTCACCCCACACACAGCGAAAGTAGGGCCCAACTGGGTATCACCCCTCCTCTCAGGTGTCACCCAGTGCCATCTGCATCCCCTTTACCTCACCAGTGACACCACTGAGAATTTCCAACAGCCATGGTGTTTATAACAAGAGCTTGGAGGTCTCTTTTGTTCTCCTGTTTGGTCTATCTTTCCTGCTACATCTCTTAAAACTGTAACTTTGTAATTATGTATGAATGTGTTTGCCCTGGTTGCTTTTAGTTAGATGTCTTAATAACATTTAGAAATAAATTCATAACCCATGGAATTTCTCTTGTCTCCAATTCATACTAAGCTCTATTCCTGGTATTCCCTTTTCATTTAAATTTATGGTAGCCCAAGTTTTGGAAAGTTACAAAACCACCTAGAAAACCTCATAAAGGAGGACACACACATCCCATGAAAAATCCACCCCTGTAAAGACAGTGCCACAGAAAAGTGAGTGGCAGAAATGGGGAAAATCTAACAGTCAGATGGAAGAGAGTGGGAGGGAAAAACTGGAGAAAGAAGATGGAAGGGATACTAGGTATTAAATGGGTGCAGAGCATACTATGTAATTGTCTGGATAGGTGATTTCCTGATTCAAATGAGAGGTTATTTTTAAATGTGCCTGTTAACTGAAGTAAGAACTGTTTCTACCGATCAATGGACTGTTAGATTTCAGTACAGTTAAGTTTATATTTCAGAGTAAGGAACTGACAGAACCACCTTGCCTAAGAAAGCCCTATGAAATTTGTGGGGACACCATAATTTGACAGGTGATTTGAAAGCATCCCCTCTATGAAAAAAGAAAAAAGAAAAAAGAAAGAAAGCTTTAAATAGCCTAGGTCCAATGAGGACTGGATGCAGAATGCTAACAGATTATTGGACAAAATAAAATAAAATCTAGGGGGATGGAGAGGATAATAGATAGAGGGATTGAAACACAGAACAGGAACAGTCCAGGCTGCAGTGCTTTGTAAGAAGTTCACACTCATATTAGCTTAGATTTATTTAGTTTTTCAATTAAACACTGATGCTTACTTATTGCATACTGCCTTCTCATCTGCTAGCGTCAGCAACCTGATTTTAGAAATAGTAATGTTGTGTTCAGTATTTTAAATTAATTTTACTCTCAGTAACAATTCAAAATCTTGAACAAAAAGAAATACGATATAAATTGTTAAATGCCTTCTTTCAACAAGTCTCTTACAGCTGTGGTAATAATTGCTTAGAGTCTGTTCTTATTTAGGTTCTGAATTAATCCAATTAGATGACACAGCAAACCCACATTAAAACATCACATTAACGTTTTAGAGTAAAACACCTCCCTAAAATCAATGAAGCACAGTAAACTGGATGATCTAAAACATCCTTAGCTTTTCCATCAAAAATCTTAAGTCTAAGGCCCCATTCTCACTGGCAGATTTGCTCTGGAAAAAACTCTGGAAAAAAGCAAGTGCTCACTACAAATCAGGGGTATTTTAACCCGAATGTCCTCTTGGAGAAATCGGGTTTAAGGTGAAGGTGCCTGGCTGTCAATCAAATTTAGTTCCACAATGGTCATAGGTGACGTTTGCAGCACTCATTGGGGCATCAGAAGTGTGCTTTCCACCCCTCCTTTTTTTTAAAGGACCAGGCACCACTTGTCAAATTTAAAAACCTCTGGGGTGTGTGTGTGTTGTGGGCATTTGGGTCAGTGCAGGTTATGATCTGCCCTTGGTCTCATTTTCAATCCCAAAATGCAAGCTAGTGCCATCTCTGTATCCTGTATCCCTCTCCTTGCCACCCCAGAATGGCTCATACACATGCAATAATACTGTAATAATAATAAAGTCCTCACCTCGGAATGCCAGAAAAGGATGCCATGCCATGCATTCTTTTTTGCTTTTCCTAGGCTACCCCTGAATTCTTTAGACAGTAGCAAAAGCATTCTGTGTATCAATTTGCCAAATTGGAAAGAGAAACATATTGTAACATTTACATTGTTGCATGCATTCGCAAAGGAAAAAAGTTTAGAAGCCAAGAAAGGAAAGGGAAAGTGAACAAGCAGCTACCCACATTCTATCTATCTATATATCTACCTCAAGCAAAAAATCATGCACATTTTTTGTCAAAAATAATTTTAAAAAAAGGGGGGGGGTTTGAAGGTGCCTGATGCGAGCTCCGTTCGTGCCCTGCCTCTGACCTGACCTGACCTGACCCTTTTCCTCCTGCTTACATTCTCTTCAGAGGAGGTTTGCCATTGCCTTCCACTGAGGCTGAGAGAGAGTGACCTGTCAATTCCAACTAAAGTAGACCCATGGAATCAATTGGAAATAAAAGGGAACTGCAGCGCAGGCATTCTGACTGTAGCATCCGCATATAACACTAATAATAATAATAATAGTAATAATAATAAAGGCTCTTAAGTTCCAGGAGGTGTCGTTTGCAGCACTCATTGGGGCATCAGAAGTGTGCTTCCCCCCTCCTTTTTTTTAAGAGTCAGATGCCAGAATGCGCAGATTCTGTTAAATTAAAAATCTCTGGGGTGTGTGTGTGTTTGTGTGTGTTGTGAGTATTTGGGTCAGTGCAGGTTATGATCTGCCCTTGGCCCCATTTCCAACCCCAAAATGCAAGCCTGTGCCATCTCTGTATCCTGTATCCCACTCCCTTGCCACCTCAGAATGCCTCATACACAGGTAATAATAATAATAATAATAATAATAATAATAATAATAATAATCCCTCACCTCGGAATGCCAGAAAAGAATGCATTTCCCTAGGCTACCCCTGAATTCCTTAGAGACAGTAGCAAAAGCTGTATCAATTTGCCTAATTGGAAAGAGAAACATTAACATTCGAATGGTAGCATTCATTCGCATTGCAGCATTCATTCCAAAGGAAAAAAAGGTTTTTGCCAAGTGCTCTTCTTGCAAAAGGCTCCTTTCAGTGAGGAAGCCAGGAAATGAAAGGTAAAGTGAACAAGCAGCTAGCCACATTCTATCTAAATATAGATCTACCCATTGCAAAAAATATGCGCATAGACAGAGAAAAATAATTAAGAAAAATAATTAAGAAAAATAAAAACCAAAGGGAAAAGGTCCCTGCTGGAGAGCAGAGGCTTGGCTTGTTCTGGCCCCCTGACCTGCCCTGAATTGACCCCGTCAGTCACCCCTTTTTGTCTCCTGTCACCCTTTTGCCTCCTGTCAGATTCCCCTTTTTTGCATCCTTCCTTCGGCTCTTTCCTCCTCCTTTCCTCCTTCTCCGATGAAGGAGAGGGAATGCTCTGCCCTTTGCCTGCCCTCTGAATCCCTCCCTGAACTTGCCCCAATCATGATCGGGGGCAAGTTCATATTCAGCAGAACCCGGTTTTTTTCCTAAAAAGACATATTTTACCCTGAATTTGGATGTTCCAGGTTAAAGGGCATTTCCTTGTGCATGCCTCGAAATGGATTGTGACAGAATCGGGGCCAATATGAACTTCACGTGGAAGAATCGAATCCTGAACTGGGTTAAAGTGTAGTATGAACGGGCCCTAGGTCTCAAATCTTGATTTTTGTGTATATGTTGTTTGCTCTTTTTTTTTTTTTAATTTTTAAAATAATTTTATTAATTAAAATATTTACAGTTGACAAATAGCAAATATACTGCATCTAGCTCCATGTAATTCATCATAATTGCAAAGTACAAAAAGTATGTAACTATACCATCCTTGCCTCTGCTAATTACTTCCCATAACTTCCTTATTGTTATTTCAGATTCAAATTCATTTCTTACTCCTCATTATATTCATTTAATTGCAAATCAAAGTGTTAAGTCTTGTTATCAATCTTTATACTTTCCAATATTTCCTCAAATACTTCTCTATTAAAATCCAGTTTTTATCCCCTTTCTCTCTACCTCTTAATAACATGTTATTAAGAGGTTGTTTGCTCTTTTAGAACACAGACCAACAAGGAGACAGGAAGGTATACAAAACACAGGAGATAAACCTAAAAGCATTGTCAAAAAGTCTTGTGTTTTCAGGTGTTAATAATGTGGTGATGGTGATGGTGATGCAATATAACCTTCCCTAGCCTGATGCCCTTCAGATGTATTGGAGTACAACTCCAGAACAGCCTAAAAGGTCAGGTGTTTGCAGCAGAGCTTCCAGGAAACTCTGCCACAAGAGCTAGTAGAATGGATGGTCAAGCACCGCTTACCTGCCGCCAGCCTGCTCTCTCTGAAGACTCCTGTTGCAGCGTGTGACATTAGAAGGTGACACCTGGCCATGTGGGTAAAGCCATGCACTGTGTTTCTACCCTTATGAGCTCTGTCTGGAGCCTTCAGTATGAATGTGGTAGTGGCTGCAAGTAAGGGGTGTGCAGCTGTCCATAGTGTGGTAGCAAGGGAGCATGTGAACATTTGTCCATTGATGCACCGGTCCAGGGATGAAAACGGGTAGAACCATGGGGTTGGCCCATGGTATCCTGCCTGTACATATAAGCCCTCTGATGGAAGTAGACAATAGGATCACTTATCCAGCATACTCAGAAGGTACCAATGTGGGCAAGGAATGTTGCAGTAAGTGCTTGGCAAATTTGGAAACTGTTCACTTGTTAAGATCCCTACAATAGAGTTGGCATGTCATTGTTGTGTGCCTCCAGTTTCTTTCCAACTTGTGGTGACCCTATCACTGGGTTTTCTTGACAAGAGTCATTTATCTGAAGTTTGTCATTGCCTTCCCCTTAGATTAAGAGCTTGTGATTTGTCCAAAGTCATCCATTGGGTTTAATGGCCGAGTTGGGAATCAAACCCTGGTCTCCAGAGTCACAGTCCAACACTCAAACCACTACACCATGCTGGCTGTCATAGAGTTGACATAGCAGACAGTTTTAAAACTAATTTTAAATTTAAATTTAAATATAAAGGTGTCCTAATAGGCTATGGTTAACATATAAATGATATAAAGAAGTAAATAAATTTTAAATTAAAAAGGCCTTGATCTGTTATATGATGAGTCTGTGCTCCACTGAACTACAGCTCTGTATAGGTCCAGTTCATTTTTTGGTTCTATATCTGGGATTCCTGGCTACTGTGCATGCTTGGGGAGCAGTAGTGGAGAGATAGAAGGTTGACCCAGTTGACTATAGGGCTAAACAGACAGCCCTGATAGAGCAGCTGCAGTCAGGTGGGCGGCATGATGGCAGCATGAAGGCATGTGTCGTCCAAACACCACGCCCCACCCTGGCACTTTAAGCCAGTCTGTTTAGCCCCTGAGTTTCTAATAGGTGTCCTCTTCTGTTGAACAGAGGCCACACAGCCTTTTTATAACAAGATGCTGCACAAAATGAAGCAGTAGGGACAGCATCTAGAAAGCACAAATGGAAAGGAACTTGTGGCTAATCCAAACAAACATGAATTAGATCCATTTTGAAGCTTAGCCTAGAGTAGTGATTCCAGGAAACCTTTCTTTCTTTGTGACCACGATTGCATCCACTCAGCACTGTCCTAGAGAGCTTTTTTTTTCGGTGGTGATTTAAGTGTGACACAGTTACAATAGACTGCTTGGCAACCCACTGTGACATGTTTGAAGTGCTTTGTAGATAAAATTGCTTGCATTTATTCTTGGACTTTACTTTAGTGGTACTTGCACTATTTGAGTCTTTGGCTGCTGTTATCCACTTCAGATGAATTTCAGTTGTTCAGCTAGAGAATTTGGAAAGGATGCTTACTGCTGTGTGGCTAACCATGTGTGCTTGACAGTTGCTTCCATAGTAACAGTTTAGTCTTCTGTTGTCACCTTTTGTTCACTCACATTTTATAGAGAAACTAGTCAATTTTTTTGTCAAATGGTTACATTCTAGTTTAGTGTTCCATGTGTTTTCTGACCTGATTTCTTGTGATTCTTTAAAAAAAATGGCAATGGAAAAAAATCTAGCCATGCTATCCTGTCTATAGACCAAGGAGTACTTTGGATTTAATTAACACTTTCTTTAATGGAGGGCTTTTTTCACCATGGGATGTTGCCCTGAAGCTGAAGGAGTCCAAGACCAAGCTAGACAAACTGGTTGCCTGCAACACACAACCAAGGGCTGAATTACTTTTCTCCACAAGACTACCGGAGTCCATGACTTTGCCATTCCTTCATTTCTTCAAGAGTCTTAAGAAGAGAATGGGTACAATGTTGCAAAATCAGATCTCTTCACAAACTGGCCAATAAATCCTACTCTTTTCCATGAAGCATAACAGCCCCTAGAGTTGGAACATTAGCCATAAACCTAACTACTGTGTATCAGCCGTAACTATTGAAGATCAAGAGATCACAAAGATATGTGAAATAATAGGATGGAAGAAACTCTTCATTGGGATTTTGAAACAGAAGCCACAACATTTAGTGCATATAATTCAGTTCTTTCAGTTCAGTTCTTTTGATTTGACAGTCTGACAACATCGCAAGTGGCCACAGGTCAAGGTGGAACTAAAACTATGAATGTTCATAGAGAAGAGCTATATAATATTCCTCCAACTTGTTTTCATCTGAGCCAACATATTGCAGGTACAATGCTTTTCTGTCCTTTATTGGATAGAAAAGCATTGTATCTGCAAGTTATTGGCTCACTCCAGAGAGCCAGGGAAAGTGGGGTTTGAGTTTGCTGTTGTTTACACATTATTATTCTCATTTTATTCAAATGTCTGACGGTATAGAGTGTCTCAATGTTATTTTCTGGAGGTGACATGGTGACACCAGAAAATATCCATGGCATCGTCATACTTTAAAAACAATTAAACCTTTATCAGAGTGAATGATAAATTTAAACAAAGCCACATAGGAGAGCTGACATGATATTGTGATTTTAGCCTTGATGCCTGGATTTCAGCAGAGGCCAGGCATGCATTTACACAACTAAAACTAGTGCACCAGCTATGACCATTCTATGAGACATCTGATCTGGCTACAGTGACACATGACTTGATTAACTCCTGTTTGGACTACTATAACACACTCTTCATGGAGACTGCCTTTGGAAATTTTTCAGAAACTTCAATAGGTTCAAAATGCTATGGTGAGAATGCTGACCAGGGGCAGTTATAGGGAGCATGTAATTCTCTTGTAGAAACAGCTTCACTGTCTACTGGTTTGTTTCCAGGCACAATTCAAGGCACTGTTATGACCTACAAAGCCCTATATGCCTTAGGTCTAGACTGTTTGAAAGGCCATTATCTCCCCATATGAACCTGCAAGGATCTTAAGGGGAAAGTTTTCTCTCAGTCCCACCGTCATCACAGGCTCATTTGGTGAGTACACGAGAAAGAGTCTTCTCGGTGATTGCTCCTAACCTCTGGAATGCCCTACCATGGGAGGCTTGGCTGACCCGCTCCCTTCTTTCCTTTCACTGGTAGGCAGAGACATTTTTATTCAAGCAAGCTTTTAATATATAGTCATTGTCAGGGAGGCTTTTATATGGGGGATAGGTTTTCTACTGTTTTAGCAAGATCATTTTAATTTTTATTGTAAAATTTTAAATGATTTTATATGTGCGCCACCTTGAATCCCTTTCCAGGAGAACAGCGACATATAAATAAATAAATAGCTCCTGGATATCTAGAAAAACACATCACAAACCTCTATTCTTTTTCTGTTTCTGGTTTTGTGTTATGGTTGTTGTTGTTTGTAAAGGTTGAGTTGCAGTCACATCTCTTTTCTTTTCTGGAATTCTTGTTGGTAGGGCATCCAGCATGGTGGACTACAACTCTGGAATTCAGAGGATTGGTATGCCTGCTCAACCATGGAAACCCATTTGGTTACCGTGGGCAAGTCACACTCTCTCAGCTCGGAGAAATGCAAAGGCAAACCCCCTCTAAACAAATCTTGCTAAGAAAACTCTGTGATAAGTTTGCTTCAGGGTCACCATGAGTCAGAAATGGCTTGATGCCACACAACAAGGGCTCCAAAAAAGGATTTGCTCTAGAGAGGCAGTACTTGGATCTTCTGGGGTAAAACTGATATCTACATCTTCTGTTCCCCATTGTATTTGTCTTTTCCATGGATCTCTGAATGTTGTCAGGCTGTTGGATGCAGTAAACCTGCTCTCCTGGTATGTGTTCTTCATTGTCACTATGCATTTCCCATCTCTTCCTTCCAAAATGTTTGCCCCCTCCTTCATAGACATCAAGACAAACACTCTTTGTACCATTTTATCACACATGATTACATGTTATAACGGTACTGCAATGGACTTGAATTCTTTTCAAGACGGTGTGATCTTATAGGTCCTACAGAAGCACAAGGCTCTTATGATGGAGGCACTGTTCTCTCTTCACTTTTTTGTTCAGGAGGATGTATGGCCTTTGTTGTGTGATATCATTTCATTTCCCTATGGAAGCCATGTGTAATTTGGTTGTCTTCTATTTGTCAGTAATCTGAGGATATTGTTAAATGTCCTAGCGATGAGAACATCATGGTAAGTAACAGTGACATACATAGGAAGGTTGCTGTGTGGGTAGCTGCTACATTGCTAAGTATCTATTATATTTTGTATCATTTTGCAGTCGGTAGGTTAGGCCAAACCTGAGAAACATCCTCATAACCTGTCAACATAGATTTTGATATGTGCTCTTGCAGAAGCTTGTCTTAGACAGATCAAAGAAGCTTTTAATTTGAGTTTAATCACTCCTTGAAAAAGCATCTTTGAGAGTTGTAGCTAGAATAGTGACTAAAATTGTTGGCACATGGGTACTGGAAGCTGGCAGTATAACCAAATCAAAGAATCAGCCAGTAAATTGGGGTTGATATTCTGAAGTTCCTTTCTTCCTTACACACCTTTTGCAGCCTTGTTGAATTTGCATCACAAGGTCTCATATACTTGGTGTTCACTGAATAAAAGCAGTTGCTTATCTTATCACATTTCATTCAGTGTCTTGACTTACATGGTTCTGCATAATTCTATTTGGGGGGAAATACTTTTTTCCAGACTGCAGGGAAGTAAAATGTAATGTTTTACTGAGGAATTCGATGGTCCTTGTTACCTTTATAATGTACTGTAGTTCCGACCTCCATGGGAACAACTACCATAACTCATCCTACGCAGACCCTTTAATGAGGAATTGAGTTGTGCAAAAGCACATCACCTTGTGTAACTCTTTTCCCATTTCAGTGAAGTTTAAAACAGAAGAGATTTAGAGTCTAAAGAGGAGATTTAGATCCTGAATCCAAGGGAAAGGGTTCGTCTTTTTGTTGTACAGCACCTAGCTTTTTATATGTCAAATGAAAATAATAAAGTTGATGTGTGCCCAAACCTGACAGTTTATTCAGCTTTTGTCCGCTTCTTCCCTCCCACTGTTGCAGTAGAGTTTTGTTTAAGTGAAAAATGGCAGGTGCAACCACGCATTACCTCCATCTCATCAGGCCATTACCTAAAATTTGGTGAGGAATAGAAGTTTGCAACAAATGAAACCATCTGTCATCCCCAGCAAACAAGCCAACAACCCCACTGTTCAGGACAATAATGCTGCCAAAGGAGTCAGGCTCTGGACAAAGTTCCTGCTGGGTTTCATTTAAGTAGGTTAGGCCAAACCTGAGAACCATCCTCATATCCTGTCAACATAGATTTTGGTATGTGCTCTTGCAGAAGCTTGTCTTAGACAGATCAAAGAAGCTTTTAATTTGTGTTTAATCACTCCTTGAAAAACCATCCACCATATCCCATCCTGGGTATTATGTCAAATAGTTGATGTAGTGAGGTTTTTCTGAGCCAGAGCAAATGTTGCCTCTTTTCAGATGCTAAATAAGGAACTCAGCATTTGTCTCCAGTATGTTCCATTTATCCTCTTTGCATTTCGGTATCACTTAGAATGTTAAGTTCAGTGATAGTTATTTCTTTTTACCTAAATCGATAAGGCTTAAAAAATGCTGCCAAAGATAATAGTTGCCCCCCCCCCCCCCTCCTGCAACTAAAAAGAAACAGTGATTAGGAAAATATAATCATAATGTTTAATACACACAGGAAGCTCCTGGTTACTGTGCGCAAAAAAAAATATCTATCACTTCCTTTCAATAATTGGATTAATTAATGTAAATATGTCCCTTTTTGTAAAATAAAACAAAACATAATTGTATGAAATACAAATAAAAATCCAATTATATAGTAAGATACACATCTTAAAGAGATTTAGACATCTGTACTTGAGATGTCACCCAGCAAACATGCATAAGTAGTTCTGTTGTAGGCTGAGATCTTTGTTACTGAAAGGCATTAAGAAAGGTACAGTAGCATGGCTATCCATGTATATGACAATGTGTTAATAACTGAGTTCATTCTTGGAGGATTATATGTTTTTATATAATGTTTCTCTTTTTGATAATGTTAAATAGGCTGTCACAATTTTTATTCAACTATATGTAGATAGAGGATGTTCATATTAATAATAGCTGATATTTTGAGACAATGTTTTTACATGTTGATTTTAAATTAATTTGCATTAAAATTGGTGCAAATATCATAAGTTGAAGAAATTATTTGCAGGTGTAGAACTTTAATAATTGTCTTGATACTTGATCTAAACTAACCAGTGTAAAAGCTTCTGACCTTTCAACATTAACATATTGATTTTCATTGTGTATGTATGTATGTACTTTCAAATACAGAGACCCATGAACTTCAGAGGGTTTTCTTAAGCAATAAGTACTCAGAGATGGTTTGTCAGTTCCTTCCCTGACATATAGCCTTCAGGACCTGGTATTAATTTGTGGTCTCCCATCCAAGTATTAACCAGGGCTGACCTCACTTAGTTTCCAACATCAGACAAGATTTGGTGCTTTTAGCATAGGTAGACTTGAGTTTAATTACAGTTCTTTAAAACAGCCTTAAGAGTATTGTACTGAAGTGTTCTCTAAGCAATATAATAGACGTGTAATTTATTTTCCATTTTGGCAATAATTATATTGTTTCAACTTAGTGGGAATGTTCCATAATTAGACTAAATATTTTTTCTCTACTTGCCAAAAGGTTGATCTCTTCCTTCCTTATGCCATTATAATTTTCTAAGAGTTTTTCCTTTTCATCTGTTCCAACTTACAGTAATTTTCTATAGTTCTACCCCTCTTTATCAGCTTCTGAAAAGAAGAAATTGAAATTTCATCTGTAATAGAAATAAAGCATAATAATAATAATAATAATAATAATAATAATAATAATAATATGGTTGAAAAAGTAACCTACAGTGTGTTGAATTATCCCCATTTGAATCATGGCCTGGAGGCCCAAATGTTGTTGTAGGTATTTGGACCATAAAGGCTGAATGAAAAAAAAAATGTTTGAATTACCCTTGCAGCAAGGTAAAAATTTATTAAAATTTTAAAATACAATATAGAATTAGATTTTAGGTGAGGGACCTTTAGAGGAATGTTATTTTTGGCATTCTTAGGATAAAATCATAGGTGAATCAAACAGGCAGGCTTAACTCCTTACTATATAGAGCTATATCTAAAATAAAACTATTCTACATAAAATTAATATAAAATATTTTGGTGGGTCTTTCTTTTTAAAGCCCGTCTTCCGGTAAATTAGGTTGGACCATCATTACATCTGACAAATTAATGTTGAAATTGTAAATGTTTTCAATGTAGTTTGTGATGGGGTCTCACTGCTCAGTGCCTGATATCAGTCTGTCATCCTGATCTTTGTACAGATAGGGATATCATCTAAACAAAGCATATGTGGAACTCATTTCCAAAAATAATTCAGTGAAGCTAGGCAGCAAATTATGCACAGTGGGCCCTTGGTATCTACTGGGGTTTGGTTCCAGGACCCCTCGTGGATACCAAAATCCATGGATGTTCAAGTCCCATAATATACAATGGCAGAGTAAAATGGTATCTTTATATAAAATGGTAAAATCAAGGTTTTCCTATTGAAATTTTTATATATTTTAAATATTTTTCAAGCTGTGGATGCTTGAATCTGTGGATAAAAAGTTCGTGGATAATGAGGGCTTGACTGTATTGGCTATTTCACTACAACAGATTTACATCAAAATATTTCCTTTTAAAAGCGGCCATAAGTCAGCTACTTTTCTTGCTGTTGCTTTAGCTGCATATAGTCTTCTGGATATTCTTTAGTTCAGAAGGATGCCTCTTAAATCAGACCGTTACACTTCGGCTGAGATTAACATTATATATATATACACATACACACACATGTACATATAAGCATGTGTGTCTGTGTATATATAAAAGTTCATGTAGCTCATCAGATTTCAGTTGAAAGGGTTGTGTGTAAATATTTCTTTGAGTCACTTCTGATCTTAAATACCTTATTGACATATTAATGGCAAAGCAGAAAGCTGAAGGTTTGGTTAAGCATTCTGATTTGTGGACTGAATTGTTTAATTGGCAAAGCAGCAGTACAAAAAAAATGTTGCCAGATCTCAAATGCTGTTGAGCAGAATGGTTTACGGTCAATGTTATTGTTGGGTGTTTTAAATCTATTGTGGAGAGTACTGCTAAAGCTGTGGGCCAGCTGCTGCTAAACGTGCTCCTGCCCTTACAAGCCCCATCACTGTGACCGATAATTCCATTGTGCTGGAGGAGTGCATCTGCTGCGGAAGGTCATGGAATTTGAGACCAAAGGTCCCCAAGGTATCTTGGCACCCAGCCTATATAAAAGACCTGGGGGATCAAGAACAAAACTTTGAATTTGTCCATTGGAAAACCAGAGTTCTATCATTCGGGGGACAGCTGCTATAGTTTGGCATGGCTGACAGTCTTTGTGCTTCCAGACACTGTTTTTGCCTTTAAAAATAGGCATTTGGCACACACCGCAGTGGAACAGTAACACACCCTATCTTAATACCATTTTCTAAAATTTTCCCCTGAAAGTAGACTTGTTGGAAATGAACACAGTGGTTGTAGCGCAAGCACTTGGGAAGGCTTTGCACGATGTGACCATGCAATTTTATAAAATACCTTTATCATCACAGGTGTTAGAAATTTGGAAGGAAATGCAAGTTTGCATGTTTTTAACTATGTGTTTTATAGTATTTTGAGTCCCAGTCTTGGAGTAAGGCAGATATAAATAAATGGAGGAATGGATTCAGGGCCTATAAGAGGAGTGTTATGTCAGTACATTGGTCAGGGACCCAGACGCTGTGAATTTCTGACAGCCCCCTCCCTCAAAACAACAACAGTACTCATGGCCCCCTTCATTTACTGTACATTATTTTACAAAGGTTAGATGATAAGTATCTCTTACAGTATTTTCTTGGATTTTCACTCGTACCTGCCTGTTTTTCCTAGGGAGCTAGCAGATCATTTCACTATGCATTTGAATTATGCTTTTGTAATCATGCACCAGAGGCTCTCTACTTTGTTCATATTCTATCACAAACATATTTTTCTACAAAGAAAGAAAATCTATAGCTTTAAATTTTACACCATTATTTTTATTAAAAAGACATAATTGAGGATTTGAGGTTCAATCCTTCAATCCTCAATTTTGAGAGGACCAAACCCCACCCCCAGCACAAAACTAGCCTTGTTCCGCCTTTTTGGAGGCCCTGGATGGATGCCATTTATCCCATCTTTCTACCAGTTGCTAGATTCTACATGAAATTTCAGATCAGTAATCCAGAATCTTTAGATGCTTACTGATATTCATTCTTCAGGGCTTAGCTATCAAAACCTCCTCTCTCATCCATGCCCCAGGAGTAAAACATTAACATGTCTGCGCTAAATGCCATCTTACGATAAAACATCAAGGGGAGCTGGTAGTGCTACCGTTGTTTTAATGGAGGACTTTCCCTGCACAGTCTGCTTCTTGTTAGTGGCTATAGACATGTTATAGATTTGTTGCTTTGTGTTTGATTAATCAGGACACTATATACGCAAGGAGTGGGAAGAGAGGGTATTGATAGCAAAGTGGCTAAGTGTCTCTGCACAGTTTTAAGCCACCAGCATAACCTAATGGCCATTAGGGGTTATCTTGTTAATGTTTGATTTAATAACATCTTGGCCTTTTGACCACATTCTAAATGAATGTGTGGCTGCCTGCTTTGCTCCTTCCTCAGCAGTTGTGAATATCTTTACAAAACATAAAATCTGAGAATGAGAACACATTTTTTTAAAATGATATAAACTCTTAGTAAAGCTAATTTAGCATTTTTGTGAGAATTAATTCTAAATGTGAATGCTAAAAATATTTATTGTTTAAGCTAAGTTATAATTTGGCATCTGCATTTTTAGAACATATATGTTGCTCTCACATACAATGTACAGTGATGTATGTGAAGCAGAAAATAAGTTCAAAACATTCTTTCACTTGAGTTATGGAGCTCCGTGGATTCCTTTGCTTGAATATTCACAATATTTATTCAGGATAAATCTGATGATTATATAGCCATTTATATGACAACGTTACAATAATTTTTCTAATAAGCTTTATTTTTAGAGACCGTCACAAAGTGTCTTTTTCTAATCTGTTAGAAAAAAAATAAGAACAAACTCAGTCTTTAAACAGGAAATTAAATAACTTCAGGAGTTACCATGTAATACTTTCAGCTAATGGATAGAGTTAATAAATGCTGCTATACTTGATTGACATGTTTTGGAACCAATTAAAATGCATAACATATCCCCTTGAGACGTACCAGGTTGCCTTTCTAAAATATCCTGAAATAGGTCATAGAAGTCACTGTAATGCAATTGTTATATCAATGTAAAATTTACTTACTGCTTTTATCTTCAGAAACAAAGAATACAATTTGAAATTTCTGATTTTTTTTAAGTTAATGAGAGAATTCCAACTTGGAATTTATATTGAAATATAATTGAAAATGAAAAAAAAAAGATGTTATTATTCCATGAGCATGAACATTTCTTCCCATCCTAATTAATAAAAAGAATGCAAACATAATGTTAAATTAATTGTTAGGGGGGAGAGATTTGTTAAAATCACTAAATCTGATAAATAACTCTTTTATTCCATCAACTTTTAAAATGGTTACTATGTGTGAATAGTCTAGTAAAATATAAGTATACATTGTTTATTTGAAATATATAATCACAGTGTTAATATATTATGCATTAATGTATTATTTACATTTCTTTTATTAGCATCTGTATTTGTTTGTTCAGAGTATTTCAAGTCTTTATTATATATTAATATGGTAAAGTATATTTATCTTACAAACAGCCATAACCAGCCTGCAAAATTTGCACATAGAGCACCATGTTATCACCTTTCAAAGCCACATTTTAAATGCTTAATGCATTCAGCTCATTCTTTTACCCGTTTTGGCTGCACTTTGATAAATAAATAGATCATCTAAGATTCAATAGGCCAATTGCAGCATATAATAGCTATTCAGAGGCAATTAAACTGCCTTTTTTCATTCCGGCATGTGAGTGCGCCCTCTTCCAACCTTCAACTTGATTCACGGTGATTCAAAATTAACTTAAAAGTCTTGTTTGCTGACAGCTTAAAGCTTAATTGACTGAAAGCCAAATAGAGTGTGTTCTGTATTCAGCACTAGGGCTATTGATAAAGCCATGTGTAAATTGCACATGTTGAAAGACAGCCATTGGGCCCCTGTTCTCATATTAGCCCACAACTTAGCATTGCTGCACAGTCAGAATTGCTTTGTCAAGTCTTTTATCACACCAGGTTAACACTCTGGAGTTCCTGCAGCAGCAGAATCATCCCTGTGTATTGAGTCTTTGATAGTTTAGGGTCTTCTATAAATCTGACACTGACTAGTAGTTTCCTTATTGGCTGGTTTTCTTCTCCCTTCTCACCACTGCCACCGCTGCCCCAGGTTTTTGAGGAAACATCTTAATTCCATTTGCCTGTGTGTTTGCCTTATGTCTCTGTGTTATCATGTATTCAGGTATATACACTCATCTATATGTACAGATATGCAGAGTGCATATGCCTTTTCTGAAACGTATGGGCAGGTAGCTTTAAAGATGGATAATGAAATAACATGCCACTGATTGCATATGTGTCTGCCTTAAATGCAGACTCCAGCATGAATCTAAATATTACAATGGCTGTTTGCCTTTCAAGGAGGCTTATGCTTAGGGAATCACATTATTGTGAGGCATTCATCAATAATGGTTTTCAATTTGCCTTGTCTTTTGACATGGCTGATAGAAGAATAAAAATGGCTCTACTGAAGAGACACTGAGAAGCACATAATCCCCTAGAATATTTGTCCAACTGGTGGATCAAGCAAGCCCAACAAATAGATTGCATCAGATGAAATGGCATCTCTGTGGACTAAAAGAGGACCCATGTTACAAGGTGTGGCTAAATTGGTTTTCTGGAAAGATTAACTATTACTGTTGTAGGTAATAAGGACATTGTGAACAAAAACTTGCACAGTGAATTGTATGTGTTATGTTATTCATGCATGCACTGTTAGAGAACATGATAAGCACAATCCACTGCTATTGGAGCTCAATGCTGTCATGGCAACCAGTGATATTTAAATTATCATTGACACATTGCTGTGATTGTATTTTCTGTCACCACCACCCCTGAGCCTGTTATTTACTCATGTAGACCTCCTCTAGCCCAAATCCCACTTGGCATTGACGTGTCCTCTAAAGTGCTATGTACGCTGAATGTACTGTGTATGGGATGACCTAAGTGATGGTGTGGATTACAGAGAATAAAATTTTGTAGGTATCCTGATTAAGGGGAGGAGCGGGTGCCCAGATGAGTGCACCTGTAGTCCAAGAGAACGACAAGAAGAAAGCCAAGCTAGTCCAGGCTCCTATATAAATTGTCTATAAAAACAGATACATGATTAGGGCAGTCTGAGGTCAAAGCACAAAAGGCAGTTTGATAGTAACTGAAGTCCAACGCCAGTCTTGGAGGTAACCAAAGAGAATAGTTTAAGGAGCAAGCCAAAGTCTAGAAACCAGTGATGCCAGAACATCAAACAATGGCACACAAACATTTTGGAGTAGTTGTTGCAAGTTGTTGTTGTTGTTGGTCATTCTGATTTATAGTTAGTTGTAATTCAGCACAGCTGGCCTAATCACAGTGGCCCTTAGGGTATCCACTGGGGCTTGGTTCCAGGATTATTACCACCCCAGATGGCAAAATCTATGGATGCCCAAGTCCCATCAAATACAATGGTACAGTAAAATGATGTCCCTTATATAAAATAACAAATCAAGGTGTCATTTTGGAATCTTTTAATTTATTTATTCATTTATTTTTTAAAATATTTTCAAGCCGTGGATGGTGGAATCCTTGCATAAAAGGTCCATGGATATTGGAGGGGGGGGCAACTATACTTTAATGTGCACCTTCTGGGACCAGCAAAATGTTGTCACATTCTTTTGTAGCTGAAGTTATAATCCATACTACTTAGAGGGTTGAGGTGGGTCAGTATTTTTCTTTGGTCTTCAGAAGCTTCACTGCCAGCCTCTTCTGGCTGGAACCTCTTTTTTATTCATCATTGTCTGAGGCCTCCTCCCAATAGGGCATGACATAAATTGTGGCTTCTCAGGCTTACTGAGATTCTTTTATTTGGGGGCAAACTGCTAGGATTTTCAAAGTTATGACTACAGCAAGATATGTGTGAAGTTCATATATCTGGATCTGTCTTCTGCAAAATCCATAAAACAGAGTGTAGGATATGTGTGTGATTGGTGGGCTGAGTCTGTGTGGTTGCTAGTGTCAAGATTGTAAAGCTGTGTAATACATCCGTCTCTTCTGCTTTGGCTTATCTGAGCTAAAGGTTTTGCTAGTTGGTATATTTTCCAGTTACAATTGCAGTCTTGCACTATACATAGGCAGAAACTGTACCCTATGTCCATTTTCGTTTCATGCCCCTGCCCTATCTCTTCACTTGATTAAAGCCTTGCACAGTTAAGTTAATGTATTTATTCCACAGCAACCTAAACAACTGGGAAGTTGTGAAATCGAAGGCTTTCATGGCTGGCATCCATAGTTTTTGTGGGTTTTCAGGCTATGTGGCCATGTTCTAGAAGAGTTTATTCCTGATGTTTCTATGCCAGCCACAGATGCAGGCAAAATGTCTGGAATAAACTCTTCTAGAACATGGCCACATAGCCCAAAATACCCACAAAAAGGTATTTTTTTTATAATTGGGAAGTTACCTAGCTTTGACTGGACTGATGTTGAAATTTTGTTTGTTTATTGAATGAAATAAATGGTTAAACGGTTGCTTGAACAGCCAAAACTGACGAGAGGGAGAAAGAGACAATTGTTATGGGGGGCAGAGGCAAAAATAGGAGGGGACAGAAGGTTTTGGATAACTGAAAGAGGTTTCTGAAGAAAAAGGTTTTTAAAGATAATGACAAAAATAACTTCCAATTAATGCATTTTAATTAGAAAATATGTTGTGAAGCTTCCAACCCCCCCCCCCCCCCCAAAAAAAACAAATTAAGTTAAAGTACAATAATTTCAACAGGTAAAACAGCTGTATAAATCAAATAACAGTGATTAAGGAGTAAATGCCTATTGGGCAATCTGTGCTATTATAATGATTTGAACTGTAAGCATAATGCACTATTACTTCTTTATTAACTTCTGGAGAGATGCTCCACTTGAAATTCTTTCAAATATGCTACTTTCAAAGACCAGGATAACTAAATATGCTTTTCAGTAGTGAAGCAGTTAATTCCTGTCTCAGTACATGTGTCAAAGTTGAGGATAAAAGTGAGCATACAAAGTATACGTGCACGGGAAAGTTTCGTTGCATGTTCAATGCTTTAATAAGTTTGCAAAGTGTTAGCACTGAAATTTTGCAGAATTCTCTCATATCTTTTTCTTTGGGTGCCTAAACTGTATTTCTAAATGCTCAACAGAAACTTGGAGACTGAAGAAAATTTTCATGGGAGAAAACAGATTTCATATGTAGGGCAATATTCTTATTTCCTCGTCTTGTTACTGTACCCTATTTTTAATAAATATGCTAAGAATCCCATTCTAATAAATGTCTTTAGTTTATTTTACATTCTTCTCAGCTTAGGAAAAACCTAAGTTGCTTTAAAACATATATGAAGGCAGTAATGACAATTGGTTTGTAGGAAGACTTAGGAAGGGGGATTCCAGTCATGTATCTTGCTCTAGCCCAGTCCAGCTCTGAGCAACCTTCCCTGCAATCCTTTAAATCTGTTTCACATCACACCAAATTCCATGCACAATGGGCTAAAACCAGCAAAGAAGCCAACGTTTTCTGATAATTCTGAACATGCATGAAAATGTTCAGAAAGTCAATTTACTTGTGAATATTAAGTCTGGTCAAATTAGGATCAAAGGTGGGTTAGACAAGGTAACTGTTACATGGATTTGTAACTGGTTGACTGGCCAAACCCAAAGGGTGCTCAACAATGGCACCCTTTCATCCTGGAGAGAAGTGACCAGTGGGGTCCCACAGGGCTCTGTCCTGGGCCCAGTGTTATTCAACATCTTTATCAATGACCTGGATGACAGAATTGGGAGCATACTTATCAAATTTGCAGATGACACCAAATTAGGAGGCTTAGCTAATACTCCAGAGGACAGGATCAGCATTCAAAATGACCTGAATAAACTAGAAAGCTGGGCCAAAGCTAACAAAATGAAATTCAACACAGAGAAATGCAACGTACTGCAGTTAGAGCGGAAAAATAAAATGCACAGATATAGGATGGGGGACACCTGGCTGAATGAGATTACATGTGAAAGGGATCTGGGAGTCCAAGTAGACCACAAGTTGAACATGAGTCAACAGTGTGATGCGGCAGCTAAAAAGGCCAATACAATTTTAGGCTGCATCAATAAAAGAATAGTGTCTAGATCAAGAGAAGTAATAATGAGATAGAAGATTTTTAGAGTTTCATATTTAGTATGCATATATATGTAGTTTGTAGAAATTAAATAAAAGGTACATGCATTGGAATGAATTTGAGAGGCCCAGGAATGCAGGCAAAAGAGCAAGATTTAAGACAGAGTGACCCAAGGCTCTGACCTCGGGGATCTGGAAATTGTTGTTAGTTAAAGTTAGCAGAGAGACATGAATCCTGGAGAAGAGATATCTCCGCAAGGACTAGAAGGGGGGCAAAGACAGATAGGGCTAATGGAATGTGGCTAAAATGTACCTTTAATGTATTCATGCATCTGTACCCTGATTGTACGAAAATCCTATATGTTTAACTTTTACCATATCCAATGGGATATGCCAGCTAGAGTTCTTTGTTTCTATCCTATATAAAGCAGCCATTTTTCCTTGTTCGGGGCTCTGGGATCTTTGTTGGAATGTGAATTCCTCCCAGAGTGACAGCTGTCTAAAATAAACAATCTGTGTTTTGCAAATTCATCTTGGTCCCCTCCTTTCTGATTCTGTCAGACCGGGTTTGCTGTGAGTCAAGTGGAAGTGTTTTATCAGTTTTCCACAACAATAGTGCCACTGTATTCTACTTTAGTCAGGCGCCACCTGGAATATTGTGTCCAGTTCTGGGCACCACAATTTAAAAAGGATGTGGAGAAACTGGAGCGTGTCCAAAGGAGGGCGACTAAAATGGTGAAAGGTCTGGAAACCATGCCCTATGAGGAACGACTCAGGGAGCTGGGGATGTTTAGCCTGGAGAAGAGGAGGTTAAGAGGTGATATGATAGCCCTGTTTAAATATTTGAAGGGATGTCATATTGAGGAGGGAGGAAGCAAACAACAACAAAAATACAAAGTGTTTTTATTTTTTATTAATTTTAATACATAATATACATACTCAAAATATATACATACATAAAACACATAACAATTGTTTGTTTACCTAGGCTTCATGAACTTATCTTATATCCTGAACAGATAGATAACATTAAAAAAAACCAAACAAAGTGTTATAGAGGTACTAAAGCTGGGTTCAAAATCTTACTACAGTATTTGTTTTGGGCCCCTTAGCTTGAATACCAAGTCTGGTGGCTCTGTGAGTGTAGGTATTCTATAGGTTCTTGCTTGCTTTATTTATTTTTCCAATTTCAAGTTATTCTAATTTCTCTGTGATCAGTTTAGATACAGTAAGAGAGAGGCGTTGCATTGTAGCTAATGAAATAGTCTGTTGTCCATCCCTCCAATTTTAACCATATTGCATCATGTTGTATTTCTTTCAGAGCAGTGAGTCCCAACCTTTTCTGTTCCCCACACTCCTAGGAAATGTTTGATTAATGTTTGCACATCCTACAAAAGTAATATCACATATGAAGATGAAGAAGTCTTGTTTTTATTTTTTAATCACAAATTGAATCACACACAATACTGCAGGTGAACAAATTGATCTTAGAAAATAAGCTTTGGATTCAGTGTATAAAATGCAAATCTAAACTGAGCAATTAGATTCTAATTTATTTAGAAAAAGTATAAACAGTGAAACAAATCCCAACTGTGAACAAAAAATTCAGTTAAGTCTTTGCTCTTGGTTCTCATTTGTGATTTTGTCAAAACTTTTTTGTTGACTGTTATCCACAAGTCTAATTGTGGATGCCGGCGATTCCTAAATTTTGTCTTGACTGACAAAAAAGAAGTGAATCTAGTTTCACATAAGTACCTTTGTCGCAGCCCCTGAAATTCCATATTGTAGCCTCGGGTGTATGGGCACCCCAGGTTGGGAACCTCGTTTTTAGAGTAATAGAGGGTAACATTAGCCAAGAGTTTGTTAATATTTATTAATGAAAAATATTAGCATATAGCCACCCCCGGCATGTCTGTTACTCTCTTTGGTTGTGGATAGATTCTGTAATTTCTACTTGGCTGGCTTTGTGATTATTTTAATGCATTTTGTACATAACTACATTTTATAATTGTACATTAGCTGCTCAAAGAAGCAGTGTAAATAAATGGATCCTCTGGGCTTAATCCAGATTTGTTTTCTCATATGAAGTGGGTTTCTTCCAGGGCATGAGGATTTTTCTCTGTTGGAAGAAGGGATTCTTTTATCTAACCTAGTGTTTGCTGCATTTGTTGCTCTAACACAGATACTCTCAAAATCACAATCATACAGTAAACTATACATCCAGTCCTTGACGTGAACTGGTGTCTGTGGGTTAGGCTGTTGGTGGCATTTCTAGATCACTAAGGGATATTTTTCAACTTGAGTGCGTTTTTTTTTCTTTCTTTCCTCCCCTCTTCTTTTATTTCATTTCATTGCATTTACTTCACCTAGCAACAGCCTGTCTCTCCAAAGCAGCCTTGCCTGATATCTTCAGAATGGTGGTCTTAAATAACTGTTGTACTATTTAATTAATGATGTGCTGCATGATTGTATAACTCCCGGAGCTCCAGAATTATGCAGGAAGGAAAATCCAATACATTGTGTACACTTGTGACATATTCAGAATTCACCTTGATAATCATGGAATGAAGGAATACAGAATGGGGCTCTGAGCAGAAGTTCATAATCCTTTAGGAAATGGTATTACTGAAACTGGCACTTGTGTGCTGGTTCTATTTTGTTATTCCCTGAAAGAAGAAATGGTCTAAAAATTGTGTGGCAAATTTCTTCCTATAGTCTTGTCGACTGCATACATACAGTTATGACTGTTAAATATCATTTAGAAATATTTGTAACTGTTATGTAACAACAGCTTTGTGAGGCAAAATTGTGCCATCTCAACAATTAAGCCTTACCTTCAAATGTATATTTACTTTTACAGAAACAGACTGAGGAGTGGTATTCTTGTATGCTCTCTGTTATTTTGGTTTAATGTTTTGTTTCAAAACATTTTATAGCAGAGCTCCTGGAAGGATTTAACGAATTGTTTTTGTACATTCAGTGGATATGGAAAGAAATGAGCCAAAGTGATATTTTAATAACAGGAAGACAACTGTACACAGATAAAACATATTTTTTACATGGTCTTTGATATTTTATATCACTTAAAATCATTTCAACTGTTAAAAAAGGCAACGTTTTTCTTTCTAGGGAAAATATATTTTCAGTTTCTGTAAGGCATTCCATTTTTAGTTTCTGATATTGCTCTATCTCTTATTGATTTCCTGGCAAATCATGGCTATCTAATTTTACCTGCCTTCGCATTGATTTCCAATAAGAATCTGGTCTGTTCATAAAGAATCAGGATAAGTTGCAACTCAGATTCAAAATGATTACAATTTAAAATAGTTTGTTACTCTTATACTTTTCAATAAAATAGTAATCATGTTTCCAAATTTAAAATCCAGAATACTGTTTTTATTGAAGTTTTACCAATGCCCGGAGAGATTTGACACTCCAGAATGAATTGCTTTTATTGATCAATTTGTTGTAATCTAGCATATCTTTAAGAGCACAAGTCATTTGGAAAAATATTATCATACACACATTCCTATTTTTTATATGTAATCTACCATTCAGCTTCTGGCAATATAGCTCCTAATTTAAATGATTGCCTTTGAATATTTATTTTGTTAGAGTGTAGAAGATTTTAAAACTATGATTTATTTTACTGTTTTAAACAGAGCCTATACATTAGCAAGAAAACAAAATTCTTAAAGATATAAAAGTGTATCCTGTATCACTGTATAAATTTCATATTCATTTTATTTAATTTAGTTCAGAAACAAAATAGCAAATTGTTTCTCCATATTGCATTTTTAATAATATTAAAGCTATCATAATTATTAATCTTGCTTGATAAATGTTATGGCTCTACATTTCATTCAAATGAGTATTTATGATATGTGCATAGTCACGTAGATCTTTTTAGAACTGCCTTTTATATGAAATTGCTTTCTTGACTTGGACACTTGTTATTTCATGCTTCTGTTGTGGAGCAAACATTTCACTGTATTGGTGAATGAGAAACCTAAAATGGATGAAGATGACTATTTCCCTAACATGCAGTGAGAAATAGTTCAAGACAAAATGGATTCTCTGCAGTTCCGTATGGAGCAAGCAGACAAGCTCTTTAATCAACCACAGTTGGATTTTCTTTTCATATTCTCGTTTTACGCACCCTATGATAATTGTTAATGATTAATTTAATCCTATTACAATATTGTACAATATACAAAAATATTAAATCACAAACACTACTTTTCTTACTGGTACTGATAAAAAATACTTATAAATTTACCAGATTTCTATCTGTTTTTAATCTGCATTAATTCATTTTCTGTCAGTCTTATTTATAACAAAGCTCTATACATCTCTAAATTGATGACTTGTTGTTTAAATAATTGATGAGGTTAAACACATGTAAACCTACAGTAACTTTCCTATGTGATTCCCACACATGAATTGGAACAAATTAATTCTTCCTCTCATAGGTGAATAATTTAAAGTCAGTCTGTGCATAGTGAAAAAATTATTGTTGATGGCTGCATAAAATGAATTAGAAGTTTGTTTTCTGTGTTGTGATAATATTAGTAGTATTTATCTGTCAACACTGTAGAATAAGGGAACTAGATATAGCAATTGCAATATATTGAAATTACTGCCGAAGCATGCTTAGATTATTTTTGCAAATTATTATGATGCATTTCTACCTGTTTAAGTGTATCTATGTAGCAAGGAGTATATTGCATAGATGAATATCCGCAGAATATGAGATAAATTTTAATTAATGATGAAACTACTTGCTGTTTCTAAACCCAGAAGAATGATACAGACAAGGATTAGGAAAACTAAAAAATTTCCAGTCACATAAAGCTAGAAATGGAACAAAAAAACTATAAATCTATGAGTAAATGTTTTTTAAAAAAAGAAAAAGGTGTATTTTTATATTTTCACAATGTCGTCTGTGTGTGATACTTTAAAAAAAAAAGCTTGGTGGATTTGCAAACGTTAAATGATGAATATTATGTGCAAAGCTCTCTTCTTCCTCTTTCTATATAACATGTCAGTATGTTGTTGAAGTTCAGTTTATCCACAATCTTATGTGCTAATGAATACTTGGTAGTCTATACTAATACTTGGTAGTCTATACTAATACTTGGTAGTCTATACTAATACTTCAGTGGATGCTGAACAATTTAGATGTTAAGCTTTTTAGGAAGAATGAATGATGGCTAATGATTATTTAATGACATATTTCTGGACTGAAAGGCACTTAGCACTCAAAGTGTACTGCAAAGCCTATTTCTCAAGGCTCCAGACAGGTTTATTTGGTCTCACCTTGAAGAGAACAGTGCTGTATTGATTTTATTGGTGTGGATTTAAACACACTATTGGCTTAGAATAGCACCAACTATGCAGCAGAAAATCAGCACCCTAATCCCTATGGTTACTGAATGCATTTTGATTCGAGATGCTTGGAAAAAGGAAGCAAAATTTTAGGTTGAATGCTGAACTTGATTTAAATCAGCGTAAGTGTTCTGTTGTACACCATGAATAGAATGAGCAAGCATCAGCTTTCCTAGAGCAAATGGTTTTAATTCCATCACATATTTGTGATGTATACTTTTACCAACAGAATGGTTTACACAAATGCATAATAATTTATAATTAAGAAGGATGAGGGAGGCATTAGATAATTGCATGAAACCTTCAAATGAGAAGGAAAGTTTCTGGTGAAGTAGATTACAGGTTTTGTTATTGCCAGGATTAGATATGGGAATCATTTGGCCCTCAAGATGTTGAACGACAATTTTCAGCAACATGAGTCAGTACAATGGTAAAGAACACTGGGAGTCACAATCCAACAAGGTTTCAAAGGCCACATGATTCTCACCTCTGACCTAAATTAACCAATATAGATGCTTTAAAAAACTGGGCACAAGTTTTAAAAGTCCAGGTTGCAAGTCTCCTTCCACGTGTGGTTAAGCCTAACAGTCTTTTGCATCAGACATGGTAAATTTTAAAACTGGCAGGTTGTAACTCCAAATCAATCAATTTTCATGATTCATCTGAAAACCTGTTGTGCTTCATGATTCTTGGCATAGCTACCTTGGACTTTGAAAGGAAAGGTGACATAAATATTTTAAATGAATAAATATGAACAGAACTGGGTCTCTGATTCTAATATTCATCTTTAAGGTGCCATATGTTAATGCATTCCAATTTTCTTTTAACCTCATCAAGTGCTACCTCAGTTTGGAGGTTTACTGCTTCTTAAGAAAGTGGTTTCAGGCTAGGATCTAACAACCAAAAATAAGGTGTAAGAGGGTTACTTTCAATTCTTTGGCATTTTCATATGAGTGAGCACACATCATTTCATTAAATGATCAGTTCCTAAGAAGCTCTGGTTGCACAGTGGTTAAATGCCTGTACTGCAACCACTAACTCACAAACCACAAGCTTGTGAGTTCAGTACCAATCGGGCTCAGGGTTGACTCAGCTTTGCATCCAGTTTAGTGGGGGCAATTCACTTACACATTGTAAACTGCTTAGGGAGTGCCTAAGTGCACCGATGAGCAGTATAGAAATGTAATTGCTATTGCTATTCAGGCCATAAATAAATTCAGGCCATAAACATATTTCGAATTCCTATTCAAGATGATTAGGTAAGAAAACATTGGTAAAGTTCATTAGTTCATTCTTGTAAGCCACTGGTAACTAGTGGTATAAACGAGTACAGTGTGCCCTTGCCTTACGCGGGGGATCCGTTCCGGACCCCCTGTGTAAGGCAAATCCTGCACCACAGGTGCACGTCCCATTCACCATGTTAGGGCTTGCCATCAGCATAACCTCAAATCCGCGGATGTCGAGCCTGCATACTGTACGGGCGCGCTGTATATGCATGTATGTACTACCAGGCTAGGCAGCACACATTATAGTGAAGTAGTTAACTTTTATAGACATACTTTTAGGGATGGATTCATACTGTTCATTTTTAAAATAAATTTAGTGGCAACTTTTTTCAATCATTCAATTTCAAAGCCTGTTATGTGCTGCTACCCCTGCTACTAGGATTGCATAATTACCTTAACTGGAAATGGAGAATGTGGAACATAGGGGTTAAGACACTGCATTGTGAACCAGGAAATCTCCTTTTCTTATTCTCTCTCATAGAATCATACAGTTAGAAGAGACAGCAAGGACCATCCAGTCCAACCCCCTGCCATGCAGGAACTCCCAATCAAAGCACCCCTGACAGATGGCCATCCAGCCTTTGTTTAAAGACCTCTTAAGGAAGGAGACACCACTACATTCCAGGGGAGTGTGTTCCACTGTTGAACAGCCCTTACTGTCAGGAAGTTCCTCCTAATGTTGAGGTGAAATCTCTTTTCCTGGAGCTTGCATCCATTGCTCCAGGTCCTAGTCTCTGCAGCAGCAGAAAACAAGCTAGCTCCCTCCTCAATGTGACATCCCTTCAAGTATTTAAACAGGGCTATCATATCACTTCTTAACCTTCTCTTCTCCAGACTAAACATCCCCAGCTCCCTCAGTAGCTCCTCATAGGGCAGGGTTTCCAGACCCTTCACCATTTTAATCGCCCTCCTTTGGACACGCTCCAGTTTCTCCACATCCTTTTTAAATTGTAGTGCCCAGAACTGGACACAATATTCCAGGTGGGGCCTGATAGAGTGGCACTACTTCCCTTGATCTAGACACTATACTTGTATTGATGCTGCCTAAAATTGCATTGGCCTTTTTAGCTGCTGCATCGCACTGTTGACTCATGTTCAATTTGTGGTCTACTTGGACTCGTAGATTTGTGTGGAGGGGTGAACCTTAATAGAATTCTAATGTATTTGCTACTGCTACTTTCAACTGTTTTTGAAAGACGACATGGGCCTACAAAGCTACCTGGTATAAATTAAACCAGTGGTTCATCTAGTTCAATACTGTCTGCTCTAATTAGCATTGGCTCTCCCAAGGGTCTAGGTAGATGTCTTTCCAAGCCTTGCTGTTTCAGATCCTTTGAATTGAGATGCTAAAAACTGAACCTGACACAATATTCATAGAGAAAATGTTCTGCTACTTAGCTGTAGCCTTAATAGCAATTGTGTTTTTGTCTTTAGTTTAAAAATTACTACAGGTTCATTCCCCCTTAGCTGGAATTCTGAAATCCAAAATAGTCCAAAATCCATAACTGTTTCCATGGGTGGCAGAGATTGTGACACCTTTCCTTTTAATGCAGAACATTATTAAAAATATTATATATAATATTAGATTAAGACTATGTGTATAAGGTGTATATGAAACATAAATGAATTCCATTTTTACACTTGGGTTCCATCTCCAGTCTCATTGTGTATATGCAAATACTCTAAAATCTGAAAAAAATTCAAAATTCAAAACACTTTCTGTCTTAAGCATTTCAAATAAGGGAAACTCAGCCTGTACTGTTCAAAGAAAGCTGTTCAATTTGTACATCTCTGCTGTCTACTTATATACTCCCTTCACTCCCAAAAGGTTTTTGGGAGCAGCAGACCATTGAAAACAATCACTAGAAATAAACAACCAAAGCAACAATAACAGTAACAATAAAATAACATTGAACTATTAATAGTATATTAAAACATCAGAACATGATGGACATGGACATGTTAAAATTTTTGGTAGTTACCTAAACTTTCAGGCCAGTAAAAGCCGTGAGTAAATATAAAGGCCTTTATTTTTTGTGAGAAAAATAAATAAACTGGCATCTCATTCCAGAGATAGGATTCCACAATTGACAACCCTATCCATGGCCCACTTGACTTCAGATGACAGAGGGACCCAAAAGAAGTTCTCTGGGAACAGCTAAGAGCCTGGGCAGGCTAATGTAGGAATAAGTCCTTGAGATACAAACTTATCCCAAGCTTTGTAGACTTTAAAACTCAGGAAAAAAGTACTTTGAGATGCACTTGAAATCCAGCATGCTAGTTTCAGAATTGCTGAAAGATGGTCAACTTGCCCAGTCCTAGGCCACAGAGTCCCAGTATTTTGTATTGACTGAAGCTTCAAGTTTTCAGTGGCAGCCATGCTTACAAGGCATCGTAGTAGTCCAAATGAGATGTTAGCAGAACATCGATAAGCATAGCCTATTGGTCTCTTCAGAATTGCAGTTGTACACGCATGTATAGTGGGGTCAGCTGGACAGTAAGCTTTCTAGTCAGAAATGGAGGAAAGACTTAGCTGCTCAGAATCCTAAGATGTATTTCTGTAAATAATAAATGGGTCTGACATTTTCACCTCCAAGTTTTTAATTCCTAATACAATAACAGAGTACTATCCTATGTCTAATAGCAGATATAAAGTATCTGGGGGTAGTCTATCTCCCATAAAATACTCTTTAGCCTTAATTCAAATCCATTGATTCCTGTTCCAGTTAAACCTGTAGAACTTAATATGTCTTTTAATCCTTTTATTGTAAGCTAGGATAAAATTAATTTTACACTAGGACTGTGCAAAGCCAATTAACATGATCTTTAGAGTTATTTAGTAAAGTGCTTCAAACTGTTAAATTTATCCTGACCTCTTGGTTGCACTCCCTGACTGCTTTTTAAATGAAGCAATCAATATCTTGCAACCTTTTAAACAGCTTAAACTTTTTCATATTTTTTGCCTATATTTTATTTAAACAGATTAGGGTGAAAGAATACACATCTGTGCTCATGAACTGCTTCTCTAAAACCGTTTCTTTTTAGTTTTAGTTCTAATCTTGTTTTGAAATCTTTTTTTAAATATGAAGGCAGAATGTCCATTTTGCTAAAACCAAGCAAATAATGAAGAAATCTGTCACTTCCATTTACTTAGTGCATAGAAAACCTGCTATCTCTACAACTTAAATGCAGAAACCTTCCCCCTTCCCCAATGTAGCTTCTGTTTTTCACATAGTGCTATTTGAGGTTATTAATTTTCTCACTGTGATAGGGTGATCAACCGTCTTGTCAAGAAAATGGATCTTCGTGTCACCCTTTAGCATGATTAAATGGAGGCACATCACTGTGAGAAAATACCAAATTTTCACGAGACAAATGAAACTTGTAGTGAGGACAACTTTTATAGACATTATTTCATTTTAAAATCTCCCATTTGGCTGTCGGTTTATTTGTTGGAAAAGGCTGCCATTAATTGCATGTTTCTACTAATAACTCAAAAGACAGTAAAGGCAAAAAAGAAAAGGAAGGAAGGAAAAACCAAAGCCCATGCAATTTCTTATCTGAATCTCTTTTGTGCACCAAAAAGTTATCTAGTGTGTTCTGGTGAACAGAGCTCTATTTACATAAACTATGATGTTAATTGGTCTTTCTTAAACTGTTCTTCATTACCACTGACCTTTCTAGCACTAAATATTTGAGGCTTTAAGCATGGAATGCTCAGATCATATGAAGAAATCAGAACCTTCAGTATACTTTCTAATGGGTACTTTGTGCATAGGTCTTAATTAGGCATAACTTGCCAAAACTTAATTCAAAGCAAAACTCAAAGTCTGTGACAATTAAGTCAATATGAACTTTAAAATTTAGAAGCAGATGTATATTGATACGCTCTTCTCTCTCCAGGCTGTGAAATACAATAAACCCAATGTATGATTTTTCAGCATAATGGAGCATTTGGTCATAAATATATCACAATAAAGGAAGGGTTAACCTGAGGTTGCTTTAATAAAAAAGAAGGAAGAGCAACAAGAGTTTCTTTTCTTTTGTTTGGGGGAGGGTTTGCAAGTGCCCCTGTTTAATTTCCTACTGGAAGCAGCACATGTGTCCCCCCCCCCCCGTTTCTTTTCTTTAAACAGTGACCATTGCAGTCTGAGTGGCTGGGGTCAATGCCTTGCCTATTGATCAGTATCCCTGCAGTCCCCAGCTCCAGCATCTGCTTCATTGGCTTCTTTCAGTGCCTGCTTCAGTACATTAGAATAGAAATCCATAACCAGAGCTGTGCTCATCCGAGCAGGGGAAGAAACTAAATTAAATGGTATAAAACAATCTTGGATCAGGAGTTTGTGCCAATTCATCTTGATCTAAGATGTCACACCGGGCTTTCTGTCTGAGCACCTGGGCTAGGAGGCAGCCATAGTGAAAATAGATGGAGCTGCGATCATTCATTTGTCAGCTAAGGAGCTCGGCAGCGGTTAGCAATTCCCTTCTGCAGAGGTCAGCTGACAGAACAATCAGTGCAACTGCAGAATGGAGCTTTCCTTTGAACTATTGTTATGGAGCATGCTTCTTCAGGGTGGAGGGGGAGGAAAGGGGAGTGTAGTGGTTTCCTTCTAGATCATTGTATTCGGAATGAAACAAATTAAAAATGGATCTGTTTAGGCAGACTTCAGTTGCAGCCTGGGTAACATTTGGCCAAAGTGATTAGATATACAAATTATAGCCAATTAAAATGGTTACAAGTCACTTAGTGTGGATCCCGTTTTCATCCTTCCTTTGTAGAAAGTAGACTATTGATCTTCTTCTTCTTCTTCCTTTTTTTTCTCATTGTGAAAGATCAACCCCCACCCATCCCCTCCCCCCTTTGGGTGTAAGACAATCAGAGCTAGAGCTGGGCTGGGAATCTGTTTTCTTAACTAACATTTTTATGTTCTTATGCTGCAGGTTGGACATACAGTTGCAAAATCTTTTTATTAATTCACACTTTGTTAATCTGCAGACCTAGTAATTCTCACTGAGCACCAAGTGGTCTCCTCTGATTTCTCTCAAAAGAGATTTAACACCACTGTGCAATAAGGAAGGGTCAAAATTTTTATCATATTGTTCAGAATATATGGAAATGCAATTCCTAGCTGAAGAAGTTGGAAATCTATCTCAAACATAGAGGTCAAAATTAATTCTTAGAAGTAATCTCCTTGATTGTTGTAAACACTTTGAGTCACAAGCACTGAGACATCTACTCATATTTAAACAGGTATCATGTTCTTTTCTTCTAGCACAAGGCCATCTAGTGTTTGTGGTGTTGTTATTTCCCTTGCATACCTGATGAATACTCATCTCCATTCTCCATGTGTGCATAACATCTTGAATGCCTGGAATGCTAATGTACAGCTTTCAGTTGTAGCAACACCCACAAAGTAACATCCATGAGAATTTTAGGGAAACAGGGATCACTGCCTCTTATATACTGCATGCTTTGTGTGCCTTTGGCCTGTTCCAGACTGCCAAAATAAAGCTGCTTTGGGTCTCTTTGGAGGTATGCTATGTAAATGATGAGTGGGTCCTAAGAGTCCGGAGGTCGCGCCAAAGCCACTCTCCATTCCTAAGCACTGGAGTGCAGCTTTGGTGCAGCCTCCGGATTCTTAGGGTGTATGCATCATTTAAACAGCATGCCTCCAAAGAGACCCGAAGCAGCTTTATTCTGGCAGTCTGTAACAGGCCTTTGACTCCAAGTTTAGTTTGCATTTGGGGGGGAAACACTAATACAAGGGAGAGGGAAACTTTCAGTTTCATAATTATCATTTATAATATGTTTTTATAAAATGTTTTTTAGATATTACTGTTACTATATGGTTATTTTACGGTTGTAATCCCACTTTGATCCACTGGGAAAGGCAGGAAAATACAAATAAAATTATTATTATTATTATTATTATTATTATTATTATTATTTATTGTTACAAGTGATTCTTTCTCAGGACTGATGTTTATCCACTTTTTAAAAAATTGATATCTCTTGAAGGACCATTTTTTCATATTATTAATTTTGCACAGAAAGTCTTTCAGCATGCCCCACCTCCCCCCCCCCACACACACACACAATTTGAAACACTACTGTGTACCATGGAAGCTATCATAGTTTCAGGTATATGGAATAGGTATACTGGCATAAGAAAAAGCACACTATGGATTCCACCATCTGGATATGGTCTACTGGAAAAAAGACCTACACTGCCAGTAATTAGCATCAAAGATAAACCTTGCAGGGGATGAAACCCTGAAAAGTATAGTGAAAGTGTTTGCACGTTAAAAGGACTACCCAAGTTGTTGGGAGCAAACTGCTTGTTTCTTATAAAGCAAATATCAGCACTACTTAATCATCATTCTAATGCTCTTTATCTTTTAATGTAGGTTCTCTCTCTGGACTTCCACAGATGAAGAAGATATCTATGTCATATGAAGAAAGGCGAAAGCAAGCTACTGCTATTGTTTTACTAGGAGTAATTGGAGCAGAGTTTGGAGCAGAAATTGAACCTCCAAAATTGCTGACCAGACCACGCAGTTCTAGCCAAATTCCTGAAGGGTTTGGTTCAACAAGTGGTGGATCCAACTATTCACTGGCAAGACATACTTGTAAGTTTCTTTCCACTTAATCTCTACTTGATCTCTACTTGAAGTTTGCTCCTTCATAGGTTTCATTAAATTATGACTTGGTTTATCTACAATGGAAAAACAACCATGGCTTTTCACTGTGGAAATAAACTGAAGCAAGTGTTAGTTTGCAGTCTCCTCTCCCCTCCCCTTCTCTTTCTTCATGATCAGGGAAGTGGATTAATGTTGAAAACTGCTCCTTTCAAACTAATAATAGTTTCCTATAATGTACTTAGGGATCTGTGGTTTCTTTAAACCATGGTGAATGAAAACAAACCAGTAGTCTTGTATTTGTTTTGAGTAACCATAGCCTAAGCAAATCACAGTTCTCATAAAGAACTATAGGCTCCATACAGACAGGCCAAAATAAAGCTGCTTCGGGTAACTTTGGAGGTATGCTGTTTAAATGATGCATGTGTCCTAAGAGTCCGGAAGCTATGCCAAAGCTGCACTCCAGTCATTAGGACTGGATCGTGGTTTTGGAGCAGCTTCCAGACTCTTAGGACACATGCATCATTTAAACAGCATACCTCCAAAGTGACCCGAAGCAGCTTTATTTTGGCCTGTCTGTATGGGGCCATAGTTAGTTTGAAATGAAAAGATTCCATTTTCAGGGGTGACATCACAGATCATTCTAATAAGAGACAACATGGTTTCTTGTTACATATGAACTGAGCTTATGTCTCAGTTGCTAGTTATAAAAGTATTAAAGAAATAGGCTAAAAGAAATAAATAAAAGAAGAAAATATTTCGTGATCAAGCAGTACAATCCTGTGCATGTATGTTCAGAAGCAAGCCCCTTTAAATTCAATAGAATTTTCTTCCATGTAAATATGTATAGCACTGCACCCAAGAATGACAGCAGGGTTGAAAGAGCTACTGTTGAATATATCTAAGATGAACCTGAAGAAAAGCCATATATTTAAGAGCCTTATTTAAGCTTATTGAATGTTTATTGTCAAATACCTCTGTTTATTGTCAAATGCTTCTATCACTGGCTAGAGAGCTTGAGATGGAGAGTGCTGTTGCATGCATGTCCTCCTGGTGGACTTCACATATGCAGTTGATTGTCCACTGTAAACAAAATTCTGGACAAGATAAGAGTATTTTAATAGACCTTTGGTCTTACCTGACATGATTCTTATGCCCTTAATTCACAACATGGATTCATCAGTCATATGCAAGGAGGGCATATAATTTTCTGACTGTTAACCCAATAGATCATACCCTTTCTCCTCCACTTCGCTGCATTTTTCTTCTCTCCTTGCCTGTGAGAAAACTTTTCCTACTGCAGGATAGTGTCCCATTGATTACAAAAATACGCTGTACTGAGCACATCTGTATTCCACCCATCATCTCTCTGTTTGTAGTCACTAGCAGTGCCCTAGGCTGCTTAAAATGGTAAGTGAAAGCGAAACAACAGTTTCCAATCCAGAAGTTCACAGTGAGTTTATCTGAAGAGAAAATCTGAAAAATTTGTCTTGGACTTGTTGAGGTTCTTTCCATTCTCTTCAAGGAAGACCACTCTTTTTTGTATGGGCTTCCAAACTAGATTTATCTCCTGATGTTAGCCATTAACTGCTGAACCAATGTCTTTTCTGGCTGTCAGTCTTCTGTTGAGTAACACCACAGAAGTGTGTTGCATTTCTGCAGTTACAGTTTCTATTCTTTGTGTTCCTTATAAACAGGAAAACTACAAAATTGAATACTGTGGCAATCCCACCTTTTGTGCTAGTGATGCCTTAAATAAAACAGTGAAATGCAAAACTAATTGTTCAAGAATGCGTTGGTGGAAACTTCAGGGTAGTTTCTTCATTTTTCTTTACCCAATTTATCAATATTTTAGTGATTATCAGAATAATTATATAATCTAGTGCCTTTGGGTAAATTCCTAAAGGTTACAGTAATACCCATCCATTTTGCAGGATCTTATAAGGTTGAGTGCTCAAGAGCAAAGTATTTTTCTAAAATCAGAAGTGGGTGTAGAATATTGTTCTAAAACTAAGTGATTGTGGGACTAGGTGTCAGTTGGTGATGAAATTCCTGAACATTTGGCTGTTGGAGTTCAGATCAGTTATATACAGTCATACCCCTGTATCCATGGGATATCCATTCTGGACCCACCCACCCCCCAGCGGACACAAAAAAAGTGGGACCTCAAGTCCTGTTCACCTTAATGACAGCATATTGTGAATGCACCTGATAGCATGAGCTTGTGATACGTGTGACCATTGGGGACAATGAGGCTTGATGTCTGTGGAAACAGAGGTCCGACTGTATATGGATTCCCCACATGACCTGCTCCACTGCAAAATCTTATTGATACAAATGTTCTATACAGCCTCCTTTATGTTCATATTAATATGAATGATTACTGCTAGTAGGTAACACTGGGTTGGACTGAACATCTCTCTTCTCATGAATAGTCTCTTCTCCTGATTTTCAGAGTTCCCAGCTCCTCATTCAGCAAGGTCTCCATACAATAGGGTCTCGCAAGCCTCTAGAATCTTCAGGAGATTGAAGGGGCTGCTATGAGGACACATAGATGAGAAGGCCCAGTTGTGGGTGCTTAATTCTGCTTCCAATGTTAAGATCATTGTTTGAAATGGAAATTGACATCAGTGTGTTCGGCTGTTTTAATTCTCATATTCTTCAGTTTCATCCTTCTGGCAAAACATCTGTATACACCTTTTATGTTTTGACCCAACCCCAGATGTCAATGTAAATTTCCTTCATTGGACTATCAGAAGCTGATTTTGGTTTGTTTGTTTCCTTCAGAGTAAAATATTATTCCCTTGGATTAATTTTATTCTGTAAAATAATTTTGAGAGATAGGATTCAGCCATTTAATTTGCTTAGAGGAGAATGCCATGCTTATCCATAAGAGGTGGTTTATAATTAGAGCTAAACAGACTAGTTTGATCGAGCTTTTACTTCTTGCCAAATTCTTCCTTCCACAATGACAACACACAAAGAACATATTAATAGTTAAGCCTACTTATCATTAATTGTAATTCGATGAGAGTCTGGGTGTTTTCTCTTTTGAATCACATCTTTTGATCCCTTTTCCTTTTCCCTTGAGTGCTGCTCCCTTGTAAGGAAGATCATTGACTCTTCCTTATACAGTTGCGAGTACAGTATATGATACCACAAGGCCCTTTGGGATTGCAAATATTGGCTTCCTTGTACTTTAGTCCTTGTAGTTGGCCACGTTCATTCTGTAAACAGGTTTCAGCATGCAAACTACAAAGAATGAAATACTTATTTTTACTCTTGACTACTGCTAAATATATAATTATCATATGGAACTATGTTTGAATACTGTTTGATTTTTTTTAATCAGCATTTGGCCTTGATTGAAAAAATAAATAAAAGTGCATTTATTTATGGTTGGGGTGCCCATCATTTCTTTCTACTTGTCGACATACAAGTGGCTTTCATGCACATAATTCTGGTTTTGCAAGTATCAAAACTCTGTCCTGTGAATGCTTTCTGTGGGCTTCTGTTGGATCTTTTCTCATGTAACACCTCTACATGTGTTGTCATAGCTGGGATATTCTGAGTGATAATAACATGCTGTTGTATTACCAAGCATAATTGTTTATATCCATATTGCTTGCATTTGTGCTCCTCTTGTTCATCTGGAAAAATGTATATATTACACCTCTTTTATCCGGCTTCAGAAAAATCAGTGGGGGTGGGAAGTGGGTTTCATTAACCAACTACAGGTTTATGCAGAGGCAAAAATAAGATCTTTCTCATAAGATTGAGTTACAACATTTCAGTGTTTCTGAAAAGACTAGTTACAGTTTCATAGCAGAAGAATCAGCAAAGAAAAAAATTATCAAATGTGAATTCTACAACCACTCTAATGCTAGAATTCCACCATTTATCTGGCACCATTGTGGCTTCAATTTGAGCTGTTGTTCCCTATCAAAATCATTGGGAAGACTAACCTGGAAACCTCCTCCCTGCATATCTCCTTTATATGTGCAATAAGTATTTAGGACATGATGTGGGTCACCACCTACAGTGTGAAGGGATACACCCCCAAGACTGATTTACAACCACAGGAGTAGAACAAGGTGCAGAAGTATGTTGTGGTTGTGTTACTTCAGGTCATTCCAACTTATGATAATAATAATAATAATAATAATAATAATAATAATAATAATAATAATATGCTTTATATATCGCTCTTCCAAAGCGATCAAAGCAGTTCACAGAATCATTTAAAACTTTTACATCATAAAAGCAGCATCTCAATGTATATATCAATAAAAACCAATAAAATCGAACATCGATAAAACATGCAAACAATAAAACAGGCAAGGAATCTATCAATTGTGGTTAATCATTCGTATCATAGATACTCTCTATGAGGAGTCCGAAGGAAATGCTAATCAGAAGAGGTAGGATGACCCTAAGGGGAACATATGAGAGTGACTTGCCCAAGGTCAGACTTTCTCAGAGTCATACCCAATGAATTTTCATGCCTGAGCAAGGATTTGAACTTGGTTTCCAGAGTCGTGGTCCAATGTTCAAAGCACTACACTGTGCTGGCTTCCAGTAAATTAAGGTTTCTTCCAGTTTTGTCCACAGGTCAGGTTATCCAAAGAAATGCATTTGTGCTTTCAGTATTGAAACTTTTTTTGTCTAATGTCCTCCTTAGATTTATGCTTTACTTTTCACGCATTAATTAATATAAGACATGTTGTGTCTGCAAAGGAGGAAGTGCAAGAGGAGCATTCTAGTACTCAGAACATGAATCATTATGAAAAAGAGTGACTTTATGGTATCAAATTATAAATATCCTGTATGAAAACAGATCTTACGTCTTTTACCTGGGCTATAATCAGTCATCTCCCCATCTCCATTACATATTATTTAGTCAAGCCATTCTGTTGAATTTTAGCTTAATATAATAACTGTTTGTTGTCACAGACAGAAAGGAATTTGTGGGAAGAAGTACCTGTAAGAAACACACACACACACACACACACACACGTGCATGCTCCTGATGTGTCTCTTGCACATGGTGTAGTTCAGTACAAACACAACTTTGATATAACAAAGTTTAACAATCCCTGCTCAAAAATGAGATCTAAGCCAAAAAGGCATGCTTTTGCTTCAGGAACATAATTTGCATAACAGATAGAGTTACCTTGTAACATGTAAAACTCTATCACATGTTTTCCCACTGTGGTGTGCAATGCAAATTAATTGTAATATTTCTGCTCTGTAAGGAAGGTTGTGATTCTTTAGGAATTCACACAGTGACCTTGTCTGACATCTCACATTAATCTCTGTTGACCTTACAAATGGCTCATGAGATATTTAATTATAAAATGCCACGTAAAGAATTTCTCATTACAGATTCACCACATCACACCTAAATAGGAGCTAATACTATGTTTATAAAGTTAAGGGGCTGATAACTCTGAATGACTCTTCTGTCCTGAATATGAAAATACTTGGCTCAGTCATTAAAGCAGTGTATTTTTCAAATGTTCTATCATCAATGCAGCTATTAATGATAAGCATTTTGCACTTCAACTTAGTCAGTGTCATGTCCAAAAATACATTATTATCAGGTAACGTAGATGTTGAGATTTTTTACGAATACTTGATTCATATTTCTAATGTGCCTCAGTAATGCACATTACAATTAAAATGCAAAACCCAACAAATCAGACCTCTTAGACATTAAAGCATTAACCTTGTCAGCTCTGACCAAATCCTAATAAAAAGACACTGAACATGGGAAGATCTGCTGTATTCAGCCACAATCAGCTTACCCTCATCCATCTCCCAATCACAACTATATGCTTCAGTAAACACTGATATGACAGGGGACCAAGTCAAATGGAAAGAGGATTTGGTATTGACATCATCATACTCAGGGCACTGAGCTTGAGGCAGTAACAAGCCAAAGGACCTTCAGGAGAGGCAAACAGAGTTGACTGCTGAGAACTAAGGATGGCAAATAATTATGATTTGATAATGCCTTGTGATTCATTTCTGTAATGACGTATTATGATGAAGAACTTTGTGCTTTTTTAGTCTGTAACCCCGCTTCGATCCACCGGGGAAACATAAATTATTATTATTATTATTATTATTATTAGAAATTCCATAAGAACTTTCCATTTTAGAAAGCAATCTCCATTTGTCATCATATTTCATCTTCAGTTTCATCCGTGAAACTATATGGGTTTAGTCAGGGACCTTCCCATATACAGGATGTATAGATAACACAATACATGGCATGTACATCCTCTTGTCTGTGATCTAAAGCACACTAGCAGAATTTCCAGACCATCCAAAGTCTCTAATACCAGCAGTCTTCCACTCTGGAAAACACTCGTTTTATAGCCATTTTAAATACTGTATTTTCTGGCGTATCAGACTACTTTTTAACCCAGAAAAATCTTCTCAAAAGTTGGAGGTCGTCTTATACGCTGGGTGTCATCTTATAGGGCAGGTGCTGAAACTTCCAAGCTGGATTGGAGAATCTGTGGTCGCCGCATATGTTGGGGGGGAGCTCAAAAACAGCTGCGGCCGCATCCCCACCATATGCGATGACCGTATGAAAGCAGGAAGGGCGGCACTGTATAAGTACGGTAGAAGAAAATCCACTCGCCAGGATTCATGGAAATAAGTGACTTAACACAGTCCCGATGACGACGTGATGGGGTGCCTCACCGGGAAGGTGTAAGTGAAGGCCGGAGCAAGCTGCAGGCATCTGGGACACCTGGGGTATGGAAGAAAGAGCCCTGTTTGCGTTACTGCTCTGATAGTCTTGGAGACAGGGAGGGTTGGGCAGGCAGGGAGAACTGACCAATCCAAGCAGGCTTTGTATACAACAAGTTTTCCTGCTAAGAACCTGCGTGTCATAAGCATTTGAATTAAAATTACTGTATTGAAATCATATCTGATGGGTTTTTTAAAAAATATTTTGTTTGCGTTGGAAGAGGGGTAGTCTTATATGGCGAGTATATCCCAAACTCTGTATTTTAACTGGAAAAGTTGGGGGTCGTCTTATACACCCAGTCGTCTTATATGCCGGAAAATACGGTATATAGCTGTAGTATTTTTCTGAAAATGTGTTTTTCCTTGTAAATGGATGAGTGTAAGATTTAGAATTCTAGTCTAGTGTTCAACCAGATTTTGTTATTGTTGTGTGCCTTCAAGTTGTTCAAAACTTATGGCGACTTCAATTCAAACCTATCTTGGGGTTTTCTTGGCAAGATTTGTTCAGAAGTGGTTTTAGCCATCTCAGTAGACAGTCCATTGATATTTAAATATGGTTGATACAGCCCATCTCCCATTGAGGTTACGGCAAAATTTCGGTGGAGCTGGATTGCTTTTCAGCCTATAACCTTCAGTACAAAAGATATTTCAAATTGACATGGTAAAATTATTTAGAATCATAGAACTGGAAGAGACCACAAAGGCTATCCAGTCCAACCATCTGCCAAGCAGGAATGCGCAATTAAAGCACTCCCAACAGATAGCTATCCAGCTCCAAAGAACCAACTCTCCAAAGGTGGAGACTCCACTACATTCCGAGGCAGCGTATTCCACTGTCAGAATGCTCTTAGTATGCGAAAGTTCTTCCTAATGTACAGGTAGAATCTCTTTTTCTGTAGTTTGAAACCATTGCTCCATATCCTAGCCTCTGGAGCAGCAGAAAACAAACTTTCTCCATCTTCAATATGGCACCTTTCAAATGTTTAACCTTGGCTATCACCTCTTCACATTCTCTTCTCCAGGCTAAACATACCCATCTCCTTAAGTTGCCCTTCATAGGGCATGGTTTCCAGATTTTTTCCCATTTTGGTTGCCCTCCTCTGGATATGGCCCAGTTTGTCAATATCCTTCTTGAACTGTGGTGCCCAGAACTAGACACAGTATTCCAGGTGAGGTCTGACCAAAGCAGATTAGATTGGCATTATTACTTCCCTCTATAAAGACACTATACTTTTATTGATGCAGTCTAAAAATCACATTGGCTTTTTTTGCTGCTGCTTCGCACTGTTGATTCATGTGCAGCTTGTAGTCTAAGGCGGGATACAAACCGCCGCTTTGTGGCGGTCCCCCGCCGGCGCCATTTGCTCCGCGCGGGAGCTGCAGCAGCCAAACCGCGCGGCTCCCGTGTGGAGCAAAAAAGAAGCTCCATTTCGGAGCTTCTTTCCGCGGTGCACTGATGACATTGCGAAGCTCCAAGGGCGCATTCTTGACGTCATTAGGGCTGCGCGACGTTCGGACGCTCAGCATCCGATACGTCAATATGGCGCCGGCCATGTAGAAGGGGCGGCGCCATATTGTACAGACACAGTCCGTACTAGACTCAGGGGCGTCTAGAAGAGACGCCCCTTTTTTAAAATGGGACGTCCTCTGGACGTCCCAACTGCCGGTATGTAACCGGCCTAAGACTCCCAAATGCCTTTCACATGTAGTCTTGTCAAGCCAGGTGTCCCCCATCTTATATCTGTGCATGTCATTTTTTTCTGCTTGAGTGTAGTACCTTACATTTTCCCCCTGTTGAATTCATTTAATTAGTTTTAACCCAACTGTCTTATATGTTAAGGTCATTTTGAATTTTGATCCTGTCCTCTGGGATATTAGCTGCCCCTGCTAATTTGGTGTCATTGAAAATATGATAAGCATGTACTTTATTCCATCATCCAAGTCATTGATAAAGTTGTTGAATAACACTGTTTCCAGGACAGAGCCCTGTGTCACCTCACTAGTCACATCGCTCCAAGATGAAGAAGAGCCACTGGTGAGCACTCTTTGGATTTGGTTGGTCAACCACTTTCAAACCCACCTAATAGCTTCATTGTCTAGCCACATTCTGCTAGCTTCTTTGCAAGAATATCATGACGGACCTTGTCAGAGGCCTTACGGAAATCAACATATATGACATCCACAGCATTTCCTTCATCTACCGAGCTTGTACCTCTCTCAAAAAAGATACAAGATTAGTTTTCTTACTTAATAAACATTTGACATATGAAAAAGTATTAAATGCTGTGTTCATACTTTAACAGGCTATCAGTTTTTAATAACCATATTTCTTTATTATTTAAAAGAATCAAATAAATAATTATTAATAGCCTTTCAAAAATAACTTTGGCATCTATGAAAACAATTACGGAACATGGAATATATGTTTGAGAAATAAAGCATGTTGATTCTCTTTTCCATTTTCTCCATTATAAACAATTTTGGGCAAAACTGACAGTTGTTTACTGTTTCCATGGTGCTATAATATACTTTCATAGTTGGAGTTAGAATATACTTAAAGCTGGTATAGTTGGAATCCCTCTATAAATTGAAACAGGTCTGAGCTAAAGCTCATTTACTGTCTTGGAACAGAATTTATTGTGCTTTTGCATTTGATTCACCCACTGCAGATTTTGAGAGGAAGAAAAATAGCATTGTTAGGTCAATTTAACTAGGCCAGAGTTAGACAGGAAAAATTGGCAAACCCTTTATTTTAATCCCTTTCTCTCTCTTGTGTCCAATTTTATTAGCAGTTCAGCTGATTTAAATGTATTTTAGTGCCTGATACAACCTAAGATGTGTATGTATATAGTTCTCTCATGGAAAATGCAACTGAAGAGAGCGAGGTTGCTGCATTTTTTCCAATTTGTGTATATTTGATTAAGCCACCCACAGGTCCAACAAATAGTATCAAAAGGGGCCATGTGCACCTTTCCTGATAAAAGATGACAAACAGAGGTCAATTGCCCCCTTCTTACACATTTCTGAGCCCTCCCATTGCTACTATGTAGAATTATCAATGAAACAGCTGTGTTCATTCCCATTCAATCCAAGTCAGAAGCTTTACATCAGCCTGTTTTGTTGCTAGCCATAAATTGCTGGATGTTTTGATTTCTCATCCGTTGAGATCAAATAAGCTTTTTTTTAAAAAAAAAAACTTGTGTTTTTTTAAATGCTGTGATAGAGAGATCTCAATGATTTGACCCTGATTTTTAAAAAGCAATGCATATGGATAATAGGTTCAGTCAAAGGTTCATAGATTTTTCTTTGAGAGGATGATCTGTCTTTTGACAACTGTGGGCTGAACCAGCTGGTAGAGGAGTCCTTTTTGACACTCATTGTTAAAAATCAGCATTATTTTAAAAATCAGACAGATCAGATATATTAAAAATATCACTGATTGTCAGATGAGGTATTACATTGTACCTCATTTAGCAGCTTGTACTAAAGCTTCAAGGCTTTTACTGAAAAAAGTACTGCTTCTTTTTGTCAGTGCTTGATCTCTACTAATGATGATAACTTGAACAGAGCTTTATACAATTTCAGTTGGTGAAATGAAGACAGGAATTTAAACATTTGATGTTACACTTGTGTGTTAGCTTTTTCAGTGCCAAAACTGTTTCAGTTCCATTACTAATTTTCATTACCATATTTCAGGCCTTACGTTTCATTGGCAGACTGTTGACTTCTCCCATGAGTGGAGTGTGAAATGTATATTGGCTGTGGCTTGGCAGCATTACTTCTGCTTTGTTCACATTCTCTTCTCTTGATTTCTGTGCCACTGAAAGTGAATGAGCTCCTTGTCACTTGCTTACATTCTTTGCAATGAGCAGTGTCCATTGCAGTATATAATATTCATGTAATTTTATCCCACATATCTATATCCTTTTCTTGAGCAGCACAACATCTATCTCTCTAAATCTTGCAATATGCTAATGACTTTATTGAACACAAACATTCAGACTTTGCAGAATTTGTGTGATATTTATTTCTTTTTTTTTATATCCTACCTTTCTCCCCAGGAATCTTGGTAGCAAAACTATATAGCTTATGATTGAAGAGATAGAATCCTCCAATTTTTAAATTGTACTGTCCACAGTGATAGGTTCCATTGTCCAAGGTGCTTTACAGAGTGCCCAAAAAGGGCACTCTGCCGGCACCCATGTTTGCTGCACGAGGGAGCCGCAGTGGACAAACCGTGCAGCTCCCGCCGCGCAGCAAAAAGAACCCGCAAAAAGCGGGTTCTTCTTGCGGCGCAGTTGTGACGCCGCAAAGCACCAATGGCACACTTGTGGCATCACAACCGCGCTGTGACGTGCGGATGCTAAGCATCCATCACGTCAAAATGCCAGCGCCCATGTGTATAGGGCGCCACCATTTTGACGTTCCCAGTACGTACTAGGGGTGAGGCCTGATTGGATGCTGCATCCTCAACCAACCCCTAGTACGTACTGGGGGCGGAGCCAAGGCCTGTCTGTAACGGGCCCAAGTTACCAGTGATCCTGACCATAGCTTCAAAATATATTATGGTCAAATGTGAAACCCAAACTCAGTGTAAAAAGCCATGGAAACCAATAGAGTAACCTTGGACAAGAAACGGTCTCTCACCCTTAGCGGAAAAAATGGCAATCCCCCTCTGAGCAAATCTTGCCAAGAAATCCCAGTGATAGATTCACCTTATGATCACCATAAGCTAGAAATGACTTGAAGGCACACAGCACTAAACTTACTTCTGCCAGTCACTAAATGCATACAGGGAACTTGATCTTAATTGGGACAGTAGTAGGATTGCCAGATTGATACAGGGTTCCTGTATCTTTAACAGTTAATAGCGCCTGGAGCAGGAAAATGCAGCATAAAGTTCTGTTAGGAAGAGCTATACAATGTCTCCACCCCCAAATTTACCCTTTTATCTAATTCATTCCCCAGCCCACAACATTTACTGGTTGGTGGAGAGCTGGGAGAGAGCTGAGAAGCATGCTGCTAGTTTTCTATAGCTGGATGTACAGCAGTAACATTCAGTGCTTATGTCCAGCTATAGGACCATAGCTAGACTCTTCTCTGCTCCCCTGCCCTTCTCTAGCAAGTAAGTAACCATGTTAGGTGGGAGGATGCAGCAATTTTAAAAAAAAAAAATTAAGAGAGATAGGAGACATCACATAGTTCCACTTGATGGAACTTCACACTACACTTTCCTGGTCCAGGATCTGTTAACTACTGAGGTTTCAGAAGCCCTGTCCCATTTTCCAGCTACCAACCCTGGATGGTGGAATAGCTGGGAACAGTGTACTGTAATTAGATAAATTTCAGTAAATGGGGTGAGAAAATGGAAGAAACTGAGGACAAGTTAATATATTAGCTCTAAAGGCACGTGTAAAGACATTGCTTGTATCATACATGTGATGTAGTGGAGTGCAGTTGACAAAAGCTTATCCCACCTAAAACTAATCTTTAAAATGCCCTAAGTGACCTTTTTACCTGTATTGTAGGCAAGTTAGTTGACTAAATAACATAAGTAAAGAAAATAAACTTGGGCCAGTTGTACTCAAGGACAGGATTAAGCATTAGAAGAGGAAGGTGGAAGTAATCTGACATTCTTTCACTTCATAGGTTTCACCTGTGGAGGTATGCAAAGCACAGTGAAGGGTGTGTCTCCTCTTTATGTCTCTTGTATGTATATTCTATTCCTGTGTGAAAGTATTCCTCTTGACTTTAACTCCAGTTAACCTATATTCCCCTACCTTCCAAATCTCCAGCAGAAAGTTTCTAGAATCTGTGACAACCTAGAACATTGATGGAATGACAATAAAATCAGTTTGCATGTCTTATGAGTTGGAATTTACAAGAGATCAAGACTAGTGTGATTCTTATGTATTTGTGGGGGAAAAACCCCATTTTTTTGTCTCCTAAAAACAGAGATAGATCTAAATTGGGGGTCCTTTTGTATTTATAAAGTCTTCAGACTCTCTTCTGAAATTAAAATCAGGACTTCTTGAACACACCATTGCCTTCAGCAGTGATTACGCAAACTGAAATTATTAGAAATATCTAAGGTGCAAGAGCAGAATTAACTATTCTGAAAAATGTGTTACTAACAACCAGTTTGTCTTCATTTTATCCTTCATTGGATCTCTTAATATTTGTTTGCAGTTTGTGGGGTTTAAAATCAGCACAAAGCTTAATTTGGAATCTTACATAGAAATGTCTTTGTAGCATAGATGGGATATGCCACCTTGAAACCTGTACTCTTGCTCCTTTTTACAGTAAAATCATAAAAAGCTGGCAGGCAAATAAGAGATGGATCTTAAGCCTCTATTAATAAAACAATTAAAGTAATAAAATATGTCTTACTATTTTATTAATTTCATTGCTAGGACATAAAGGGCTTTGGGTGAAATCTTGTAATCAATTGGAGCCTTCCCCTGGGGGTTCAAAAAGTCAAATATTTTATCTCATATATTTGCACTTAAGAATGAATGCTTTAGTTTCATTTTAGTTAGTAGTGACAAAATCGGCCACATTTATATTACATAAGAGTAGTTCTAGAAATAATGTAAAAAGTAGTAGAGTGTGGGCTTCGTGAAAGGGACGGTTCTGTCAACTACTCTGCCCTCCTTTTCCAAAGATTCTCCCTGGAGAGGGGGAGAGACAGACAGAGAGAAATGTGGCCACTATAGCAATATATTAAAACCAGAGTTTGCAAACCTTTTTTCACATGGAAGTTTCTTTGATTGGACTATATCTTCCATGTATTTTTTTAAAACAGTGCAGTCGTCCCTCCCAGTTCGCAGTCTTGCCGTTCACGTCCTTCGGTCTTTCATGAACGGCAAGCCGGGAGGCACATAATGACATACACAGGAGCCTTCCCCCACTGGAATCAATGGGGCTCCAATATTGGCAATTTTCCTAATTTGCATGGGGTTTGTGTGTCCAGAACGGATCCCCTGCGAATTGGAAGGGACGACTATACTTTCAAATGTATTAAAAACCGAAGAAGGGAAAGTTCAATTTCCAACCAGGGAAATACTTTCTAACTTTTTAGATTTTGTGTTGCTGTTTTTCATATAATAATAACAATAATCCTCCACTTTTTCCGCTTAGTTTCTGCAAATCCAGGCTCATTACCTCTCTGGTTAAGTCTCTCCATCCGGCATGTGGACCTCCTCTCTTTCTACTTCCTTTCTTACTTTTCCTAACACTATCATCTTTTCTAATGAGCCATGCCTTCTCATGATGTAGCCAGAGTACAACAGCCTCAATTGGATCATCTTCCTTGGCTTCCAAGGAAGTTTCAGGTTTGATCTGTTCAAGGACATATTTGTTTGTCCATGATATCGTCAGCACTCTTCTCCAGCACCACATTTCAAATGAATTTATACTCTTCCTATCCTATGTCCTCACTGTCCAGCTTTCACAAGTGTACATGGTATTGGGGTGTCAGTGCTTGGACAGGTCTAATTTTAGTGTTTGTTTGTTAATTTCTTGACTGCAATCTCCACTCTGATCAATGTTTGATCTTAGGTATGGGAACTCTTTTACTATTTCGATTTCCTCATTGTCTAGGTTGAATTTATGTATTTCTTCCATGGTCATTATTTTTATTGTCTTTATCTTCAGTAATAAGCTTGCCTTTGCACTTTGATCTTTGACCTTCCATAATTATTGTTCTAAGTCTGTGATTTAAGACCTGAAGACAGAGGCTCCTCCCTCCCTAACTGTCATCGTTCGGTCTCTGAGGGAGAGGAAGGCTGGCTCTCGTACCCATCAGGGGCTGGGCTGAAGAAGGGGGCTCCTCCTCCCTAACTGTCATCGTTCGGCTCTGAGAGGAGAGGAAGGCTGGCTCAGTACCATCAGGGCTGGCCTGAAGAGAGGCTCCTCCTCCCTAACTGTCATCGTTCGGCCTCTGAGGGAGAGAGAAGGCTGGCCCAGTACCATCGGGGCTGGCCTGAAGAAGGAGGCTCCTCTCCCTAACTGTCATCGTTCGGTCTCTGAGGGAGAGAGAAGGCTGGCCAGTACCATCAGGGGCTGCCTGAAGCAGAGGCTCCTCCCTCCCTAACTGTCATCGTTCGGCCTCTGAGGGAGAGAGAAGGCTGGCCCAGTACCATCAGGGCTGGCCTGAAGAAGGAGGCTCCTCCCTCCCTAACTGTCATCGTTCGGCCTCTGAGGGAGAGAGAAGGCTGCTCAGTACCATCAGGGGCTGGCCTGAAGAAGGAGCTCCTCCCTCCCTAACTGTCATCGTTCGGTCTCTGAGGGAGAGAGAAGGCGGCTCAGTACATCAGGGGCTGGCCTGAAAAAGAGGCTCCTCCCTCCCTAACTGTCATCTTCGGCCTCTGAGGGAGAGAGAAGGCTGGCCCAGTACCATCAGGGGCTAGCCTGAAGAAAGGAGGCTCCTCCTCCCTAACTGTCCTCGTTTCGGCCTCTCTGAGGGAGAGAGAAGGCTGGCCCAGTACCATCAGGGGCTGGCCTGAAGAAGGAGGCTCCTCCCTCCCTAACTGTCATCGTTCGGCCTCTGAGGGAGAGAGAAGGCTGGCCCAGTACCATCAGGGGCTGGCCTGAAGAAGGAGGCTCCTCCCTCCCTAACTGTCATCTTTCGGCCTCTGAGGGAGAGAGTAGGCTGGCCCAGCTCCATCAGGGCTAGCCTGAAGAAGAAGAGCCCTCCCTCTGGTCCATCTGCCTTGGTCCAGGCCTCAGAGGGAGAGAAGAATGCTGGACCTGATTCTCCCCCCTCACCATTCCCTTCTCCTTTTGTGTCGTGTCTTTTAGAGTGTAAGCCTGTGGGCAGGGAACTGTTTGTTATCCCCTCTATTGTAAACCGCTCGGATTCCCAGTGATTGGGCGGTATATAAATAAAACCTATTATTATTATTATTATTATTATTATTATTATTATTATTCTGCTAGTAGTATGGTGTCATCCATATATCTTAGTTTGTTGAGTTCCTTCTTACTATTTTCACTCCTTCTTCTAACCCTGCTTCTCTTATGATATTTTCTACATAGAAGTTTGACAAATAGGGTGGTAGAATGCAAACTTGTCCAATAACCTTGCCAATTGGGAACCATTCTGTTTCTCAACCTTATTTCCTCATTTCATTAATTATTCTAGTTTAATAACATCACCATGTTTAATGACATCATCAGCCTCCTGTAATGTCACCAGAGGTTATCCTTGTGTCTCAGATTTTGGTCATAAAATGTCAAGGTCTGGGATGCTCCTGACATGGCAGTCACAGGAGAATCCCAGAATGGTGGCACATGTTCCAAGTTTAATGGTCTTCATTCGTGTTGCTAATAATGCTGCAGGAAAATAACTGAAACAAACAAGGCAAGTTTTATGCTCTTAGATAAATATTGTAAAAGTGTCAACATCTGCTTTGACTTTAGTAACTTTAATGCATCTCTATAAATTGAGCCACATATTTGAATATATTACTCAAAGCAGTATAAGATGCCATTTAGAGACATTTCTGAGAATATTGTTCCTCCAATACACACACACCCATCCTTCCATACTGGAAGGATCTCACACAAGTCTACCTGGAGAATGTGTGAAAACTAACCAAAACCTCCAAACCCTTATCCCCTTATTCCTGAGAGATTGATGGGCCATTCAGTAATGATTTCCTCTTAAACCGTTTTGTCTGCTGCTGTACTCTTGTTTTCTGATTTTCAATTTCATAAGCATCTATAGCTTGTTGTAATCCTTTGAGCTATTATGTAAACTTGTTAATAGACACTGGGTAAATATGACGGCGCCAGCCACCACACATCTTTGCTAATGCAGTCCTTGGCTACTGTACCAAGGCCGATATGTATTGGCGGATTTGCATTAGCATAGACGTTGCTCATCCTGCACTAGATAATGGACTCAAAGGTTAAGAGCAAAGGATCGCAACAGCCCCAATCAGCAGAGCTTTTCTGGGGCTAATTACCTCTTCACTGCGCTGACTCTAATGTGACATGTTTATTGCCTTAACTAACAACTCATTAGCTTAGTTGATGTTTTTGTCAATATTAATTCGTTCATTTAAGCCAAGTCAAAGCTTAAACAAAGATGTCCAGACTGAGAAGTGGGCAGCAGAGTGACTTTTGTTTAGTTCATCTCCTCTTCCCCCACCCCAGCGCAATTTAAACAAGATAAATGTTGACAAGAAAAATATTTAGACTGCTGTGTAGGTAGAAGGTGTGTGCTAATGTGCTTGTGCTCAAGATCCATGGTGCTTTATTGAAATAGGAGGAGGCTTACATTGTTTGGGAGTAACATGCTTAACACATTAAAATTCTCACTTCATATGTGTCTCAGGAAGGACCAATTGCTTTTCTTTGAAAATTAATCTGGTCTCCAGTAGGTTAAATTAGGTACCTGGGAGGATATGCTGATTGGCCGACTCCTTCTCAGCTGTTAAATATGCCAGGCAGATTGTTCAATAAACAAAAATATGAAGCTGAGTTTTGAGAACTGCCTTTAGGAGGTGGGGAGGGGACATAAAAATCAATACTTTGTCTCAACCACAGCAATAAGTAGCTAAATGAATGATATTAAAAAGAGCTACTGTATAATAGCATCACAGTAATGATCAATTACATTTATCTAGGAAAGTTACTTGTTTAGCCCTCATTCACATTTTACTAATGGATGATTGCTGCAGTTCATTATTTCAGCGTGCTTCATTTGAAAATGAAAATAATCCATTACAAGATTCATTATCACAACCTCAGCATGCATAATCTGGACATGGAAATAAATGTGACAGAGGCTTTGTGCTACATAGGGACTGCCCTTGTGTTTAAAAAAAGGAAGGAGTAGAGGGAAGAGATGAGAAAGAGTAGACCAAATTAATTTTTGCATTTAAGAGGAGAGAAGCTGATGATGTAGGTTAGTATGGATTGCAAGACTCCCAGCCACTTTTCCTAATTGAATGTAGCTGTTAACTCCAGTGCAGTAAAGGTAAATGAAAATGTAGAGTTTATTGTGTTATCTGTGGAGAGCCATAAATGTTCAAAGTGCTTTTCACATACCACTACTTCATAAGGATGTGGTGCCAAAGGTTTTGGTGTCCATAAAACTTGGAAGAGCATGTAAGATCAGCAGTATAGAATGGTCTTACTGTCTGTCAGAGAATGAAATCAATATTTCTACAACAGTAACTTCCAAACTCTGCTAGATACTCTTAAGAGCAGGCTTTGCCATGACTCCAAGTTTGTTCCCTTATAACACTTATATTTTTATTTTTTTTTATTTTTTTCCATACAAGTGGGTGGATAGACCAGAAATGCTGAAAGCTGTAGACACTTCATAATACTACAGGAGAATTCTTGAAAATTAGTAAAGTCTTGTTTGCAACCCTTCTAGTATGGGTGGGTGTGACTGCGTTCCTTTCGCCTTTTAACAACCTAAATTCATTGTACTATATGTTTTAATACATAATATGACTCTTTTTCAGGAGTATGAGCATATATTGTGTTAGGTTGAGTGTTTCAAAGGATCGTATCCAGAAAGTGATAGAAATTACTTTATGGGAGTCATTTTTTTTTTTTTTTTGCTTATATCTCTATGTGAGCAGGTTTGCAGCTTACAAGATCCTCTTCCTTTAGATCTGTGGACAGTGGGACAATTATAGAATATTACAATCCGGCCATTCTTTCTGAGCCCAGAAGCTGTGGAGAATTTTGAATACATAGCAATACTTAAAATAAGTGGTCAGTCATTAATAATTCATTTGGCATTCTTTGTAACAGCATAAATCTTAGTTAACTAATTTGGTTTTAAAGTGCTTGTAATAAGGAATCTCCAGGGCTGTAACTCTTAATTGAGCTATTAATTAATGCTCAGTTATTTTAGAGCAACATTATGTTCTTCCAGTGACTTGTCAGCCATGAATGTCAGCAGCCATTTTGGCTGTCATTTCTTTTACCTCTGCCCATGTCATTATGAGCTGGCATACTGCATACCCAAATGTTATTTTTGTTTGGCATTGATATGGTAGTATGATCATAGGAGATATATTCCTGTTTTAAAGCCACAACAAGGTTTGTGCACCCAGGAGTGCAAAGCATATTGAAAGGACATTGTAAGGATGTCCCAGCATTATTTGACTTGTTCGCACACACAGGGAAATCTGAGAGGGACACACATAGGCAGTAGTTAATGGCAACAACAACAACAACAACAACAATTTATATTCTGCTTAATCTCAGGGAATCCAAGCAGATTACAGCAGTAAAATAACATACAATTAAAAGAGAAATGCATTAAAAATCCAAAAATCCCCAACCCTCCCCCCAGCATAAAAACACAATAGCCGATTTGTGGTGGCCTCTGCCTGATGTCAGGTTTTTCCATAGAATCCTTTCCAACACTTGGACTATGCATTGTTTAATTTTGTTGATATTGTACTCCTCATGGCCCTGTATGTTAGTCACCAGGCTTGTTCGTTAAAAAGTTGTGATCCATGTTTGTCAGTAAACTTTCTGTGCCATTTCTCCACCACCATTTTTTATGAGAGCCATATTGAGATGGCCACAGTGTCATAGATATTTTGAAGCTCAGTATTCGGATGACAGGTGAGGCAAATATGATGATAACAGGAACTTACCCTAGCTCAGTATTCTTCAGTATTAATTTGCTAACCAGTGGATTCATATTACAAGCAATCTCACCTCAACATAAGGAAGAACTTATTGATAGTGAATGTTGTTTAATTCTGGAAGAGACTGCCACTGAGGGTTCTTTGGAGGTCTTTAAACAGAAGATGACCATCGTTTAGGACTGCTTTCATTGTTTATTCTTGCAAGTCAAGGTGTTGCACTCAGTGGCTCTGGCAGTTTCCAACTTTGAAGCTATATAAATAAAGCACTTTGTCAGAAAAATTCCAGGATCACTTAAAAATGAGTTTTGCATTTAAGTTTCAAATTTCATAATAAGATTACTGAGGTTCTCCCTTTCTTCTTTAGTTTAGGTCTTTTCATGTGTAGTTTAGTCCTGGGGCTCTTAGGGTTGGAGCAGAGTGACCACACATCCTCCTCTTCCAGGACATGTCCTACATTTCGCCCTTCAGTCAAGGAGGAATTTCAAAATGTCCTCTATTTTCAGCATATCTTACAAGCATGAATTAAAAATTTATTACTGTTTTTAGCTTTTATTTTGTAATGTCTTACATTTTTCCTGAATGTCCCACATTTTGTGGTGCTTTGTCCTCCTTTATGGTTATGACATCTGATCACCCTGGGTTAGAGTGATTTTCATCTTAAATGGTCATCTCATTTTTTCACTGACATCCTTACTGGTCCGCAGGTGCATAAAGTAAGTGGTAGTGCATATTTTGTAATTACTAACAGTTAAATCATAATTAATCCATGTCAAGTACTCCTGGTTGTGCATTCTGGCTTAAGAACATAAGAAATAACCTTGCAAATCCATCATTTTGTCAGAAGAACTCCAGAAACCAACAAGTACATTAGAAGCTCTGTATTAATCCATTGGTGAATGACAAATTTATCCTTCTATACAACCCTGTTCTAATGGACTAAGAACAAAACAGTTAAATACTAGGCAGTTTATTGATGATAATTGAGGACATTAGATAACAGGGAAGGAGACAGACCTATCTGTGCTGATATTATATGGATAGAACAGAGAGGTCAGTTCTTGTCTCTTTTACACAAATGGTCCTTTCCACAGATAGAAAAATGCCTTTTATTGCATGAGGGGGCAAGCAGCAACAATCTTCCCTTTCCTCTCTTATTCGCCCCCCCCCCCCCGTGCCTTTTGCTTTTTGAAAGTAGTACTGTGAAATGCAAAGCACAAATAAATTCTGTCTCAGCTTATCAGCAAGCGTTTTAGACTATCACATATGTTTGGCTTCTGAATTTTCATTTGTTGAAAGAAGGAACTGCCTCTGTGGCTGTATGCTCTCCCAGAAGAAAAGGTGGAAGCAATAGCTTCTATTCAGGCTAACCAAAAATACGCAAAGTGTTACTGTACAGCATATTCATGAGTCAGATTCTAGTTATGTTTTAAAGGATTTCAGTCCACTCTTGCAATATTCCTCCCTACAATTAAATCTCTGCCAGCAGCATTCATACTGACTGAGTGCCACTTCTAGTGGTTTTTCAAATGATATCTTCAGCATATTGAGGAATGATTAAAGATTGTACATATATTCTCATTAGATTCCTGCAGTTGCTATGTCTCCCATCCTCCACCACAGCAATTAAAGTTGATTGGAAAAGAGTCATTATTGCAAAAGCTGTTCTGTCAGTTTACCATATATACTTGTGTGTGTCGAGAAATTTTACTCAGAAACTTGATCCAAAAAAATCTGGATTGATTTTTCCATAGCTCAAGTACTGTACTTTCAATCTTTATCAGAAAAAGGAACCATGCACAACTCTTGAGTAGAATAGCAAAAGTTGGGAGCTTAGTTTGGGAGAGCCTGAAAGAAGAACCAGTCTCCTCTATTCTGTCCACCACTGCACCACTTTTGACCTTTTTGAATGCCTGGGCAGGAAAATGGCAGTAGTGACAGCATCTCTTGGGCACTTGCTCACAAAGGAGTGCAAAGATAATAAAGGGGGTCAGTGCTTCATTTAGGTTCTCCCAGGATCGATTAAGCTCTTGCCTTTTGCTACTCTGCTTGGCAAAAGGATGATTCCTTTTACAATAAGAGTTAATACTGTACCTTAACTTTTATCAAAAAAGAAAATATCCACTTAATAATAATAATAATAATAATAATATTTATTTATATCTCGCCTCTCTACAAAATGCAATCGAGGCGGCTGAGTGTAGTGGTGAAAGGCCTTTTTGAATGACTGATTGGAAAAATGGCTGCAGTGGCAGCCAGGGGTGGCTAGTTTCTTGAGGCAGTGCTAGTGCTTTTGCCCCTCCATGGAATGCATATAAGGAATCCCATGCATCACATTTTCATAATCCTGACTGTACCTGTTCGCCTCCCCCACACATCTTACAGGCACCGTTTATTGTCATCATCATGCAGCCTTAAGGGAGAGCATAAACAGTTATGCCTGGCAGAATTTTGTACGTTCTTTGGCATAGTTCCTTTGCTCATCCTTTACATCCTTAATTACATATCCCTGTGTTTTACTCCCAACTTATCCATGGATTATATCAACATTCATAATTTTGGCCCCCAATCCCCCAAAACATGACTTATACATGAGGTTGTACATGAGTATATACAAGAATTGATGTGTTGCTGTTTTGATGGGTTGGGGAAGGTTAACATAGCAGCTGAGGACCATCACCATCTTGGTTTGTTTCAAAACTCCAGATTTTACAGCATGCTGTTCAGAGAGAGCTTGAGAAAGATAGTAATAGCAATAACAATAGTAATAGCACTTACTTTTCTATACCACTTTATACTACTAAGCACTCTCCAATCGGTTGACAACGTGCTTGCCATTTGCTCCCAACAACCTGGGTATTTACTTTCCCAACCTACAAAGACTTCTCAGCTATTTTCCTTTGTCCTATAATTCTCTCACACACAAAGGCCCTCGTCTCAAGAGGGATGGAAACTATAATTGAGAGTGTGCTATTTACAGGAGAGGTATTATTGACCCCATCCTTAAGGATTTGACATCTTGAACATAGTCTGAAGCATAATTCCCTCACAAAATATATGGGAAATTTTTGTATATTCTTCTATCCCTTGTGTGTGTTTGTGTGCGCGCGCACATGCCTCCATGCCACCTGTTGAGTTACAGAAACACCATTAATTTCATAGTTTTTCTTAGGCAAGGATACTCAGACGTGGTTTTGCCAGTTCTTTCCTCTGAAATATAGCCTACTACAATACCCGATATCCATTGGTCTCCCGGATCTCCCTGGACTCCAAGCCAAGTACTAACTAGGATTGACCCTGCTTAGCTTCCAAGATCAGATGGGATCTGGTACACGTAGGGTATTTAGTCCCTTTCCATCTCTTAACCAAGTTTCCATCTCTTAACCTGCCCATGTTCAGTACTCCACCATCAAAGATAATTGGTTTCCCCCCCCCCTGTTTTTCCTGTGCTCTTTGTGCGCGCATGCTGAGGGAATGTAAGAATACACTACAGTAGAGTCTCGATTATCCGACCTTCGATAATCCGACATCCTGGATTTTCCAAAGTCGCTGCTCAGTGATTTCTTTACATTTTCAGAGGACTGAACTGTTTATACAGTATGTACTGTACATCACAATGTTGATCAGTGATTTCTTTACATTTTCAGAGGACTGTTTATACATTACAGTGTTGTTACTGCAATGTTACTTCAATACGTTTGCAATTCATAGTGATTTCAAGGCTTTTCTTGGACCTTCTGGATTATCCGACATGTTCGGCTATCCAACTATCAGCCCGTCCATTTATGTCAGATAATCGAGACTCTACTGTATTCTAAAATTGCAAACAAATAAGGCTGTTCATCTCTTGGTCATCTGGCACTGGGGATTGGACCTTCCACTTATTGGAAAGGTAGAATAGATACTTGAGATATATCCCATGTTTTGGCCCTTCTCCATAACTCAAGAATCAACTCACCGTCTTCTCTGTTGGTGCTGCTTCTGAATGACAGATCAGTCTGTAATAAAGCAACTGCTATGCATGATCTAGTTGAAAATGAAGAAGGTCAACCTAGTGTGTTTGACAGACACTGGGGTGGATTATCTTAGAGGAGTGGATTTCTTCCAGCTTTGTCCACCTAGATACTTAGGGCAGCACCAACTTAGGCCCGGGGGCAGAGGGTGGGGAGAAGAGTTGCCATCATCCATAAGAATTCCTTCTCCTTCATGAGAAACGAATCTTTCGAAGTAGGCCTGTACTGGACCAGCAGTCTCCTTCCCTGAACTGGTCTCTATAGGAAAATGCCAGGGTGCGGTTGAAGGGGACTTCAAGGGCTAGCTCAGGACTTCATGGCTACTAAGACAACAATGGGGCTGTCTCAGCACATGTTTGATCAAACACATGAGGCAGGACATACCCTGGATCCCTTTTTCACTGGGGGAGGGTGGTTTAGCATCAACCCTGTTTCAGCAACCTTGCTGTTATGGTCAGATCATTTCCTTGTTAAATTTGGTTTGGAGGTAGCAGATCCTCCCTGCAAAGGTGGAGGCCTACTAAGATGGCCCACCCCTAAAGTCTTATGGAATCTGAAGGATAGCAAGTAAAAGTTCACATTGTTACACCTGTCCATCAGATGTGTTAAACAGGTACTTATGTTTCAGCTTTTGAATTCCTCACTTGTAATGAATAAGTACTACTTGCTTTTAATGTTTTCTTTGAGTAGCTCTGATGGCCAAAGGATTCTGTGTTTGAATACATCAGCAGTAGCAACTCAAAACTTGTACCTGTAGACCAGGGGTAGGCAACCTTTTTGAGCCGGGAGCCGGGTTGCTGTCCCTCAGACAACTTGGGGACCAAAGCCAATAAATAAATAATCAAATAATTTTGTAAAAAATTAAATAAATAAATGGGACAAATGGAGGACAAAATTTTCAAATGGAGGACACTTTTTAGGAAAAAATGGAGGGCACGCGAAAAAAATTGCTGATTTTTAAAAAATGTTAATATAAATGCATGTTTCTAAGGCTTCTATAGACAATTGCCCCCCTTGCCCGCCACTTGCCCCCCTTGCCCGCCACTTGGCCCCCCCTTGCCCACCTCCTCCTGATAGGCCAAAGGCCCCACGCCCTCACACGAGAAGCCAAAGGCTCCGGCGGCAATCGGCGGCAGGACCGGGCTGGGGCTGGTTCCAAGGCCTTGCTGGGCCGCATTCGGCCCGTGGGCTGTAGGTTGCCTACCCCTGCTGTAGACTATTCCAATTGTTTATTCACAGGGTATAGTGGGTAATTGACTGAATCCATTACTTCATTCACTATTTTGCATCTCGCTCCAACCTTCCTTGAGCCACTATTTTATTCCTGGCGTCAGATGGTAAACATTTCAGTTTTATTTTCATTTTTTTAATTCCATAACCCTGTAATCTGTGCACCTCCACTTTGTGTCATAGTAACCCATGCAGAATCTCATTTTGCTGACTCTGCCTTTCTGACTTTTTTTATGTGGTAGGCAAGGCCTTGACATATCTTCTGCTGCAGCCTCCAAGCCCAAAGCTTCCTCCTCATAGCACCATCAGAAGAACTGCCATTGATCTCATCGGACGGGGGTTTACTGTATGGGAGCCGTATATGGACGTATCTGCTGTACTGATGGGTCTCTTGGAGCTCTGTGCTGATGCTGAGAAACAACTGGCAAAGTATGTACTTCATCTAATAATTTGAGGCAGGAAGATTTTTTATATACTGGGTTTCAATATAGTTTTTTATTGAGAGATTAAAGAATGTCCATATCCTTTTTATAGATGATTTCTATTGTACATATCAGATGGAGGATGTTTCTAAGAAAACAAATGGCAGTTTCTTATCTGTTATCATATTAAGGTTGTCACATTCTGCATCTGTTTAAAATGAGTTAATCTGTTGTAGGAAGGTCAATATGTTGAAGTGGATATTGTATTCTACGCTAAAACTGATTGGGTTCAAATGTAGCATTCATGTTTTATTGGCCATCTCACTCTGTTTTCCATCCTCATTTTAGCACCCTTTCATTCATCTTGTACATCCAAATTCAGCAATGATATCCTGGCTTTGAGGAACACTTAAACCACAATTTGATTCAAATGTCTCTTAAAATTATGGTATGAGAAACTGATACCATCACCAAAACTAGACACATAAAGAAGCAAAAAGCAGGGCAAAAAACAAGTTGCTGGGTAAAGGCAATAAGCAATTTTTGTTGGACAGAGATCACTTAATCTGAATCAGACCAAATTATGGGTGACATTTTCCAGATATTTCCTGTCCTATGATTTAGTAATATGCAGTATATTCCTTGGCAACGGGCCCGGAACAGATGGCCCAAAAGGACCATGGCAGGACTGCTGTGGCACCGTTCGTGCCGGGGCCACAACGACCACACATGCCTGGCTCCAATCCACCGCCACAGTCCTAGACTGGGTTTTTATGCTCCTTTTTGGCCCAGTTTTTTTAGGAAGACAGTGTCGGTGCAGTTTCCACCTGCGTTCAGGGTGTGCATCATCTGAATGCTACGCCCCAAATCCAACCAGAAACCATGTCATTTGGCCCATCTGTTTCAGGTCTTGGTCACTAGCTTTTCTTTCTTGCCCCAAATATGTTTACCTTATATACTCGTCTATAAGTCTAAAAATGTATGCCCAAAATTGACCCCAAAATCCCAGGCCAACTTATTTACAGGTAACTATGGTAATGTGACAGAATATCTCTCAGATTTTCCCATGCCATGCAGAGAGGAGTTTATTTCTCTCTGTTTATTTCTCTCCGTAGACAAGCAGAAAGATTCCTGGTTGATTAATTGATATTGCTGTTTGTTTAAGAGTCCATCTCCTGCCTGCACATCTGGCTGAAACGATGAAGCAAAAAGCTGCAGTGAGAGTCTCTCTTGCAGCTAAATGCTACTACTGATAAAATATAAAAAACACTGAAGAATCCTCCAAGTTTTACCCTGGACCTATCCAGGGGTCATGGAAAAATTCATAATTTTGGCCCCAAAACGTGACCTCGATTTATACATGAGGTCAACTTATAGTTCCGTATATACAGTAGGTTCTCCCTATCTAGTTTTGATGGGATACCATCATTCAATCATTATAAGGTTTTAGGGAGTGTTAGAGCAAGAGGAAATCTTATATATGTAGCCTGCTTTTAAGTCATTTGTTCACAAAATTAACTTGTCATTAATTTCTTTAAAAATGAACTGACTTGATTGTGAAAGCAAAAGGAAAATTACCATGCTTTCAAACTGGAACCTGCTATTTTAAAAAGAGACTATTAATTCATTTTTTAAAAAGTCAGCTAATTCACATGGAGTAGTGAATTAAGGACTTCATTGATAGTGAAATAAAACCAGCATGTTGTCCTAATCAAAAGGCTAGATATTTTAAATTGTGGTTTGAAACAATTCATTTCAGAGATGCTGTTTGTGTGTGTGTGTGTGTGTGCCCATGCACTTGTATTTTTTAGAAGTTGCTCTTTAAGCCAGAAAATTGTTCCAGGAAAGATCTGCGCTTAAAAAGTAACCTTTAAAAACTGATTTAATTATTATGTTTTTAAAAACATCCAGTTATTTTAGTTTTCAGAAAGTAAAAAAAAAAATGCCAGAGGTCCTTAATCTGCTTCAAACAACTTCAGTAGCAGATTATGAGGGAGTGAACAGGGCAAAAATGACAGATCAAATGTTTTGAACTAGTAGTAGGCATTCAGAAGGAAAAATGTGCTTGCTGACAAAATGTCTTTTGGTTACATTTAACTTTGTATACATATGTCGTTGTTGTTAGGACAATAGACTAGGATTTAAGATTTATTTTTTTAAATGTTAAGAATCCAAAAGTTAAAACATTAGTAAACAATCAGAAAAAAATTAAAACCAGGTTAAAACTTATATCATTTACACACACACACACACACACACACCATCATAATTAAGATTATCTAGTGCATTGTGTAAAATTGGCGTTATATAATCACTCATCAAATGCCTGTCAAAATAGAAAAGTCTTTGGGTATCTTTGGGGGAAAAAACAGGGAGGATGTCAGTCTAACTTCTCTGGGAAGGGAGTTGCTGAGCCTGGGGAAAGCCACTGAGAAGGTCCTCTCCTGTGTTCCCACCAAATGGACCTGTGAGGCTGGTGGAACAGAGAGAAGGGCCTCCCCAGCAGATTTTAGAGCCCAGTCTGGTTCATAGGAGAGAATACAATCTTCCACCTGCACCATGTAGGGCTTTAAGGATCATAAAAGATTCTTTGAATTATGCCTGGAAATGGACCAGCAGTCAGTGGAACTGTTGTAGCACAAGACTTGTGTGCTTCCTGTAGCCAGCACCCATTAGTACCGTAAATATTTAACTATAAATTGAGAAATGTATGCCCAAAAATTGACCCTAAAATCCTGGGTCGATTGAAATATGGGTCAAAACAGTAATACAGCTAAAAAAAAGAAGCATGGCCCCAATGCCAAACTTCCCCTGCCCTGATTTCTGAAAGAGCTGCCAAGCAGGAATGTGTGCATGTGAGGTGATTTGCTTCTCAGTCTGATGGAAAATTCTTCTCTTCCGTCTTTCTCTCTATGGATTGTCCCTGCCCACTAAGCACCACATATCCCTCCAGTTCCTTCCTTCTCAGTGTGATGTTAAAACCTTCTCCTCTCCAAAGTTTTACCCTCGACTTATCATATCAAAATCCATGATTCTGATCCTAAAATCTTCCCTCAACTTATACACGAGGTCGACACAAATATATATGGTAATCTGGCTGCAGCTGTACTTTCTGTCTAAAGTATATTATTTTACTTCCTTTATTTTAGATTAAGGTACCCTGTTTTACTCATTCCTACATGGGTCTGGAATGGTTGTGTCTGATCGTGTGTCTTTCTCATCAAAGCTAGACTCATGTGCTCAGTTATGAAACCTGATACCTATCTTTGCTCAGATCAGTATGGATCAGGATTGCATGTAAAATGAGAAATAATCAATAGCTTATTCATAAATACACCTAACCCCTCCCCTTTTGTGAAATCTGCCTCATTACTTTGTCTATGCTCAGACAAAACATGCCTTTTTCATATATGACCTCAGCTTGAAGAAATATGCATACAAGGTCTAGCAGATCTCACCTACCAGTTATACTGCTGCCTCACTGCAGCAGTCTTGCCCCTTGCCCAGTATATGTTTGCCTTAGTATGAGTATTTTCGGTGTATGTGCATCTGTACATTTTATGGGCACTCATGTCCTGCTTCTAACTTCTGGCAGACATATGGTTGGTCACTTTGTGAAAAGAATGCCTAACCAGACAGGGCATGACTCTTTTCATGTTCTTATGTTAATAGGGCCTATGCACATGCATTTGAGTGAGCACTGTGACTACCCTCTCCACGTGGTTTTCTCTCCACATAGAGAGAGCCCTGCATGCATCAGTTTTATATATTAGGTTCTGCTTATAATGTGACAAGCATGAAGCCAGTATGGTGTGTGGCTACTGGGCATGATCCCACTAGCCCTGATGCATGCCTTCACACATGGACACATGAGCATAGCCATAGTCTTCATACTCTCCAGTCTACTTCTGTGCCAGTGCTGCAGAATCTGTTATAAACTAATAATTCAAACTTCATATAACCAGTTCCAAAACTTCTAACTCATTGTAAAAGACTTGTTGTGCTATCAAAGGGGAGAAAACCTAGCATTGTTTATTACCTTTAAAAGCATATCACCTAATTAACAAAATAAAACGAAACAAAAAAATAAAAACAGTATTTTTAAAGTAGACAAGTTACTTTTAGAAGCGGGAAGGGGAATCCACTTGCAGTAATTTTTGAAGTAGGGCAAAGTGAGACCCTTACAGTGTTGTTGTACAGCAACTCCTATCAGTCCTACCCAGCATAACTAATGATGAGGAAAACTGGGAGTTGTAACCCAGCAATATATGGATGGCTACACTTTGCCAACCCCATCATGTAAATACAGTTTGAATTTCATACAGATACTTGTAGTACTCTGTTTGGGGTGGTGGTGTTCCTGACCCAGGTTAAAAACCCAACAAAAATTTCCTGTTATTAAATTGAAAATTTCCTGACACAAATTTAATATGTAAATACGGGATGAAGTTGATATTGAATGTGGTGTATTATGCTTCTGTTTCAGAAGCTTAGGTTAAAATAAAAGTCACCCAGTTAAAATGATTTTGAACTTTTACAATCTACCCCTATTTGTTTTATGGAAATATTTGATCATGGGTGTTTTCAGATAACTAGGTGGTATAGGTCATATATTGTTGGGGTGAGTGGGTAAGAAATTAATATAGCATATCATATATAGTATAAAGGGCAAAGGAATGAGGCCTTTTTTTGTTTTCCTGATAAACAGATCTTTTTCTTGCAGATAAAAATATATATTTAAAAAAATGTAACAATTACAGTGGAAAATTGCTTAAATTTATAGCTGCTTGCAGCTTGTCCATACAGTTCACAGGGAAATTTTCATGTACAATTGCACTCTTATATTCTTTTACATAGATATATTTCTGTTTTGGCAGTAGAGGGAAATTGATCATTGCCATCTGCTCACAACCTCCTTTCTCTAGTGGCCAGGGGAGGGGGATTAAGAATCATATTTTACAATAACTAAATGAATTAACACATTTTGGCAGTTTATTGAATTCCTAACAAAAGATAAAATTATGAGTAAAACTTATACTAGCCAAAGGCTTAAAACAGATAACTATAATAACAGATAACTACAGATTTACATTAAAAATACACTTCACTCCAGTACAGAGAATATAGTCGCTAAAATCATTCTTAAATTATTCTAAGTAAGCTATATTTTGTGTGGGAGAACAAGCAAACGTTCCCTGGAAGTGTTAATATTTTATTTGTCTTGCCTAGACAAAAAGAGCCAATGAAGTCACTTCAATGCCAAGAATGTGTTTTGATCTGTGTGGCCCTATCTCAAAAATTATTTTCCAAAGCATGTTCAGTATAAATATCATGGATGAAGAAACAGATTTCTCATGCATTTCAGATGGATAGCTTCATGGTCTTCTCTGAAGCTCAAAATATCTTTCTTTCCTGCTGTTGATAAATTTTGCAATTGTTTCCATGCATTCACTTTAATTATTTATGGAAATGATAGCAAGTGTAAGGGAGGAGAGAGACCTGCATTTCTGTTTGCAGCCTTGGACTTGCCGTTTGCCATGCATCATATAAACAAATTTACATGCATCCTGACAGAAAATAAGTATTTCTTTGTGTGTCATACATCAGATTTTCCCTTAGACTCATTCTTTGTACAGCAGATGTGTAAAAATAATCAAGACAGTGTTTCCAGTCAATTATATGAGGATGCAGTATTTTTTTTAAAAAATCATTTATCTTTTCTTAAATACACATTTTCCGTCTAGATTTTCAGTGTGCAAAGAATCCTATATTTTTCTCTTGAGATGAATAAACTTAAATAGAAGAAAATGTGAGAGATCAATTTATTTGGCTATGAATGAAAGTATGAGTTTTAATATTCCTCTTCATATATGCTACATATTTGGTACTATGTTTTATTAAACTGTTACCTTTATATAGATTATACTTCTCTGCCACAATCAAGAAAACTACATTTTCATCATATCTGCAGGTATATAAGGGTAGTGCTATTTTTTCATTGCAGCATCTTTATGTAAACACATGCATTCAATACTGTACAGTTAATGTGTTTTTATCAAAATCAACATAAACAATAGCTTTCCTTATATAGATAGATGCACATAGTCATGATTCCGAGTCATCGAATGATTGACTTTTTCTCTACATTATGCACAGATAAGTATTGATAGCTAGCTTTACAGTGTATTTTCTGATTTCAGTGAAACAAAAAATATGCATTCGGTGTTTAGTATCAGCTTGAAATATTTTAAGTAGATTCTTCTTGTCTCCTCAGGGAACATGACTGTGTCAGTGAGTATGTGTGTTTTTAAACACAGTTTTCATAAAGTATGGTTTTTCACGATTCTATTTTAGGCTTCCTAGTACACCTCTAGCTGTCATAAAGATTAGTATTGCTTTCTGTATACAGAGCTGCTGAATAAATGAATGTATCAGCATGTAGCCTTGAGGAGACCAATGCAATTTTCATCATGATAAATTGCATAATAAGCGAGAAAGTGTTTGCTTATTAATCCATAACAAGATTTAGATTGAAAACGGCCTGTTACATCCGTGACAGGTACAGTACTGACTGCAAAGAGGGACTTAAGATGGAAAGAAATGGAGCAACAAAGTGTACAGGGGGTTAAGTGTGCATCTTACCCTCCTGGTGCCCTGCTGAGCTGCCCCTTTTTTGTGCCTGATTTACCGTGCACACAATAACAGCGCACAGCTGCCTCGCTTCTGTCTGTGATGTTAAGCATGGTTTATAAAGGGGCTTTTATGTTGGGCGTGTGGTTCCAAGGGGGGAGGGAAAAATCACTCCACATTTATTGACAAAGGAAAACACATGCAGTGTTTATCTTTTTGTGTGTTCTCTGTCTACTTGTGTGTGTATGTGCACGCAGACGCGAGAGTGAATGCACATGTTGCATGAAATACATTTCCAATCTGCAGTGTGCTGGGGAGCTTTGAATTTCTCCTTTAGAGGTCTAATTCAGCTCTCTCCCCCTGCTATCTTGTGCCCCCTCGCAAAAAGAGATCAGACTGTAGAAGATGCATGGAGTGAACTGCACAGGAGGATTAAGAGTATTTTTCTAGCATTAATTAGGCTTTGATTTCTAGGCTTGGACAGCTGTAGGGATCTTTGTTGCCCATAATTTTCCTCCTTTGAATTATAAGCTGTAGTTTGATTCAGATTACTCTGTACAGTTTGTCTTGCACGCTTTGATGTAATTAGGCAGCAGCTTGTGGTGGTTTTTTTTTTAAAATTTAAAGCTGTTTGAGAGGAATTCATCAATACCATTTCTATGTAGCGCTCATCTGTTTCAGCAGAGATTGCACCAAAACAGAGTTTGATAGGAACAAGGACCGTTTCTGTCTTCAGAGTGCAGTTACTGGTGTTGGCAAGGAATATACAAAATTCTGAATTAAAAAAAATTAAAGAAAATATATCAGTGTCAGAATTTGGAAGCCATTGTCAGGCATGGGCCTAGGATATGAGAGCTGCGATATTTCCTTACCATGGAGAGGAACGGCCCCTGTTGAGCTAAGTGAACTGCCTTACTACCCCATGGGGCATTAAGAGGGGGTGGAGATTATAGTCTAAATCCAGCTGTTTGTTGCAGCTAGAGTAGGCACACTGGATCAGTTGCTGAATGGTAAATTATCACTTACACAAATCCCACTGATTTAGTCTATGTAGTGTACATGGGACTAGGCCATGGCTTCTCCTCATGATTAACAGAAACATCTATAGTCAAGTCATCTGGCATTAAAAAAGAAGACAGAGGGGATAACATAGCCATCTTTAGGTATTTCAAAGGATGTTATGTAGAAGACGGAACAGACTTATTTTCTGATGCTCCGCAGACTTTGACACAAACCAGTAGATTCAAATTAGAAGAAAAAAAGATTCTTCTTAAACATTAGAAAGAACTTCTTGAGGGGTATGAGCTGTACAACAGTGTAATAGATTGCCTCAGTGGGTGTACTCTCCTTTAACAGAGGTTGGATGGCTTTAGTTTTATATTCCTGTATGGCAAAAGATTGTACTAGATAGCCCTTGTGATTTCTTCCAATTCTTACAACCCTGTGAAAATATTTGAATATTTTAGTAGTTTGGATTGCTAGCACAAGAGGCAGAAAAAAAGAATGGTTCTTTCTAAAAACAATTTCACATTCTTAAATGGATATTATAGGAACCAGTTGCCTAGAAAGGTGGCAGGGTCTCCTTTGCTGGATGTCTTTAAAAAGAGGCTGGACAGTTACCTGCTGGAGATGCTTTAGCTAGATATCCTGTACTGACGTGAGGCCCCCTCCAACTCTATGGTCCAGAGAACAATGCAGGAATAATCCACTTTGAAACCGCTTTAACTGCCCTGGCTCAATGCTAGGGAATTTGTGCAACATTTGGCCTTCTCTGTCAGAGAGCTCTGATGCCACAATACAGTACAAATCCCAGGATTCTCTAGCACTGAGCAGGGCAGTTAAAGCTGTCTTGAACTGGATTATTTCTGCAGTGTGTTTTGGACTTTTGAGTAGGATTCTAAAAGAATGCTTTCTAAATAATTCCTAAGTATTGGTGTAATGTTTGAAGTGCAAATGAGCCAAGTGTCACTAGAGCAAGACTTCTGTGTTTATTTCCTTTTAGAAAACAAGGACAATAATTTTCTGTTTTGAAAGCATATATATATATATATATATATATATATATATATATATATATATATTGTCCTTGCACTTTTAAGGCCGAAACATCTAATATATGGTCATTATGAGAAAGAGGGCCTTTTTAATTGTGGACCGATTTTTAGGGTTTCCCTGATATACACACAACACAGAGGAAATATTTCTGTTTACTCATACTATTTTGTATTCACTACTGAATATTATGATTTTAATGGTTTTGTAACTGCTGGTTCCCCCCTTCTTTTCTACAGCAAAAGATCTTCATTTGCATTTTGACACCACTTTTCTTTTTGTATCTGTTTTTCAGTTATTCAGATAGGAGTGGATTCATTAATACATTAAACATATGAGGGTTTAAGGAAACTGGTAGTTGAAGATCAATTGTTAGGGGTTCTGTAAATATAACAAGGTCCTGCCGAGCTTTGTTCCTAGAAATTTCAGCGTGGCCATTTAAAATGTGGATGCTAGACTATATATTGTAATTGGTGAGGAGGCTATTCAAATAGTATTTAAACGTAAACATTTCTTCCATCATAAATTGTCTTATTGAGGCAGCGGCAGTGTTGTTGTTGTTGTCTTGGGCAAGTAGAATATACTGGAAGTTATCTTCATATTAATGAAAATATTAACCTTACGATATTTATTCAATAGGGTAAAATATTATTATGTAATATGTTATTTAGCCTTCTAGTATATAGCTATAGTCCCTGAATATATATTTATGTTTAACATTTTTAATCATGTTTAATATTAATACCAGCAGCATGTTAGCGAGAATGGTTTCTTGCATTATAGCAATATGTGTGTGAATCAGAGTGCATTGTTTGCCCCTTAAAGTGTTAATTATGTGGAAGAATAAAATTCCTCAATAAAACTATAACCATAGGGGCCAACTTGGCAGTACCTTGGTCATGGTAGCTTGGCATCTGCCTTTATTTTGATCTGTAGCCATGGTGCAATGTGCTTGTTCCTTCATGCACAGTTCTTGCTCTGACAGACCAGCTGGCCCAGCTACAGGAGGGGGTTAATCTTTGGTCACATACTAACACTACAGAGTGTCATTAATGAATTAACAAGGAGCCTGTTGCTTTTCAGAAAAACCCATGCCTTGCCCAACAGAAGGAGATAAAGGAGGTAGAATAAATACAGATTTATCATAAAAGATTCTTCAAATTATGAGCTATGTTGAGAATGCTTTTCATATCACACTGTAAAATATCCTCCACCCCAAAAGTGCCTAACAAAAAAAAAATTACATGTTTATCATTCTGGGGACTAGTATAAGACACTGGAATATATTTGAGTAGGGCAGGACCCTGGAAAGAGATTCCAAAGGTGAGCAGTTTTTCTAAGATACAGAGATACAGGTTATACTTTAGCTGTTGCGTTATCTGTATTCTTTGGATGTGGAAGCAATGCCCAAGAGTAGACCATTGTTCAGCACAATGGCAACCTGTAGTTGACTGATGAATCCACACTGAAGTTTAAATTGATTAATTTTTAGGTGCAAATTTTAATCAGTAGTGTAGAAAGCTCTTTTTTTAGGTTATTTTGGCCTTGAGTATTAGCAAATTATTGTTATTAAACCTACTTCCTAAGCCAGGCAATGCCCAATTGAACGGTTTCCAAAATGGTGCAGATCAGAGTAATGGAAAATGATAATCGTGCTGCTGTCCTGGTTGCAGGGTGCATTGAGACAAGAAGGTGCAGCAGGACTCTGATGGGGTCTCTCTAGATGCCCATCTCAAAGCACCCACAACTGGAAGAGCACTGCAGTCATCATTTCCCAGCACCACAGTCTGTGACACCTTGGAAATGCTTTGGTTTGAGTGCTGTCTGGCTTAAGAGGTAGGTTTTCGGGAGGTGATATTGGCACAAACAGTTATGGGAAAAGCTCCCATCATCATAGCTATGCCTGTCAATGTACAATCTCAGTGATCTTTTTCTTCCAAAATTAAGTGGCTTTTTAAAAAAATTAACTTATACTGGAGTGTCTCAATAGTTGCCGTGTTTTCTACTCAGCAAATGGGTAGTTTCTGCTCCTACCAGCTGCAGTTCCCAACTTTACCCCTGCAGTGCTGATCATGAGAGTCAATAGACTCTCCAGAATTATGAGGAATATAAAGTGAGAAGCCAAAGATGAAAGGAAAAGCTACTAAAACATCACCCTCAATCAGACTCCACAAATTCAGTACCTAACAGCCAAAGCATGTTTTGGACATCATCAGGACATCATTAGGAGGCTGGGTTTCCTTACACTCTGCTTCCATCTCATAATCTATTTTTTCTAATGCTTCTTATGGTTCATTCTTTTTCTGGTTCATTTGTACCAGGAAGTAATGGAGGAAGTCAGTGTGTACAATGGGAGAAGGGAGTGAGAAGCCCAAACCCCATCCCTGGGGTCAAAATCATTATTTTGAACTGGATTTTTCCACCATAATGTAAAGAATCTGCTTATAAGAAGGTGACTAAGCTGCACTTTGAAATAGAAGTGCAGTGCTCTTAACAGGGAGGACTCCTTCACATTTGTTGACCCACAAAAAGTATCTGTTTCTAACATATTGTATTGAAGTTCTCTGCATTTGAAGTTCTCTTTAAATTACTCATTGTTACTAGATTTTTCATCATAGCAAACTGTGATCCATGTGCTTTCCAATATGTAAGTGTAATTGGTGGTAGGAAACAGGCAGTTGTCCCATTTCCAGAGAAAGATTGCCCTAGCACTATAAAAAATTTCAGACACCAGATTTGTAGTGATGGCTGTTCTCCTTTTAGAAATTGCTGTGGTGGAAGAGAAGGTGACTTGAGACAGGAAGCCTGTATGAAATGAAACAGTATTTCCAGTTTGTCTTCATGGGGAAAAGTGCTTCTCAGTAGAAATAATAATATTGGCAAAACTAGGTGCATAAGGTTTAATAACAACAACAAAAGTAAAATGCACAGTGTTTTTGTATTGCACTGTATATTTGTGTTGGCCTGGGGTCTTGATATGTATTCAGCACTACAGCTAGATAATTTGTTAACAAGGTCTTTTTAACACTTTGGACAGATGCACATACTGTTTTCAATCTTCATGGTTAATTATTTGATTTTGTATTAGATGCTAGAACACCCTGACTCCTAATCACTGCTCATTGTTGGAAGTCCATTATATTCTAACTGTTTGAGTGCTCCCGTTGACCTTGAACTGACATTATAAGCTGTGTCTAATCTTTTCACTCTATATTTCTAATGCTTCTTTTCTTCCTTTTCCCCCCTTCCCTCTTTGTCTGATCTCTGATTAGCATCACAATGGGGCTGCCTCTGAGTCCAGCAGCTGACTCCGCCCGCTCTGCACGACACGCTCTCTCGCTCATTGCCACGGCCAGACCACCCGCCTTCATAACAACCATTGCCAAGGAGGTGAGCAAAAGAACTTTTCAAGGGCTCATGGTGTTCCACTCCAGCAAGGGCACTGGCTTCCTTCCTAATTCTGTAACATTTTGAAACTGATTTACCTTTTTAACATAAACATTTCTTTTCTTGCATATGTTTATTAACTTGCTTAAAAGAAATACCATGGGCCCTTGGTATCTGCTGGGGTTTGGTCCCATGGGTGCTCAAATCCATTAAATACAGTGGCACAATAAAATAACATCCCTTACATAAAACAGCAAAATCAAGGTTGGCTATTTGGAATATATACTTTAAAAAAAATATTTTCAAGCCTGGCTGTTTGACACCATGGATAAGGAGGGCCAACTGTATAACCTTTTTTGTTTACTCACACATATATATGCACACTGTGAGTATAATGCACTTTAGCAGGGCCCTGGATCAGTAGTGTAATCTGCAGAGTAATTTTATGTATAAACATACTTTATCCTTTTAGACTTTTGCCAATGATTGATTGATAGGTAGGTGGGTAGATACCTGCCAAATAGCCATATAACATTTATTCTATCACATTGTATTGTAACTAAAAACCAAAACCCAGGGTAGAGTGACAGAAATAGTTTTTGAACTGGATTCTCTGTACCTGCATGGCAAGGGATTGGACTACATAGCCCTTGCACTTTCTTCAAAGGCTACCTCTGCACTGCAAAATAATGCAGTTTGACACCACTTTAACTGCCATGGCTCAATGCTGTGGAACTCTGGGATTTGTAATTTTGTGAGATCTTTATCCTTCTCTGTCAGAGAGCTCTGGTGCCACAACAAACTACAAATCCCAGGATTCCATAGGAATGAGTTATAGCATTTAAAGCTATTTCAAATTGCACTATTTCTGTGGGGCAGAACATAAACATAAAATTACTCTGCAGTTACTGTGTGATCCTATGATTCAATGTCACCACTTGATGTCTGTACAAAAAAGTAAACTGACCACAACAGGATACACATAAAGTAGGTGTATTCTTACCCTGTATTCTGTATTGTCCAAGACACTGGTGCCAGAGGTTTATAATGTATAGGCCCACTATCTGTGATCTTCCTGCCCTTCATAATAATGAGTGTTTCATACAATTATAGTTAAATTCTACAAATGTAAATAGTTTTTCCACACACCTAAATTAATCTTGGTGTCCAGCTTAATAGAACAATCTCACTTGTATTTCCAGAGCGTATTCTGACTATTCATCTGTACCATAAGGGAGAAGGAATGCATTTGGTGAAGCTTATAACACACCTCTGGTTGTACTCTTATAAACTCACTCAGTGTGCTATACAGTGGTGCCTCGGGTTACGAACTTAATCGTTCCGCCGCGGCGTTCGTAACCCGATTTTTTTCGTAACCCGAAAAAGCCATAGGCGCTAGCGCTGGAAGCCGCGTTTCGCAAAAAGCGCCAAAAAGCACCAAAAAATTTTTTCGTAAGCCGAAAAAAAAAATGTAACCCGGAACAGTTTTTTCCTATGGGATTTTTTCGTATCCCGGAAATTTCGTAAGGCGGAGCTTTCGTATCCCGGGGTACCACTGTACTTAAAATGAGTCTTATTGCTGATCATTTTATCCACAGCAAAGTTGATTAATTTTATAATAATAATAATAAAAAATAAAAAACTTTATTTATATACCACCTTTCCTGTAGATCAAAGCGGTTTACAATATAGCGGGTATGTGACACATGTCACAGTACAGAACAATAAAATACCTCACTAGTTACAATTCACAGTTTCATACAATTTCATAAAAATATGAGTCATGTCCAAACCATTAAAACCAACGGTTATGGGAGGAAGTTCCTAATCTAAACCGAATTGGGAGGGTATGCTGCTAGAAAGAGGTGAGTTTTTAATGCCTTCTTAAAGGCTACTAATGTGGGACAGTCGGATCTTTAAATAATAAAAACTTTATTTATATAAATATCATTTTGCAGTGATCCTTTTGGCAAAGGAGTTATAAAATAGAATCCTTTAGTCTTCAGTCTAAAAACTCAAGCCAGTGTGGCGTAGTGTTTTGAGTGTTGGACTATAACTCTGGAGACCAATGTTTGATTCCCAGCTTTGCCATGAATGCTACAGGGTGGCCTTGGGCAGGTCTCCTGGCCTCAGGGGAAGGTAATGGCAAACCTCCTCTGAACAAATCTTGCCAAGAGAACCCCATGATAGGGTTGCCTTAGGGTCGTCATAAGTCGGAGACAACTTGAAGGCACACAACAACATAAAACCTTATGAAATATAATCTCAACCATTTTTTGAAAAATTCATGGAAGTCCTTTCATCATAGAGTTGTGTTTGAGAAGCTAATGGTGAATGAATTAATAGGGAAATAAACGGAGAATATACTGGAAAGGGTTAAATATATTAATTGATCAAGATTCATGGTAATGCACATAATCTTTAATGGTGAACAGATGTTCCCATTCTGTTTCATTAGTGTTCTGTGGATTGGTTTTTCCCTGTTCCAATCCACTTACCTTCTGATTAAACTTAAGATAATTTCTAAAACAAATTTTGAAATTGGTGAATACCCAGTTTGCCAGTTTTTAGGTTGCACCCCTTGCTCCGGCTATCAATGATCCTCAGTGTATATATGGATTGATTAAGTCACAGTGTGAAAAAGGAATCTTGATATGATCCTATTAGGACTGATTTAGCAACATAAAAAAGTGCTTTTGTGCTCATGTGTATTGGTAACCTGGAAAGGAAAAGAGATTGCTGGCTCCATTGAAAACTGTTGTAAATTCTGTGTTTGCTAAGTGTAAGTATCAAAAATAGGGGGGGAAATTAAAACTTCAGCACCATACAGCAAGGAAGAAATAGAATTTGAAGAATTACTAATTACTGTACAGGCACACTTCAATCAACAAAGCTTCTGACAGATAAGCTCTTTTTTACAAAGCCCTTTTTATGTCTAAACATCTCCCCTTTTCCTCCTTGGCCTCTGTCTAACTAGAAGGTTTTTTAACATCATCAGCATTGGGAAGATGATGAAGTAGTGCTGGAGAAAAACAGACTTTTAGCGTTGCTTTGCAACATGTTGAGTGCAGTGAGAAATTCAAGTGGGTGGGAAGGCTGGGAGGGTTTGGGATACAATGGACAATGAGACATTTATTGTATGCTTATTCTATTTCATGGATGTTTTATTGTTAGCTGCTTTGATCTTTTTGGAGAAGCGGGATACAAATCATTGTTGTTGTTGTTGTTGACTGAGTTTGGAAAGAATGTGATTCTACTCCAGCCAGTCCTGTGTCTTGTACAACAGGCAAGTCCAAACAGCAGCTGCCTCCAGAATTCCTTGCTCAGTATGTGTGAATACCAAAACAGAAAGAAAAGAGAAAAACAAATAAGCCTCCCTCACCAGCTACCCCAACATATTAAAAGAGGATAGATCTAAATTTGGCAATTAAAATGAAAATCATAAGAAAAGTGCAGCTTGTGAAAATAAAAAGTCATTCCTGGATTCATAGGGAAGAAACTTTGAAGTGGTCTCTTGGAGGTTCAAAACATTTTTCTTTACATTTGCAAAACTTACTTGACCTGGTTGTTTCATTTCACACGAGCATAATGTTTTGAATAAAATGTTTGCTGAAATAAATTAACCAGCACTTCTTTTTTGTGATGTATGAACTATTCCTTCTGTTATTTTTGCCTCTAGTACCAAATTTTCTGTTAAAGAAGTATTGCCCAGGAACACATCTGCTTTGTTAATTAGGCATACCTATAATTAGAAATAAAGTATAGAGAGAAATTTTAATGGAAAAGAATTGTAAGCATCCTTAATAAGTCTGCTGTTTTCCTAGGTGCATAGACATACTGCTCTCCAGGCAAATACTCAGTCTCAACAGAATATTCATACATCTACCCTGGCTCGGGCAAAGGGAGAAATTCTAAGAGTTATTGAAATACTTATAGAAAAAATGCCCTCTGATGTTGTGGATCTCCTTGTAGAGGTAAAGTTCTATTTTTCTATCCATACATATGTTTGTTTTTTTAATTTGGTAGGCTGGTTATTCTAAATTTTCATTTAGCTTTCAAAATGTTTGCATTTTGCGTGCCCGTCATTTCAGAAGTTGGGACAAATCCTTTCTCATTGGCAACTTGATGGTAACAGGTACAATCTCTGCCAAGCATTTCACACATGTTAAGTGTAATAATTTAAATGGTCAGATAAACTAATCAAAGGTTGTTTACATGCAGTTGTAGACTAGATTTTTGGCATATAAAAAGTCTCAGCTTCAATCCACACTATCTCTAGGCTTAGGAGAAACTACCATCTGAAATCCTGATGTTGAACAAGAGAGAACAGTACTCTGATTCAGAACATGGCAGCTTATTTAATTATAAAATACATTTTTATATTAACTGTGCAGGCTAAAGATTCTGATAATCCAAAAAGTAGCTTTTCCAAACTCTGATTCTGGGTGCAGGAGGAAAAAAGATAAAATTGAAACAAATGATTGTGACAATGCTTACAGAAGGAAAAATAGTGAAGTGAACAAGCATGAGATGTTGATGAGGTTTTTCCCTGTAGAAGAAAGGGGGGTGGTTTGAAAATCAGGGAGATAACAAAAAGTTTAAGAAGGTAGAGAATTGAAGATGATAGACAGAATAACATTTTATGAGCTGAAACCAAACAAATGTTGAGTAATGAAGAGAGGAGAATGTGGCAAGAGAAGAACCTTCGGACAATATTACCTCATGAGGATATGAATGCATGGGGTGAGAAGACAGATAAATTAAAGGCAGTTCTTAATGTGAGAAGGTATGTGCCTAACAATTAAACATCAAAATTGATACCAAAGCAGAGATCCTATAAACCCAAAATACTAGGACAGCTTATCCTTGGGTCACTGTAAGTATTTTTTTTAATTCTTAACAAAAAAAAAAAAAAAAAGGAATCATCCCCTTGTCTTATTAGAGTGACAAAAAGTGACATCTTTGGATCACTTATAGGAAGCACTGACCCTCTCCACTCTTTCCACCTTGGCACTACATCTGTCCTTTTTAAATGCCTGGATGGGAAAATGGTGGCAGTGGTAGCTCTCTCCTGAAAGGAACACTGAGAAAAATTAGGCTTTCAAAAATTGGATAATACAGATGTGTATGATAGTAAGCTTTTCTGGGTTAAAATCAGGCAGAGGTATCACATTAAAGTTAAAGGCTATAACCACTCCTATTGTGGTTGCCATTTTCTTTGCTTTTCCTTTCCATCCTTTTTGATGTGTGTGTGCTTAGCCCTAGGCCGCGGGTGCCTGCCTGTGCCTGATTTGCCACACATCCCAAATCCACGCACCATTTACTGTAGTTCACTCCCAGCCATCCAGCGCTTTAGGGTGAACCCAAACAGTTATGGCCATCTGCCGGGGAGGTCTTTGATTGTGAGTTTTCTGCTGGCAGGGGATGGACTGGATAGCCCTTGTGGTCTCGTCTAGGCTCTGTGACTCTATGACTCTGGGGATTTTGTAAGCTCTTGACAAGTTTTTCCTTTGCTTGCCTTAGCACTTTACAATCACCTGTTACAGACAGCCAAATAAAGCGCTTCGAGTCACAGTGGAGGTATGGTGTTTCAATGATGCATGCGTCCTAGAGAGTCCAGAAGTCGCATCAAAGCCACGCTCCAGCCCTAAGGACTGGAGCGTGGCTTGGTGTGGGCTTCTGGACTCTTAGGACGCATGCATCAGTGACACACCATACCTCCACTGTGACTCGAAGCAGCTTTATTTTGGCTGTCTGTAACAGGCATATGCCCTTAGATTTTACCTTTGGTTTATCCACCAGTTTATATCAAAATTCATAATTTTGGTCCCAAAACATGCCCTTGACTTAACATAAGGTCAACTTAATCAGTGTGGTATAGCGTTTGAGTGTTGGACTAGAATCTGGAGACCAGGTAGCCATGTTGACCATATAGCAAAATACAGTATCATCCAAAATCCACAAAACCCGGGAGAGCAGGGTTTGACCCGGCTTGGACATGTTGACCCACTGGGCGACCTTGGGAAAGTCACACACACTCAGAGGATGGCAATGGCAAACTCCTCTAAGACACTTGCCAAAAACCCATATGCTTGCCTTAGTGTCACCATGAGTAAAAATGACTGGGGGCACACAACAACAAGAAGAGCAAACATAACAGTATTCTTTCTCCTTCTCCCTTCAATCAAGAGCTGTGAGCTACAAACATTAGTGACACAGCACATATTGTGCATATTTTGTATGCAGAGCAGCCAAGGTTTCCAAATATAATCTGTGACATCTGCAGTTATAATGATATGTTATCTGACAAGCCCACCTTTTTGTACCCATTTTACCTTAATTGTACAATAAAAGTGGTAAGAAGATGGAAAGGGACAGGCAAAAAGCAACAGGAGGAGTGGATTGGGGGGAGGGTGGAGGGAAGGAGAAGCCAGGAGAGAAAGAAATGGATTGATTTGAAAAAAATAATAATTGATTATCCATGCCAGCCTTGTGTAATATAGATTAAGAATTTTAAAGGAGTTCATTGCAGCTCGCCCCAAATTATGTATAATAGAGATCAGTCCAGAATACAATCATTGGGATGGAGGTACTGAACAGAATACACTTCCACCTCCCAGAAAGACTCCACATACTTTCCTTTCATACAGATCCGTGGGGTGCACTTGCTTTTCAACCTAAAAGCCCTTCTAAAAGTGCCCCAAAATATTAATAATGATTGTAATTTATTTGACATATACAAGAAGAAACCAGTCCAGGACATAACAGTTGGGGAGAAGTTACTGAGCAGAGTCACAATGCACTTCCTACCCCGGAAAGACATCAGACACTTTTCCTCCATGACAGGCCCATGGGGGTGCATCTGAAAGGGCCCGGATTGCTTGAGGGCTTTTGACTTCCTGCTGAGCAAATAAATCACTCCCTTCCTTTCCAAGAAAACTTCTTTTTCCCATCCTTCTTTTTTAAACTTCTTCCCAACATATCTGTTCATATCTGGTTCAAAAAGTTCCCCCTCTCTGCTTCCAGCTCTCCTCTCAAAGAAATCACAGGCTGTTAAAGTCTGTCTAAAAACAGAGCCATCTGACACATTTCCTCCAATTCTATTTTTTTTCCTCTAGAGGCAGAAGGTATTCCTCTTTTACAGGAAGCACTCACCCCATTAAACTGTAATGTCCTAATTCGCTAAAGTATGCGTTGTTTGTGTGGGCACCACCACCATCACCACCATGGTCGACAACACCATCATCACTCTATTCTTAACTTCAGCTTTTATTAAGGAATCTACAAAGTATTTAGAACATTAGTGAATTAATAACTGATGAGTAAATTCCAAACTCTGATTATGCTATCATTGGTGGGTTTCATCTGTTTGCTTTTAGAGCAACAAACTGGCTAGTGGGACATATCAGATGTTTTCACTTACTTGGCAGTGCTACCACTGGGAAGCATGGTTTACTGGGATGCAAACATGGTGATTATGATTGAAACTGTCGCAATGATGATGCTTAAGAAATTATATGAGCACTTTTCAAAAGTGCTGTTATGTTATAGAATTAAAAAATATAGCCATGTTAATAGGTAGAATCAGTATGTAGAGAGATGCTTATAGCACCTTTGAGACTAACGTAAAGAAAGAGGTTGGGACCCCTGAGCTTTTGTAGACTTCAGTCACTTCTCAGATGCTTTTTGTTTGTTGAATAATAGTTAAAATACCACTGGCATGGCTTTCCTTTCCAAGGTTTTTTAAAATTATTATTATCATAAATCATGAAGCTTAGAATAAGGAAAGCTTATGGATATTATTGTACAATTACATTGTTTACATTTTATGTACAGGTTATGGATATCATCATGTACTGCCTTGAAGGTTCATTAGTCAAGAAAAGAGAGCTTCAGGAGTGCTTTCCAGCCATCTGCAGTAGGATCACAATATAAAAATGTGGATACAAATACTATCCCTGCTTTACTGTCTTCTCTTGGCATTAGGAAAAAAGTGGCCTGTCCAGAAAGTCTAACCTACAGGGTTAATTGATTCAGTCAAGTCCTACCTACCTCCCTCCTATCTAGCACTGTCCAGATGATTTCAACTATAACCCCTGGATCCCAGCCAGTGGAATTCATAATTGAATGATGGGAACTGTAGTCCAAAACACATGGAGGGCATGGATTAGGGAAGGCTGATCTAATCTTGTATCATGAAGAAATTGTATATTTTGGATAAGGCAAATGTTTTTTGATAAATTTTAGTTTACAAATGAGTGGGGAAAGGGCTTGAAGGTTTCCAAAACCACATCTCATTTGCTGCTGTTCATCATGGCAACAGTGGCCTTGTCCCACAGAAAGTATCATCATAAAGTCAGACCAGAGTGAGAATAGGAGTAGAAAGCAGGCTCTTTTCTGCACACTAATGTCTTCTGAGTGGGACACATTCAGAAAAGCAGTAGGCAGTGTCAATCATAAGTACAGCACTGATATTAGAAGGTACTTGGTTAGCTGCAGGCCCAAACCAAAATCATACAAGAAAAGAACAATGGTGACAAAGTGGGTACCATGGGACACTGTCAATTTTTATATAGCTCCTACATAATGGCCTCCAGAAACATGAGGCCTAAAATTATTTTCCTGCCAGAAAGACTTTTACAGATAGAAAGTCACTTTGTTACTTTAGGAACATTAAATGTGCTTTGTGTGATTTTGTTTGGCATAAAATTATCACTTTTTGTATATCAAAAGGCAGAACCTTTTAAGAAAATAATTACAAATACGGTGCTTTCTGCACCGCCATTGGACGTCCGAGGACGTCCCATTTAAAAAAGGGGCGTCCTTAAGCGCCCCTGGGCCTAGTACGGACTCCGTCCGTACAAGATGGGCCGGCCCTTCTACATGGCCGGCACCACTTTGTGTATCGGACGCTGAGCGTCCGTACGCGTCGCGTGCGCGTTGTGATGTAGCGAGCGCGCCCCTGGGCTCGCTACGTCACAAACGCGACGGAAAAGAAGCTCCATTTGGAGCTTCTTTTACGGTCCGCGCGGGAGTCGGGCGGTGAAGGCTCCGGCTCCCCCGCGGACCTACTGGCGGCGGCAGCAGAGCGCCACAAAGCGGAGGTATGAACCCCGCCTACATTTCCTTTTTTAAACAAAAGATCTTACAAATGTTGTCACAAGGAATACCTAAATTGTGAAAAATCTCTGTTGGTTTTGCCAATAGTAAGAGAATCAGAATGAAAAGCACTCTTTTCCAAAAAAGAACTCTAGAAAATGAAAGTGGAACGAATTACAGTGATCTGATACCATGCATCAGTTTCTTAAGCTGACAGTTTGTGGTAGAAAAAAAAAAAATAAAAAAAAAAAAAAGAATGGTCTTTTCTCCCCTTACATGCCAGGGACCAAGAAGCTGTACTGTATTTGTGCCCATTCATTTAAAATAGTTTCTTTCCTGGAATCTTGTAGCAGACTAGTTGCCGATGGCTCACACAACACCATATTGGTCTAGGGACCACCACATTGACTAGTACCGTTGTATAAAGGCTGCATCTGCACTGCAGAAATAATCTGGTTTGATAGCACTTTAACTGCCCTGGCTCAATACTAATGGAATTATGGGAACTATATTTTGTAGTCTTCACAACTGCAGTTCCCAGAATTCCAGAGCATTGAGCCAGGGCAGTTAAAGTGGTGTCAAATCAGATTATTTTTGCAGTGCAGATGAAGCCCAAGTCTTAAATACCTGCTATACCATTTTTGGAAATATTATGAAGAAAATAAATGTATGAATGCTGTTTTTAAAACATTTTATTATTCTAAGAGAAAAAAATCCATAATGCTTTTTAATTCTTTTCCAGAAAAATGAGGTTTTGGGGGAAATTGTGTCTCCTCCCCCCCCCCCAGCTTTTTCCTTTTTTGTTTTTCCAGACCTTCACATTTCTAGAAGAGCTACTTAACAGTTCCTAAAAGGAACTTTTTGCTTCATGCAGAAGGCATGGCTCTTGTAGGTGTGCTTTTGTTACCTCCACCAAAGTTGAAAAGTATTGCCAACATAACCAGTTCTTTAAACACCCATGTATGTGTTTTAGGGATCATCAGCTCAATAATATTTCTAAAGTACATCACACACATATATAGATATGTCATCTTAAGCTTTACCACATTTGTTGCAGGAAATCCTGAAATCCACCAGAAATGTGTCTTCTGCAGAAAGGTGTGAAGCTACTCCAGCTAAGACAAAGCAGAATTCCTTCACAGACTATAGAATGTAGAAATGTAGGGCATTGATGATAACTGTGTTTTAGCAAACTGTGAAAACAAGAAAAGAACCTAAGTTCTTATGGGCTGTGCTACTGAAAAAAATCCCCTATTCTTCAGATACTTGAAATGCAAAGGCAAGAACAAGTTCACATTATCATAAGAAAACTTTTTATTATGAAGGCTGGTTTTATTAAAGGCACATTGCCTTTTAAATTGTGTAAAATAGCATGCACTATATCTTATTCTACATAATTATAGCTGCCATAAAAATGATACAGCATTCTCCTAATGACAGGATGGATTAGCTTTCCAACCAGAAGAAAAAAATTATATGATTTTGCTTTGTAACTCTGGAGGGAATCCAAGTGGAAACACTTGGCATAATCCTCTTACTAAATCTTCTAATATCTTAATGATCTCCCTGCTATATTGACTAAATGCATAATTGCATACCTGTTGTGCCCTAGTGATAGAAAGACCTACCAAGTCTCTCCTGTATAAATTAAGCAGATTTGGGGCAGGTTTTGTGAATCCTTTGGATCAGCCCTACCATTAGGCAGACTATGGTGGCCAACTCAGGAAGATAGTTTGGGGTGTCATGAAAGGGGGCAATAAGGTGCTACCGATTTATTTTACTATTATTGTATTTTTGTTGCCTGTGACTGAGCATGTATTTGTGGAATGCTCTCACTTGAATTCTGTTCATTTTGACTTAACAATCAAGCATGTTGTTTCTGTTCCGCAACAAATGTCTTGGGTCTGCCAGAGATACTTCCTTGGTAGAACCTCTGTAGATGCAGCTTGGTTTCTGCATTAAATCTCTCTTGGTGCCATCCAGAGGTTAGCCAACACTTTTATCTTTCCTCACTTCTTGTTAGCTATCCTCAGGTGTATCCCAACTCATGGCAACCCTGTGGATGAGAAATCTCCAAAACCCCCTGTCCTTCACTGGTCTGCTTAGGTCCTGCAAATTCAGAGCTATGACCTCTCTAATTGAGTCTATCCATTTAGCATGCGGTCTTCCTCTCTTTATCCTTCCCTCTACTATTCCTAGCATTATTGTCTTTACTAATGAGTCATGCCTTCTCACAGTGTCATACCCAAATAACTGAACTGCCTTTTATCACTTTCATGATTGTCTCTGCCCCTTAGAACAGTTGTTCCTTATGTTTTTTTGAGACTCCTTGAATGTGCATGGTGCTTCCTGTTACTAAGAGAATCTACTATAAGTTGAGAAATTTATGCCCCAAAATGAGCTCCAAAATCCTGGGTAGACGAATACATGGGGTAATACAGCAATACAGTGGGGATCCAAGGTAACACCCCCCCACTGATATACATAACAGTGGGATCTCCCCTCCCAATTCCTCCAGGCCCTCATTTTTTATTTGCATCAGTCTTTTACATTGTGAGCCGCTTTGAGCCCACTGCAACCAATGGCAGTGCAGCTTGAGATATCCCTCGACATATCCACTGGTCATACCAAAATCCCCAGTTTTGGTCCCAAAATGTACCCTCGACTTATATATTACATTGAATTGTACTCGAGTATATACGGTAGATCTGCTTCATTTATTCAGTCAATCAGTTAAAAACATTTTGATTTGCTAAAATGTACCAAGATAATTGATTTGAAGATGTATGAAGATGTTTACTATGGCGGGTTACAGACCACCGAAAAGCGGCAGTCTGGCTCCGCCTCCGCTTGCAGCATCCGGGAGCCGCAGCCTTTAAACCCTGCGGTTCCCGGACGCTGCAGAGAAGGAGCGCAGAAATCGCGCTCCTTCTCAGGCCCCGGAAGAGACGCTGCAAGGCGCTAGTCGCGCGCTCACGGCATCATTTCTGGGGCGCGACGTGCGGACGCAATGCATCCGCTACGTCAAGATGGCGGCGGCTGTGTGGAACGGCCACCCCCATTTTGTGCGCGCGGAGCCCGTACTAGGGTTAGGGGTATGTGGAAGCACCGCCCCTTCCTAACCCTAGTACGCGCTCGTGGCAAACTATATGGCGGTTTGTAACCCGCCTATAAGTATTTTTTAAAAGTGCACATGTCATCTTAGAGGAAGCATTCTTGCTAGCATGTGAGAGAAGAAAGAAATTTTTTTACAGTCGTGCCTACTGCAGCATGTGGGTCACTTTAAAATAGAAGGTAGTTTTTATCATTTTAACAGTGTTTGCACTTACACATATTTATACAGTGGACCCTTGTTATACGCTGGGGTTTGGTTCCAAGATCCCCCGTAGATAACAAAATCCGTAGGCGCTCAAGTCCCATTAAATATAATGACATAGCAAAGTGGTATCCCTTATAAAAAATGGGAAATCAAGGTTTGATATTTGAAATTTATACCTTTTTTTTTAACATTTTCAAACAGTGGATGCTTGAATCCGTGTATAAAAAACCAGTGTATAAGTAGGGCCGACTGTATTCACATAATGGATCATTCTTTTAAAACTCATAGATGGTTTAAAAATGCCTTTGAATAGATAACGACCTAGGCAGTTACTTCTCACATTACCTACTTTTATTCTCACAGAGGATGCCAAATTGATGGAGGGCCTGTTGATAGTTTAAGTTCCCAATTAGGGAGTCCATCTCATTTAATTCATTTAAACAAAATGGTGGAACCTCATGTTGGTTCAGGTATCACGTGAATAACCCATATGGTACCTTTTGCTTCAGTGCTGTACTGTAAGCATCAGGTCCTTCTTTTTTGCTTGAGCAAACCTCACTTGCAGGTTCTCAGGCCTCATTTGCTCTGAGATCTGCTTACTGTGTATACCCAGAAAGAAAGTTTTTTTCCCCCAACTTGGTAAAACATCAACTGATTCCCCAGCCAGGTTTCTTGTTTCATAGCACACTTTATAAACTCCCTATATACCTTTTTGGATATTTTGCAAGCTACTGAGACATATATATGAGATGTCAGAGTCCAAGGCTGGCAGTGTCACCAGAGTCCAGAGCATTAGAAAGCTGTTGCCAGACATATTGGGCCTACAGGAACCATTTCAAGTCTTATTGGGAGTTTTGAGAAACCCCATTACCAAACCTCCCATCCAAATTCTTTTTAAAAACCAAATCATGGTGACTCCCAGATTCCTAATAATGGTAAAGCTTTTATTCAGTCTCCCTATCATTGCCACAAGTACTAGATGTGTCAAATCAAGCTTTAATATCTCAAATTCATTTGGGCTCCCCATATATAATTCTCTTTACATAGAGCCGTGGTGTTTCAGCAGAAATGATTTCTTCTGAGTAATCTTTTCTTTTCTTTTTTGGTAGGTGCCTATTAAAATGCCAGACAGAAATCCTACAAACTGAAACAATAAAACAGTAATAGTAATTGTGTTAGACATAGGGTAATGTAGTTTTTGACATTTTGAAAATGTTACAGATAGCAGGACTTCCTCTGTTCCCTAAGACTGACGTAGGCCCTAATTGAGCAAAATGCTCTTGCCTTTAAAGTATCACTGCAGAATTTTATGGTAGTTTGGATTAACATTCAGTGAGGATAGTCCAATGGGAACTTTTACTGATAACAACTCGTTATGTGAATGAATCTTTAGAAAGTGAACCATAAAGGAAATCTTTATATTCTTATCCTTTTTTATTCATTTTGCTGGCTCTTTCACAGGAGAGGTTCCTAGTGGATTATATCCAGTCCCTTAGTTAACTTTGTTGAGCTCATCATCAGCCTGAAGGATGTCTTTGTTTTCTGGTTTTGATTTATAGAGAAATAATTAGTTTAGTTCTCAACTATCCTATATAAGGTTGTTGTTTTTTACTTCGAGTATTTGACATTAATTCCAGTGCTTTGCTAATTGTTTTCTGTATCTTTTCATTTTGTGGAAATTCTTTCTTACATAAGTGCATAATTTATTTTATAATTGGCTATCAAGTGTTTCAGGATACTTCAAGTAAACTGACAGGTATGAGTTTCAGCCAACTGAGATATACAGTACCATGAAACCATGTAAACACTGGACAATATAACACAAAAGGAAATCAAGACTGTTATGTTATACCCACTACATAGAATGCCAGCAAAGGCAAGAACTTATTTATGCCTTCCAGAAAGAGCATCTCAGCCCTCATTGTGGTAGAACATCAGTAGTGTGCACATGTTTTTATTGATAGAGAAGGATGGATTAGATAAGTATCAGTAGAAAAAGAAGATGATTCCCAGAGCAGTCCAGGAAAGTGAAGTATAGAAATGTACATAGTGAAGGGGGAAAATGGGAATGGTGGGAAGTGACGAAAAATGGTGGACTAAGAGCCATTATGAGTAAGGATTCTTGTTCATCTTCTGTTTTTAGGCTGGACTACCTTTAAAAAAAAAAGCTTGTTCAGTAAACAAACATAGAGAACTTCCATGCTAGAATTACATTATGAATTTTACATAATGGAAGATATAGTTCTTGCTTCCACTTCAAACATGCTTTCACTGCTTGAACTTTTCAGGTCACCTCTTCAGCATCCAGACTGGGCCATAGTCTTTCAGAGCAGCCTTACTTCAAGCAGTCAATAACAGTGGTAGCCAAATAACTCAGAGGAACTGATAGGGAGACTGCACATCCACTGACCACATCCCCCTCCCCTCCTGTTGAGACATCTTTTTGACCTCTGTTTGGCGCTCCAGTTTAGAGGACATTTCTCAGTTTCTTTAGCTGTGCACTGATTACTTATTTCCTGTACTACCTTCTTTCCTGCAGTTTACTCTTCACAACAGTGATAGTAGCAAAAGGTTGCTCCTCAAGGGAGTACAGAAGTGTGAGCCTAAGTGTGCACTTACGGTTGCACTTGGGCTTTATGAGAGCTTGGAGGGATATTGTAAATGCTTAGAGAATAAGTTGTATTGAGACTACCAATGAGCTTTATCTTTTTTCTTAATTTATTTGTAAAAGGAAAGAATGACCACCATAAAACAACATAAAATTACATGACACAAGTTTATGAGATACATTTTGACATAAGCATAAAATAATCTTTAAGCTGTTCTATTTTTTAAATACAAGCTTTGCCTTTCTCTGCTTGAATTTATTTTCTGTTCTGAAAAGTTCTATATGTGGTGCAGAGAACACCCAGCTGACCAATCAGAAGGCACCTGGAGTCCAGCCAATAGGATGTGGGCTGGGACTTTTTAAAATCCCGTGTGTCCATTGGTTTTGACAGTTGGAATGTTGGCAGTTAGAAGGTAGACAGTTGAGGGAACAGTTGAGTCCAAGAGAGGACTGAGTTCCATGAGTTCCTGAGGGAATAGTTAGTTGGGGCTTGGAATCGTGAGAGTAAGGGTTCCAGAGATAGAGAAGGACAGTTAGGGGTAGAGTCTGAGTGGAAAAGGACTCCCTACCGTTATACTCCCAGGACTCTAGAAAAGGGAGTGGCTGGAGTGTGATATCCTGCGGGATAGTGTCAGCCTTGGTGACTGTTAGGTCTAATTTTAAGAGAGGAACTTAATAGGAGGATTGAGTGACTCTTAGTTATATGAAACTGATTATTTAGATAAAGATTTATAAACCCAACGGTAACTGTAACAAAGTAGAAAGTAACAATTACATAAGATATTATATTAAAACCAACACTGTTAAACCTTCTTGTAAATAAAATGTATTTGTTTGATTCAAAAAGGACACACCTGGACTTGAGTTAATACCACACTACTCACATTACAAAACACAGGTGGCAGCAGTGGAATAACAAAAGTCCCAAGCACTTGCCACAATAGAAAAGTTGTTCATTACACTATAATACAGCACAGTTGAAAGAATACCAGTTCATGGAGGTAAGGTTTCAAGTAATGTTAGACAATTGCCATCTTCCTGGCAATTAAAAATAATTATGAGGTCATTTTCTTCCACAACTAAATTAAAACAATTCAGCAGTTCTCCTAGAGTGTTCAGAAGCATTTTAATCCTGTTACTTGCTCAATAAAATAAAAATCGTTGCTATCCTCAGTTCTCCTGTGCACACACACACACACACACACACACACATGCATGAATTCTCATAAATCAATACCAATAATAATTATCATGGTTAGAAATTAATTTAAATTTGTGCAGCATTAAATACCTTCAGTCATATATTTTAACCTTATTTTGCCTCATATCGGGCTGTTAAACTGCAGGAAATAATTTTCAAAATTCATTTTCAAGTCTCAGTTGTAAGAGAACTCAACTCTTTTTCCTCTTTTTAATAAGAAATATTTTTGAATAATTTCGTCTTAAAAATGGCTTTTCACCACTGAATTTTTCATTAGGAATGTCTTGTTATTTTAATTCAGTGCTGTATAGTTAGACCAAAATCTGGTTCCCAGAGGGATAGCTATGATATCCTTCTGTGTTGGGGTTTGAAGGTATTACATTACAGTAGTTCGTCTCTCACTTGAGTGATAGTGCAGGGGAATTATAGCTTTGCTCCATTGTAGTAATGCAGTGGGGTTCCACAGTGTTCTGTTTTATTCTATGTGCTATTTTAACTATATGAAACTGCCATAGGAGGTCATCCAAAGGTGTGTAACCAATATGAAGTTTTCCAGGAGGTGTTTAGCCTTGTTAATCTCTTGCAACAAGAACAAGAATGAGATTTTGACCCACTGAACACTACATTTAAGATATAAAGACTACAGACTATGTATTCCCCCATTTATTCTTTCTCTTGCTTTTTATTTTCTTTCCCAAACTTTTTCCTTCTTTCAATTTATACTTGAAAAAGACTGCAATTTATGCTTATCATTTACTGCTTTTTAGGGTTAAAGTCCACCACATTGGATGCATGAAGTGTTACCCTCAGTTGACAGGTGTAATTACAGAAGACTGTAGTGTAGCAGGGTGTGACTGTAAAATACTGCTGAATTTTTATTTTTGAGGAAGGTTTATCCCAAATTTCTGGGCATGAACTGTTGTGATTTGAATTTTATACTTATCAGTACCATTTAGAGAGCTCAGCTTTTTAATGACCATTCAAGAGTGCTTCTATGTATGTATGTATGTATGTATCTCTCTATAAGCAAAATTTGGTTGGTATACTTACAAGTGAGATAAATTATGCTGTGTGATGTAATCCCAAAATCTGCCTTTGTTTGATTCTTATTCTTATTATTATTATTATTATTATTAACCTTTATTTATGAAGCGCTGTAAATTTACACAGCGCTGTACATGCAATCTTTTTAGTTAGACGGTTCCCTGCCCTCAGGCTTACAAGCTAAAAAGACATGACACAGAAGGAGAAGGGAGTGGTGACGGGAAAGGGTAAGAGGTCCAGCAGTTCCTCTCAACCTCCGAGGCCTGGACCAAGGCAGATGGACTGAAGGGAGGGCTTGGCTTCAAAATGGAAGGTTAATCATTATCCAGGGAAAATACATACTCACAAGTAGGATAATACATATACAGTACATAGCAATACAGGAAATGGATCGATAAACAGCCAACAACAGAACATCAGATAGTAAGCGACAATTATGCGATGCCTGGGAAGGCTTCTCTGAATAGGATGGTTTTCAACTCCGTTTTGAAGCTGGTTAAAGAAGTGATGGCTCTTGCTTGTGGAGGAAGAAGGTTCCAGGAGTGAGGGGCAGCAAGTGAAAAGGGGCGAATCCGGGATGGGGCAGAGGAAATCCTGGGCTGAGACAGGAACCCTTGACTACCAGAACGGAGGGCCCTGGTGGGAAGGTGAGGAGAAGGAAGGTCTGATAAGTAAGGAGGGGCCAGTCCATGGAGGGCTTTGAATGTCGACAGCAAGAGCTTATACTGAATGCGGAAAGGGAGAGGGAGCCAGTGAAGGGATGCCAACACAGGAGAGATGTGGTCAGAGCGGTGGGTGGAAGTGATAATGCGTGCAGCTGAATGCTGGACAGAGATTAAAGGACGGAGGTGAGAAAAAGGAAGCCCAGCCAGGAGGACATTACAGTAATCAAGTCGTGAGATTCACCTTTCCTGGGCAGTATCCATTTGTTGGGGCAAAGAAACTGAATCCTGCACCATCAAATTCTTAACTTAATTGGGAATGAGAGTCCCAAATAAATTCCAAAAAGAACATAGCCATACTTCTACAAATTTCTTTCCCACATTCTCAGGATTCACCATTGGTTCTCCATGCTTCTTCAGGCATTTATAATGACCGAACTACCGAACTAGTGGTACCCATGCAGAGGCAGATATGAGCAATTGTGGGATGCAATTTGAGTTTCTCAGGGGGTTAACTCTTTTAAAGGGAAACAAAAATATGCAAGTATAAAAGTTAAACTTGTAAGAGTTCAGCTTTTAATCAGCAGAATAGCAAAAGTGTGGGTCAGACTATTTATTCTAAATCTGCTCTCCTAAAGAATAAAGACTTATTCCAAAAAACAACAAACAATAGTTTGTAGTTTAAAAACAATATAATGACTTTAATAAATAAATGCATACCAAACTAGATCCTATCCTAACTGGTAGTGGTTTGGGTATAGAGATGAAATCTCACCATTCTTTAATATAGTAGAAAGAGACTGTTAACCTCACTCAGAGGAGACTGTTATTCTGACTAATCTTGAGAGAGAGTCTGTTAAACAGCCTCCAAGAATGAGTGACCAAAGTCAAAAGTTTAGATAGGATGAGATAGATAGAGGAAAGTCTCTGTCTATCTAAGGAGGGAAAGGAAAATGCAATACATAGATTTTCCAACAGCAATACCATCTTCTTCATTGCATATGTTTACATATTTGTTTGTTACATTTATTTAATTATTGTTTTCTGTGGGTTTTTCGGGCTATGTGGCCATGTTCTAGAAAAGCTTATTCCTGACATTTCTCCAGCATCTGTGGCTGGCATCTTCAGAGAATGCTGGCATGGAAGAGAGTGGGATATATATACTGTGTGACCCTGGGTAGGGATAAGTGATTTCCATATTAATCTGTGTATTGTTCTGTTGTTGGATGGACATTTCAATGGCTTCCTTGTGCATTCTGACCTGATAGCTGTTGGCACAGACACCAAGCCAACTTCAACAGGAAAAAAGAAACCTTAAAATTAGCAAAATTTGGCTACCAGTCCTGAAAAACACTAAAATCAAGATCCAGCAAAATGCAAATGAAAACCACCCAAGGTCAGGGGTTCTTCTTCGTGGTCTCTGCGAATCACACAGAAACTTCTAGAATCTCTGGGCAGAATAAGATGTATCTTTCTGCAACTTTTTGGCGGTAGCTCCGCCCATCCCTATATAAGGCCCCTGGTGACCCGCTCTTGCTCAGTTCCTTCATTCCGCCGCGCTAAGCAGCTCAAGGAACTTCGCTAGCATTCGCTTGTGCTTTCAAAGGATCTCTGGCTTAACTGACCATATGGAACGGACTTTCCCTTGGACTCTGACGACCTTCGGCTTACAATTAAGGACTGACCTCGGCTTGTTTGACCATTCTGAATGGACCTCCCTGGTAAACTTATGGCTTCCTTTAAGAGGTGCACCAACTGTGGGGTGAAAATTCCCATGACTGACAGCCACGACAAATGTGTTCTTTGTCTGGGAGAGACCCACATAACGAGCGCTTGCCCTCATTGCAAGGCGATGTCCACCCAAGCCCTCAAGAACCGGAACCGGACCTTGAAGGCGGCCCTTTACGACAAAGTTCTAAGCCAGCCTTCAGCTTCGACGGCTTCTGGGGAAGGAGATGTAAAATCCTCCAAGGCCCCCAAAAAGAAGCAAGGGGACAAACAGAGGGCCCCCAAGCCTACCACCGCTTACCACGGCGCCAAGTGGGCTCGCTCGGCGTCTCCTCCACCCAAGATCCGTCGCAAGGGACCACCAAGCACGGTCTCGGTGCCTCCACCAGACTCCAGGCCCTTGACTGTCCCGTCGCCCGAACTCAGACCGACGGCAACTCCGATTCCACCAGCCACGGTACCGTTGGCATCGACCTCGGTCCCTCTGGAACCACGGATTTTGATTTCCAGCCACCTCTCTGTACCGACTGAGGATCTCCAGATTGTTAACCTGGACCATTCCTCTGAGTCTGAGGGAGAAATCCCGGACTCCGATGCTCCGCTTTCCCCTCAAAGGGCCAGCCCTCGGTCCCGTTCTCGTTCTTGGGACAGACGACGAGTCCGTTCTCACTCACCATCATGGGCTAGACCTCGGCACAGAGGCAGATGAGGCTTCCGCTTATGATGTGCTGGACAGAGGCCTGCCTGATCAGGATCTCTTTGAGTCCTACCCGGACCTTGTTTATGACCACCGCACTGGTCAATATTTGCTGCCAGTGGCTTCGTCCCACCTTCGCCGGAATCTTCCTGGCCCCACTAGGACCAAGACGGCTCCCCACCAACTGGATATGGCCTTCGACACCGACGACCGCCCCTCAACTCCCAGGAGGGAGGCCTCACTTGCCGCTGTCCATCTAAGCTGTTCGCGGTCCCGATCTCCAACGCGCTCCCGCTCGGAGTCCCCTGTGTTGGACACAGAGTCTCCTCTCTCATTTGTAGAACCTGCGATGCCCTCTCCCACTGATGATGTTAGGGCTTTCGCCGATCGCATCATCAGGATGGCTGACACCCTGAAACTGGAGGTCGCCCATCCCAATGAAGATGCTCTCGACCCCGTTGAGAGGAGGATCCATGGCTCGGCGCCAGCACCACCTGCTTTGGCTTACCTCCCATCACTGGAGAAAATAGCAAAGAGGTCTTGGGACACCGCTGTCCCACCTCTCGCAAAATAGAAAATTGGTATTATTGTTGTTGTTGTTAACCTTTATTTATGAAGCGCTGTAAATTTACACAGCGCTGTACATGCAATCTTTTTCATTAGATGGTTCCCTGCCCTTGGGCTTACAATCTAAAAAGACATGACACAGAAAGAGAAGGGAGTGGTGGCGGGAAAGGGTAAGACGCCGTCAGCACCTTCTTGGCTTTCCAACCATCCCAAGCCGAATTCGGCTATTGTTGAAAGGGCTCAAACAGCCTTTGCCCCTCGTCCATCTTCCTCCCCCATGGACAAGGACAGTAAAAAGCTTGATGGACTTGCCAAGAAATTTTATGCTTCTGTGGCGCTGGATATGAAGATAGCCAACTATGCAGCATGCATGGGGACTTATATCCAGCTGTTGACAGAGAAAATGGATCCCACCATCCTGGAGCTTCCAGAGGACAGGAAGCGGATGATGATCACTCTTTGGAACGAGATTCATCTCATGGCAGGACAGCAAATCATCTCTGCCAGACACTCTACAGACTGTGCGTCCAAAGTGCTGTCAGGATCCATAGCTCTCCGCCGCTATGCCTGGCTTCGCTATTCGGAGCTCACTCCTCAGGCCAGGTCAGCTATTGAGGACATGCCCTTTGCCAACTCAGGGCTCTTCAACAGGGAGACGGATGAAAAACTGAACTTTCAGTACCGGATGAAGACAGCGGCTAGAAAGCACAGCATGTCCACGTCCTCTGCACAGTCACCACGTCAGAGATACGGTACGCACCAACCATGGTATCCTCCACCTCAATACCGCTTCCAGTCTCAAGACCGGCCCTACCAGGCCCCAGATAAGGCATCTCGTCCTCCTCCTTCCCATTCTCCTTCTGCTCCGCCTGACCGTCGCCAGTCCTCTCAGCCCAAGTTTCAGCAGGGCTACAAGAAAAAGGACTCCCGGGGCAAGAGGAGATATTGAAGTTCTCCTGCGCACTCCGTCCCCATTTTTGATGATAGACTAAGACCCTTTTTTAACATCTGGGCATCTATCACATCTGACTCTTGGGCACTAAACATCGTCCGCTGGGGCTATGCCCTTGAGTTTTCTGAGCTCCCACCTACTGGGGCTCTTATTTCCACCATCCCCTCAGACACCCTTCTCGACGAAGTGTGCACGCTATTGCAAAAGGGCGCCATCGAGCCCGTGCCCCCCTCTCGGACCCAATACTGTTTTTTCTCCAGATATTTTACTGTTCCAAAGAGAGACTCTGGACTCAGGCCTATAATGGACTGGCAGGGCCTCAACTCCTTTATTGTCTGCAAGCGTTTCCGTATGGTAACTCTTGCCTCTGTTTTACCACTTTTGCAGAAGGACGCCTGGTTCGTCACGCTGGGCTTGAAAGACGCGTACTTCCATATTTCCATACGGGACAATCATCGCAGATTCCTCGCATTCACCGTCGGGTCCAAGATCTTTCAATACAAGGTCCTTCCCTTTGGTCTCTCCACAGCCCCGCGAGTCTTCACGAAGTGCATGGCACCTGTGGTGGCATACCTGCGTCAGAAAGGAATAACGGTCTTCCCGTACCTGGACGATTGGCTCTTCACCGCACCATCCAAGGAGGCACTTCTCAAAGACGTCCAGTTCGCCCTCTCCCTTCTCGCAGCTTTGAGCCTTCAGGTCAACTTCGAGAAGTCAAATCTAGTCCCCACCAAACACATAGACTTCATAGGCACGACACTGGACTCCGTGATACAGCAGGCATTCCTCCCACAGGTGAGGTTCCACGCACTCACTATGGCGATTGCTCCCTGCATCCGCCAGAGACGTTTACAAGCTCGGCTTGTCCAGGTCGTGATGGGACATTTGGCCTCTACTACTTTCGTTACCTCTTGGGCAAGACTTTGGCTCAGACCTCTTCAATCCTGGTTCCTGTCTGTGTTCGATCCTGTTCACGACTCGCCTTGCAAAATGCTCACCTTCCCGAGGACAGTTCAAAGGTCTCTGTGATGGTGGCTTCAGCCCGACAACGTTTGTGGGGGCATGCCGTTCCTTCCGCCCCGACCGGACGTCACCCTCACCATGGACGCATCCCTTCAAGGGTGGGGCGCACACACCTTGGACCTTACTATAAAGGACAGGTGGACACCCGCAGAATCGACTCTCCACATCAACATGTTGGAGATGCTTGCTGTGGAAAAAGCACTCAGAGCCTTCCAAACATTTCTGACCGACAAGGTGGTTCTACTGCTCACGGACAACACCACCGTGATTTACTACCTGAACAAGCAGGGTGGAACAAAGTCAAAGACACTGCTGTCAACCACCCTCCGCATTTGGGACTGGTGCATCCTCCACAGAATCTTGCTTCAAAGCATCCATCTCCCAGGAGACCAGAACGGCCTGGCAGACCAACTCAGCAGGTCGTCCACCACCTGCCACGAATGGAGGTTACATCACGATGTGGCCGGTCACCTCTTTTCAATGTGGGGAACTCCGCAGATGGACCTATTCGCCACCCATCTGAATACTCACATCCCGACATTCTGTTCACGGACCCGGGTGCCCGGTTCCAAGGGGGATGCCTTCCAGTTCCCATGGTCACAGGGACTGCTGTACGCCTTTCCCCCATTCCCACTCGTGACGAGAGTGGTGTCAAAGATGATGGCAGACTGCTCAAATGCGATTCTGATCACCCCATGGTGGCCCAGACAACCATGGTTTGCTCCACTTCTTCGACTCGCCTGAGAATACCTCCGGCTTGATTATCGCCCCGACCTTCTGTCTCTACACACGGGCCGAGTCCTCCATCCCGAGATGCACTCTCTCCCATTGGTGGCATGGAGGATACGGTGTTGACAACATTGTCTGCCAACGTACGCACTGTATTGCTCGTGGCCCAGAAGCCCTCCACCCAGAGGTCTTATAAATACAAATGGGACAGATTCCTTACCTTTTTATGGGACAGAACAATCCTTCCATCTCAGGTTTCCATCCCGACAGTCTTGGACTTTCTCATGACACTGACAGATGCCGGCCTTTCTTTGAGTTCTATAAAATGTTATCTCTCTGCCATATCCTCCCACTACCTTTTTAGTGGAAAACCGTCTCTGTTTGCTGATCCACTGATCAAGAGATTCCTCAAGGGATTCAACAACCTCCACCCCCCAGTCTCCATCCCAACACCGGCATGGAGCCTAGACACAGTCCTGGCACAACTGACTTCCAAACCATTCGATCCCATGGCTACCACGGAATTAAGACTCTTGACATGGAAAACAGCCTTTTTGGTAGCCATCACTTCAGCTCAACGGGCTGGTGAGTTGTGTGCCCTTCGAGCTGACCAGCCTTTCCTACGATTTCATAAAGATAAAGTGGTCCACCGTACAGACATTACCTTTTTACCGAAAGTGGTGTCTGCTTTCCACATGAACCAGGACATTGTTTTGCCTACTTTGGCCCCGAACCCGACTACTGACTCTGAACGCCAAATTCACACTTTGGATGTCCATAGGGCATTGACGTTCTACCTGGACAGGACGTCTAGGACAAGGCGATCAGAGAGACTTTTTGTTTGTTATTCTGAAGCTAAAAGAAGGGTTGCCTGTGTCAGCTCAAAGATTTTCTAAATGGGTGGTCAACACCATCCGCTTGTGTTATGAGCTGGCGAGCAAGCCTGTCCCTAGTCGGGTTCGTGCCCATGCAACACGGGCGGTAGCAACATCCTCTGCCTTTTTGACTGGGGTTCCGCTAGAGGATGTATGTAAGGCTGCGGTCTGGTCTCAACCACTATCTTTCATTAGACATTATAGACTGGACGCCAGAGTTAGACACGAAGCAGCCTTCGGGAGGGCAGTGTTACTTTTTGCCATGCATTGAGCTGGTTGCTGTGCTAATAAATAACACCAGGTTGCTCACATAACATTCTTTTTTTCAAAGTGTTTCTTTATTGATGTTGAATTGGTGGTTTCAATACTGTTGACACTCCCTCCTCCTCTGACTTTCGCTTGCTAGTCTGAACCCATTTGTGTGATTCGCAGAGACCACAAAGAAAAAGGACAGGTTGCTTACCTGTAACTGTGTTTCTTCGAGTGGTCATCTGCGAATTCACACAAACCCGCCCATCCTTCCCCTCAGTGTCTCGCTCATTAATAATGCTTGCTGTCGCGCTGTTGTGGCTCATTCAGAACTGAGCAAGAGCGGACCCCTAGGGATGGGCGGAGCTACTGCCAAAAAGTTGCAGAAAGATACATCTTATTCTGCCCAGAGATTCTAGAAGTTTCCGAGTGTTCCTGCGCAGGCAAAGAATAAACCCATTTGTGTGAATTCGCAGATGACCACTCGAAGAAACACAGTTACAGGTAAGCAACCTGTCCTTTTCCCAGCAGACAGTGATCATTAATTAAACAGACACTAACCCTCCTTGCATATCCTCCTCCCTGAGGCCTCACCATTCAGCAACAGAACAATACACAAATTAAGATGGAAATTACTCCTCCCTATCCAGGGTCACACATTCTATATATATACCCCACTCTCTTCTATGCCTGCATTCTCTGAAGATGCCAACCACAGCTGCTGGCGTGACGTCAGGAATAAACTTTTCTAGAACATGGCAACATAGCCTGAAAAACTCACAAAAAGTATGGATGCCAGCCATGAAGGCCTTTGATTCACATATTTATTTATTTATTTATTATTTTAGAGCATGTTTTCACTTTTTTTTTTTATGTCCACATTTTTAAGGTACTTGTTTTCTAAGATGTGCATTATTTTGTATGTGAGTTACTAATTTGATATCTTTGAGGCTATCCAGACTGGCCTGAAAGGGGCGGTCTGTATAGCCCCTTTGTCATCTTTCAAATTAAGAAAGACTTTTTCTTCACTTACAAGGATAGTGTAAAACCTGTCAGTCACCTCAGAAGTTCATTATATCACAAGACAAGGAGGTTCTGAAATCATTGACAAAAGCAGGACTCCATAGCCTGTGGCCCACCATGCCAAATGCAGCCAAATAGCCAAATATGTCATCTTATTGAGTACTTGTACCCACACCCTGTTTTGGCAACCCCAGACTAGCAGCAAAAGTCAGGTTTTTATTTTTGTTTATATTATACATTTATATACTGTTCAGTATAACTACTTCAAGTCTAGTTTAGAAAAACAATGAAACACTAATGCAGTCACACAAACAATAAATCAAATTGCAGGTATAAAAACCATTGCTTTTTAGACATTCTCTAGGAGATACTGCACTGCTACAAAGGAGGAATTTGTCTCTTATCAGAGATCAGGAACAAATTCACCTCAATGGAAGCAGTGCTTTGCTGAAACATTAATTGCCATCACTTAATTTGCAGAGAAAACATGCAGACATAGCCCAGGGTGAAACTTTAGTACATGTGTGCACCAAACTTACAATATACATAGGGTTGCCATAAGCCAGGCCCTCCAAACCGGGACAAATGTAGGACAACATTTTCAAATGTAGGACACATTTTATAAAAATGGAGGACGCGCGAAAAAATTTGATGATTTTAAAAAAATGTTAATCTAAATGCATGTTTCTAAGTCATGATCAAAATGGAGGACATTTTGGCATTATTCCTAGACAGATGGCAGAAATGGACTTCCCTTTCTGTCCATATTTATATATTTAATAATAAAAATAATGAAAAAATAAATAAAAATCAAGACAGGGTGTATATATTTAATAATAAAAATAATGAAAAAGCAATAATAAAAAATTAATAAAATAAAAAACAAGAAATAATAAATAATAAAATAAAAACAAGAAATAATTAAGATTAATGATAAAATATAAAACAAGCAATAATAAAATTAATAAAATAAAATAAGTATTTTATATTTTTAAAAATTAATTAAAAAAAACCAAAAAACCCAAGGCAGACCTAATGGCTACTGACTGACCTTTCCCCCTTCCGGCCCCCCCCTCCGCTGCCTTCTCCTCCTCTTTAGGCTTGTGCGCGCGCGCGCACACAGGGAAGCAGGGCAGGTGCGTGCACTGCCACTGGCCCCTGCTGAGTCCCGGGTGGCACGCGCTGAGGAGCCCGTCCCCTTTGGCCAGCTGGCCAATGGCTGGCTGGCCAAGGCAGGGGACGAGCTCCTGCTTTAGAGCCCCCCACGCACGTGGGTGTGAAAGCCCTGGTGCAGGAGGCGCGGCGGTGGTGGCGGCGGCGGTACTGCCGCCGAGAAGGAGGAGGAAGGTGGAGCCGGAGGAGGAGGTGGGTTGGCACCGCGGCCAGCCGCATTAGCGGCAGCGGCAATGGCTGCAGGAACGGGCCCCGGACTGGGACAAATGCATGGATGTGGGCCAAACCGGGCTGTGACCGGGAGGGGCCCCCAAAAGCCGGATTTTCCCAGCGGCCACCGGGATATGGCATCCCTAAATATACAGTGGGCCTTTGGTATCCACTGGGTTTTGGTACCAGTCCTCCCCATGAATAACAAAATCCATGGATCTCAAGTCTCATTAAATACAGTGGAAGGAAAATGGGGTCCCTTGTATAAAATGGCTAAATCAAGGTTTACCATTTTGGAATTTTTATATATTTTTAATACTTTCAAGTTGTCAGTGGTTGAATAGTGCATACGGAGGGCCAACTGTAGATGCAAATTTTATTTTCCATGCCCTTTGCAAGCTTATTTGTGGGTGGTAGGCTGTATCTAGTTTAGTGGCTTACAAGCTTCACAAGCTTGCACAAAAGCAAAAGTGTATAGTTGCATACAGGGCTGTCTTTGCTAATAGACAGCCAGGGATTTCGGAAGAAGACGAACACTACAGGTGGTACCCGGGTTACGAAATTAATTCGTTCCACCGCCGCTTTCGTAAACCGAAAATCTTCGTTAAGGCGAAAAAGCCATAGGCGGCTAATGGGGAAAGCCGCGATTTCATGCGAAAATAGCGCCGAAAAAGCACCAAAAAAATTTCGTAACCCGAAATAACTTTCGTAACCCGGAACAGTTTTTTTAAATGGATTTTTTCGTAACCCGGAATTTCGTAAGGCAGCGTATCCCGGGGTACCACTGTATATATAAAATTAGATTCCAGAGTAATGTTGCCTGAAATTCTTATTACACTATTCGTACTCTGAAGCACACAGAACATCTGTTAGTCTCTCCTCATATATTATTGTACATAAAACGAACTACAACAAAGGAACAGTTTAGAGACTTGTTTCATTTTGTTACCTGAATTTTTTTCAATCATATTAAATAATTCTGCACATCCTTCTGTGCCCTCCAGCTTCAGAAGTCCTTAAACTAAACCTTCTTCATTTCAGAATTACCTTTTCAGTGTTGCATCATCTTTTATTCTCCATGTTAAAATAATAATAGTAATAAACACTAGCATTTTCATTAAAACCTGTTCATTAGAACTTACAGCATATTCCTGTTTTTATCATTGTTTTCTTTTTTGTAACTCTAGGGATGTTTACAAATGCATGACATTTTTACAAGTCCTACAAGAGAATTTAAAATGAAATGGGTTGGGTCCAAAACCATCCCACAGGATCCCCATCTGAAGCAGTGATGGGGAATGTCTTTTGACCCTGAAGGCCTACTTTCAGTTGGGGAATAATCTTGATTTCTGTGTTTCAATAATGTGCAGGGGCAAAAAGAGGGCAGATGTATTTCCCACCAACAAGTTCCATTCTGTGCCTTTCTGTTACAGTGTAATCCCCAATGCACCACGTTCTAGTCTGCAAACCAGAGCTCATTTGCATTCAGTATCTTGCTGGTCTGCAGACCAGAGCTCAGTTCCCCAAAGCATAATTCTTGGATTTTAAATAGTCTCTTTTTTATGATCAGCTATGAGAGATAAAAAGAAAAGATGCTTTAGGCTAGATGGGGAGTCTCTCAGGCCTAGAGACCAGAGGCTTCCTAACCCTCATAGGAAATGGCAAAGGGATTTGTTGTGAATTACTTCAATACTGCAGTTTTTCATATTCTTTTAAAGCTGCTTGGAGAGTTGCAGGGACTCTTGAGAAGGGCCTGAAGACATGCAGAGAGTGAGGGTGAATGGGTTAAAAAGCACCTCACCTCTCTTCCCATAGATCTCTTTCAATGTGGAATATATAATTTGGATTGAACACCCTTCTATATGGTCTGCATTTGAGTCATGTGGACAGACCAAAAAAATATCCACCCGCCATTGTGCTATGGGGGAAAATTCCTTCAATATACTAATCAAAATTTTTGCTATTTGGTCATCATATACACATCTAGTGAAATTATTAAGCAATAATTTACTTGTCACCACCTATAAAACAGAAAAAAAAATTGTACCTAACTTCTGGATAGGAATTCTGGCCTTGTTCCCATTTTCTACACTGTGAAGACAGAAATGCTGAGGTGACACAAGCAACATGTCTTCAGGCTTTGGGAACTTTAGTACAACCTACACAGGCTATTCCTGTCTTGTATCCAAAGCTTTCCATATTTCTTTTTAATCCAGAAAGGTTATTCCTACAGCAGAAAGGAGGGTTGCCATAAAAGAGCAAGAGCCTACAAAAGTACTCTAATAGTATAGGATTTAGTGTTGGACTTAAACTAAAGTGACCTGTGTCTAAATCTCTGGACAGTCAAAATGTATATTCACTGATCAAAACCAGTACAATTCTGAAATGAATGCACTTTACAAAGGCTTCAATCCAACATCCCCTCAGCATTGTATAAATAGTTGCATGTGGACCTGCAGTAGACTGAGCTGGATATTCTTTCCTTGATTTGCTTGAAAACCCCAGAGGCTGTGACACATTGCCATTCCATGTTTCATGGCAAGCAGGCAGGACCACAGAAATACCTAGCTGTGTTGCCATGTTGTTGTGTGCCTTCAAGTCATTTCCGAATTCTGTTGACCTTAAGGCAAACCTATCATTGGGTTTTCTTGGCAACATTTGTTCAGAAGAGATTTGTCATTGCCTTCTCCTGAGGCTGAGAACATAGGGTCACAGAGTGATAGAGTTGGAACTTGCCAAAGGTCACCCAATGGGCTTCATGGCTTAGCAGGGAAATAAAATAAAATAAAACAATAAAAAAATATTTGTGTTTCCCTGCCTCTCCCAAAGGATCGAAGCGGGGTTACAGACTGAATGAACCCTGGTCTCCAACCATGTCATAGTCCAACACTGAAACCACTGCGCTATGCTGGCTCTGGGCATGTCCCCATACTCAGAAGCAAAATAACATCAGCACTTCCTCTGGGGATCTCAGTGCTGTTGTAATTATTTTGTGTCTGGCTAAAGAGAAACAACCAAATTCTTCTGCAATCCTACCTGCTTGCCATGAAGTGCAGAATGACAATGTGAGGTAGCATAAGGGATGTTTTTCATTAAGTCAGGGCTTTGGGCACCAAAGAGGGAGAAAGGTGGTGCTCAAAAAAGGACATCTGCATCCATAAACCAACTTGAATCCTGTGCAGGAAGAAAAGTGTAATACTATGAACCACTGAAATGAAAATTCTGTGATGAAATGTTTTTGGTTGTGGTTGTTGTTTCAGATTGTTTCAGTCAGGTATATTTAAAGCAGCTTGAATTCTCGCATAAAAATCTGGATTCATCTGGCAAAGGGCAGGGCAAATATCTTTTGCCAAGGACAGGGTGACATGGCAGTGCTAATGGCTGTTTAAAGGGGTTCTGTGTGACCAGTCTGTAAAATAAAATGTTCAATCTAAACATTGCTATTAATTACCAGAATGCAGTAAAAACCAGTTTTATGTAACATGCAGTTCTGATTAAATCTCATTTATTCCTCTTTCTCTAATGTTCAACCCAGGTTCTACATGGTCAGCTATTATGAACGGAGTCACAGAATAGCAGTTGGATCTCGCCATGGTTCAGTGGCCCTCTACGACATCCGGACTGGAAAATGTCAGGTAAATAAATCATTGTGATCTCCTCTCTGTAAACTGGAGAAGTTATTGAAAGAAAAGAAACTAGCTCTGCACCAGTTGACATGCTGAGTCGCTGGAACATTATGGATAATGCTAAAGGGGATCAATAGTTTAATGAAGGACTCAGTGTATATAGATAGAGTCTTACTGTTTTTATTTGCTGTAACTGAACAGCGAGCACAGATGGGTTAATAATAGCTGTCCAAAAATGTTGTAACTTCACACAGAGTACCTTGAAGACTCCTACATATTTCAATGCCAGGTTTGTATTTTTGGTAATGGCTCACTGCAGCTTGTTTTAGTAAGATCATTTTTTTTAAATCACTTTTTAATATTCGGGCATTTGTTGAGTAAATATAGTAGGTAAAAGTAGCACAAATAATGATTACCAGAATGTTATTAAGCTGCAGTTATAAGCACAGTTGCTAATATTTACTTATGAGAAACTGTATTCACAGGCTGTATGTTTTCTCAATAGGTCCAGCTATTAATGTAGAAATTGCAAAGATTTCTAACCTCAAATGATAGGTGCTAGTGTTTTCACATTGCCAAGAGCAGTCAGGAACTCTCCACTGCTGTTTTTCCCCAATGTTCTCTGGACACTTTAAATTCCCATCATATATTATACACACACATACGTGTGTGTGTGTGTGTGTGTGTGTATATATATACACTGACAGATTTTAACATTTTCAAAAGTATCCTAGATACATGGTTAATGCTTAATTTCACTTTATGCTTAGTGTGCTATTTATTTTCAATTTATCTCAGCCACATGTAGAATTAGAATTGACATCTTCACTGCATTTAAAAATATATATATTAACATTTTAAAATTTGCTAAGTATATAAAGTCTGTTTATACATATGCTCTATCTATTTTAGAATATGAGCCACATTTTCTCCAAAATACTATAGTGAAATCACAAGTTTCCTTAAACCCTGATTAAAAGACTTGAGTAGTAACATGTTTTATATATTATTGTTGATGAAGTTGTTATATATTTTTTTTCTATCCCACCTATTTTCCAGTTCAGGACTTAAAAGTGTCATATAACAAATTAAAAAACATATGACATATATGTTATAAACTATGAGGCCGAACAGATGGCCTGGAAAAGCCGGCTTCCGGGCAGCTTGGGGGGTGGTGGTGTTTTGATGCCACATACTCCCAAGATGCCCAGAAGGCACGCAGCCGTTTAGATAGGGGTGGCTTCAGGCCCCTCAGGGGGTATGATGTTTTGACGTTGCATGCCCCCGGAGCAGCTTGAAGCTGCACTGGGGTTGTGGCGGCTGGCCAAAATAAGAGCGGATATGTTTCACTCCTATTTGGGCTGGCATCAGGGTGGATTGGGGCAGCCTTTTGTGGCAGTTTGTTTCTATTTGTGTCTTTTAAATAGAGCATTTTTTTCTTGTACTGTGACAAAAGAAAGTCCCGTGACTGAATATGGCCAGCATTTATCTCTAACTGATAAATTAATATTCTAATTCATTTCAGTAGGTTCCATTTGAGTATTCAATTGAATATTTTAGATGAAATCCAAATATTAATCCCAATTAGGTTTTGTTGTTGTTGTTTTTGTTGTTGTTGTGTGCCTTCTAGTCATTTCCAGCTTATGGGGACCCTATTACAAGATTTTCTTGGCAAAATTTGTCCAGAGGGGATTTGCCTTTGCCTTAATGTTTGATCAGTTGATCGTAATAAATAAATTGAATTTGGGCCTAAATTCAATAAATTGAATTTAGACCCATTGAATCACTGAAAGTGTTGTTTTACTAAGTCCCACTTGATTTTGTGAGTCTACTCTAATTCTGACTATCAACTGAATTTGTCCATTACATCCCAACTTCCTTTTTGTTAGGTTAAACAAGATTTTCATCTCTTATCAGAAAAATAAAGGATTGATCCAAATTGAATTCAGATTTCTCAAAGACAGCTGTTCAGTTCTACAAAATGTTATACAGTGTTCCATAGAAAATCTTGCATCCTTTCTTATGATTATTTTATTCTTATTTTGATCTCTATGCCTTCCTATTTCTTCTTCTTTTTAAGAACAACAGCAGAGAGATGTTTATCCTGGATTTTTTCCCCCCTCTTGTCTTTCATAATTTGTTAGTTAACATGTCTGGAGGGTAAACAAACTGAATTCTGTTCCACCACTAGTTCTGGAAAGCATTGCTTCACATTATAGATTCCCAATTGTGCTTTTAAAAATGTGTCTGTGAGTCTAAAGTAGCTAACAAAGGTCAGAGGTGTTGATGGACGGGCTAGGCAAGTGCTCACAGCTACATCTCAGTATGAATGGCTGAATCTGCAATGAAAATCTTCCCTCTGGGTTGGTTTGCCCTTGGTTCAGTAGACATGCTGGAGTATCTTATCTTCCTGAATTTCCCCCCTCCTCGCCCTTTCCTCCTACCAACCTTTTAGGATACATTCCCTGAATTGGCAACAGGCATTTTTTTTAAAAAAAAATTCACTAACTCATATATGTACATTTTTCTCCAAATTGCTTTGTTTCTTGCTCTTTAACATGACTTCTCTTAAATTATTGCAACTAACTCTAGATCTGATTGGATAGCTTGTGTGAATAATTTTGTCAGCCAGTCTGATAAGGTTCGTGATGACCCCAAAAGGACATTTTGGGCAGAAAAAGAAGCTCTCATTTCAAGAGCCTTCAAGTATAGGTAGTTTGTACAATTATATTATTCAAGGTTAGCTGCTTCCCCCCCCCCTTGAATTGCTTTATGTGTGACATGTATTCTCTGTTTCCAGACTGAATATCCACTAGGCAGGAATTGCATTGTGTAAGTTCTCTGTGAACTAGTAATGCAGTAACAATAAATGATGACTCTCAATGAAACTAATTGGTGTTGGTCACTTTTTCATTCCTTAAAATGGTTCAGAAGAGCAAAAGGGAACCACTTATTTACACAATGGATAACCAACATTTTCAGAAATCCACATAGTTGTCAACTCTTACCATAAGTTTCTTTTCATTAGCTGCTGACCATAGAGTTGAAACATCAGCAAGTGAATCAGTGACATGGCACAAAGATACAGTGGTGATTTGAGAAGAGTAAACTGGGAAAGGCATGTCAAAAGTTGTTCCCAGTTTTCAATTTTTTCAAAGGTGGAAGCTGTGTTAGTCTCTTGCAGCATAAAAAAGTGAAAGAGAAGGGATAAAAAAGGAATTTGGCAGCACCTTTAAGATTTTACTAGTTTATATTTTAGCATGAACTTCTGTAATTTTAAACTCACTTCTTTAGATACAGTACAGAGTGATATTATAGCCTTAGGTGTAAAGCATATTTATACAGTTATGGGTGTGGGATAGAAAGTAATAGATCCAGAAAGATGCAAATCATGTCCCTCACCCTAAATTGTTTTCTAAGGCTGAATCTCAGTAGCAAAAAAAATTCCATATCCACCTCAGTTCCGGTGCTGTTGGAACATAACATACAACCATTTTCACAACAAAAACACTTCTTTTTGGCTTTAATGTGATGACATTTTTTTAAAAAAAAAAGTCACTTTTAACTCAGCAGCTTTAATTAAAAACCAGCCATTTAATACATGTGTGGAATCACGGTGTGCGATGACTGCAGACAGGAGAGGTGTGTGTGTGTGGTTACATGATCACATGTGAGGAGGGAAGAGGGAGTACAAGTTGGTGCATGAAGCCCAAGGGAAGTCCTTGTCAATTTTACTTCTCAGCTTGTGATAATAGAAACAGAAGGAAGAAAGCAGAAAAATTAGAGGTGGGTTTGTTTGTTTGTTTTTTTTAAAAAAATCTCTCCCTCTGAAGGCTCATGGAAGAGCACACAAATATATAAAGGCAGCAGGAGAGCATGCACATGCTTACCTTCTTGAAACAAAATTGTCTCCTCTAGAGCCTGCACCCTCCTCTACCTCTGTGCCCCTTCTTTCCATTTTTCTGCTCTCTCATCACTGAATGACTACAGCGGTGCTTCCTCATGAAGGGCTCACCACCAGCAGGTTGGACAAAGGAAATGATGTGGTATGTTGAAAGGAGGAGGAAGCATATGGGGGCAGGGGTGAGATGGCACTGCACTATTTGTGGGATGGCAGCACTATTTGTGGGATGGCAGCCAAGTTTCCTCCACAGCTAGACTTTGTAAACTTGACCTAACACCATTAATATCATCAATACAGTTTATACCGTGGTGTTTTATTGTTCTCTTTTAATTGTATATGTTCTGATATTCTGTTCTTTGGTAGAAAGGATGTTATAAATAAAAGTTGTTGTTATAGTGATATGGATAGCTGCTGGATTGAAAAAGGACTTCACATTATTGAACTGCACATTTTAAAATGGTGGTCTGTGTGTGTGTGTGTGTGTGAGAGAGAGAGAGAGATTTAAAATTCCCTTGCTCACTCATGATAAAACACTGAAACATGAAGTGGGGGAATGGATAGGACATGGGAGCCATCCAGTGAGAATGCAAGTTGGATAATAAGATTGAGAGGAAAGTAAAAATGCTATTGGTTGATAGGTTTATGCATACTGGGAAAGAAAAAAGTAGGGTTGCTTTGTACCACTTTGAATTTGAACTGGACAACACTTAAAACCATTTCTTGTATCATCTTCTAATTCTAAAATACTTAGATTTAAGCCTCAGACCTGGTTTGATGAGGAATGTCATAAGACAAAAAAAACCATTGGTGAAATCACTGAGGGTCCTAAAATTAAAGGCCAACAAGGAAGATATGCAAATACACCTATATATAGCTCGGTTGAGAAGCGACTATAAAATACTACTTAAGGAAAAGAGACATAACTATTATATATCTCAATGGAAAGAACTGGGTCACACTGCTACACAAAAGGATTCACAAAAATTCTGGCATATTATTGCATGAGCAGCCAGAATGATAGACCATTCTTTAGAAGCAGTAATTCAAAGTAATGTATGGGAGGAATATTTTATAAACATGTAAAGCTGTAAATTAACTCCATATCCCCATCCATATTTTCCCCAAATCACTGCCTTCCCAGAATGGCCAGAAGTTACCCCTGAACAGGTTAAAAAAATGTCCAAACAATCTCTTAATAAAGCCCCTGGGGAAGACATGATTCCCATGGAATTATTTAATGTAAAATCCGATTATTGGGCACCTATTTTGGCCAAGTTATTTACATACTGTATATAAATAAATCAGGACATATCCCTGAGGGATGGAGATCAAGTATCATCGCCCCCATACATAAAAAGGAGATTTTAAAAAATCCTGCCAATTACAGGCCAATTATTCTTTTGAATATCTCCTCCAAACTGTGTGCGTACCCTATTGGATCATTTAGAAGATTGGTCTGAGAGATACAATTTAATACAGTGGTACCTCGGGATACGAAATACCCAGGTTACGAAATTTTCGGGATACGAAAAAATCCCATAGGGAATTATTGTTTCGGGTTACGAATGTTTTTTCGGGTTACGAAAAAACTTTTGGTGCTTTTTTCGGCTTTTTCGCACGGAATCGCGGCTTTTCCCCATTAGCGCCTATGGCAATTCGGCTTACGAAGGCTTTTCGGGTTACGAAAGCGGCCGCGTTACGAATTAATTTCGTAACCCGAGGCACCACTGTATCTGAAGTCCAAGCTGGTTTTCAAAAGGGGAAATCTACTATTGATTTGTGTTTTGTATTAAATTTTTTGATCCATAAAGACACCCAAAACTTGAAGCAAAAGCTTTATGTTTGCTTCATTGATCTAAAGTCAGCTTTTGACTCATTCCCTAGGGACTTGTTGTGGCAAAAGCTAGAGAAGACAGATATCGACCCCGCTTATTATATCTAATTAGGGCCTTATATACTAACACCTTGATACAGGTCAAAGTTGATTTGGAGGGTCCTCTTTCCCCAAAAATAAATACCTATACTGGTGTCAAACAGGGCTGTATTTTAGCCCTCTTTTTATTTAATTTTTATATTAATGATATTATCAAGGAGTTAGAGGGCTTACAGTATGCCCCAGTTACTATTTTGGATCAAAAGCTTTCTCTGTTAATGTATGCTGATGATATTATTCTCTTATCCAGAACCCAGGTGGGATTAAGACGTTTGCTTGCCAGATTTTCATCATACTCTAAAAAAAAATGTCCTGACAGTAAATTATAATAAAACTCAGGTTGTGGTGTTTGGTAGGCGCCCCAAAGTACACTCTTGGCATTTAGATGAACATATAATAAAACAAGTCAAATCCTTTAAATATCTGGGAATTTTCTTTTCTGAATCAGCCTCCTGGAAACAACATATGACAAACATTAAAATCCAAGCTCATAGATCAGCTAAATCAATGAAGGAATGAGATTTTATTTATATACCGCCATTCCTTCGATCATGGCGGTTTACAAGATAATAATGAAATACAATACAGCACAAAACAAAATTACAGATAAAAATTAAACCACGAAAATCCCCCATATTAAACCGTATAATAAAGTACATCATTAAAAATCCATCATTCATACCTAATAATTAAAACCAGTTAAAATCAATAAACAATCTAAAAAAACAACACGCAATACACAGGAGAAGATGACAGTCAGGACATGTGGGGGAAGGCTTGGCGGAATAAGTGAGTCTTGAGGTTTTTCTTAAATGACTCCAGGGAGGGGGCCAAGCGGAGCTTACCAAGGAGAGAGTTCCAAGACTGCGGGGCCACCACAGAGAAAGCCCTTTGCGCAGTCCCTACGTATCTCATATTTGGAACTCTCAAAAGTTTTTTCCCACCTGGCCTGAGAGTGCGGGGCGGATTGTATGGGGAGAGGCGGTCTTCCAAGTACTCTGGGCCCAAGCCATTTAGGGCTTTATAGGTAACAACCAACACCTTGTATTGAGCCTGGAAGCGGATTGGCAGCCAATGCAGATCTTTCAATAAAGGTGTTATGTGGCTGGCCCTGGAACTACCAGTGACCAGCCTTGCGGCCATATTTTGAACCAACTGCAGCTTCCGAGTTTGGTACAAGCGTTGCCCCATGTAGAGCGCATTACAGAAATCAAGTCGAGAGGTTACCAGTGCATGTACTACTGTTTCAAGGTCTCCCCGGTCCAGGTAGGGGCGCAGCTGGCGTATCAGCCGAAGCTGATAGCAGGTACTTCTAACCGTCACATCTACCTGAGGAGTCAGGTGAAGCGACGAGTCCAGAAGCACCCCCAAACTGCGAACAGTGTCCTTCACGGGGAGCGTGACCCCGTTCAGGACAGGTGGACAAATTTCCTTCCCAGGACCGGGAGAGCCTATCGCAAGTACTTCCGTTTTCTCTGGATTCAGGCTGAGTCTGTTTTCCCTCATCCAGCCCATTACTGACTCCAGACAGGCATTGAGTGGAGAGATACCATCCCTAGTCACTGCATCAGTCGGAGACACAGAGAAGACTATTTGGGTGTCATCAGCGTACTGATAACACCACGCCCCGTGTCTCCGGATGATCTCTCCCAGCGGCTTCATGTAAATGTTGAATAGCATAGGGGACAAGATCGCTCCCTGAGGGACCCCAGATGTAAGGGCCCTCTTTTCGGAGCTACAGTCCCCCAGCTCCACCATCTGGAATCTACCCGAGAGGTAGGAACGGAACCACTGCAAAGCAGTGCCCCCAATACCCAACTCTCCCAGGCGAGAGATCAACCTTGAGCTTTGCTGTTAATAAGGGAGGCAGTTTGGTAAACCCTGCTCTAATGGTCTTTAAAGCGAAAACTCTGGCACATATCCTTTATGGGGCAGAGATCTGGGGCATACCTAAGGTCCCAGGTCTGGAAGTGCCCCAAAATTACTTTTAAAGGGCATTACTAGGACTTCCTAGGGACACTCTAACTGCTATGATTCGTCTCGAAGCCTCTGTTCCAACTTTAGAAAGCCAAATAGACAAAAGGATCTTGTGTTATTGGTTTAAGATCCAAGAGATGCCAACCTCTAGATTGCCCCCCCCCCAAAAAAAAATGTCTTTTGGAACTTAACAATGGACTACTTGTTAATAATTGAGTTCATGGGGCAGCCCAGTTAATTACTAAGTATGGGTTTTCAATGAGCGAACTGGCAGGGTTAGATTATCCTGCAAGGAAGGTAAAAATAAATAATACAATATTTGAAGTTACTACCCTTGCAGATTTACATACTGTCCATGAATCCCCATGGGCCCCTTTTTTATTATAGCCTCAGACAATTCTGTGATCACCCGTATTATTTCGACAACCTCGCTTTCGCCCAGTTGCGTCGAGCCTTCACAGAACTGAGGCTTAACATGTTTGATTCAGCTGAAAGAGATGGGAAACTTTAAAAAGTTCCAAAAAATGAATGGAGATGTATTGTTGGCTGCCCCCATTCAGAGGATTTGGTACATTACTTAACCTGTTGCCCTTTGTATAAAGATCCTAGGGAGCGTTTTATTTTAACTTTAATCAATAACAAAATATTTTAGAATTCTCATGAAAAAGTAATTTACCTCCTTATGGACACAGATAAATATGTGACCTGGCACATAGCGTTGTTTGCTCTTGCTGCTAAAAAAGACCAGTGAGAAATACATAGCAGAAATTGCTGTTTCCTGTAATGGGGATAATTTGATTTAAAAGGGCCCAACTGTGAATCTTAATATATTCGTGTTTTCCAAGTTATCCACAATTGTCAATGTTAAACTTTTGCTATTTGGTACAATCTGTTGTATAGTGTTTTATGGAAATTTTATGTGTATTGTAATACTATTTTGATTTTTGCAATGGTCATTGGCCAAAAACAATAGAGACTTTAAAAAAAAATGAGTAGGTGAGGCGTTAACCAGGTGAAAACCAGGCAGAATACTGTTCATTGGACCTAGATTATTTTACAGGTGTGGATTCAAGCCAAAAGTAGTTGTCCAAAAATTTTCCCTGTTATCAAGTTCGCTTGGAAACTGACATATGAATGAGTATACCCAGTGAATCTGGAAATGCATGGAGTTTATACAGAAGCATAGCAGTAATCAGTATACCAACTTTTTTGTGCTATCTATCATGGCTCACTGTGATTCCACCCCAACTTGTACAGGAAGCTGTCTGGTGACCTGGGCAGAATTTTTTTTTGCATTCACAGTATAATTAAGCACTGAGAAACTCACAGGGGTTATTTTACAGTGAAGCAGCCTGTGGGCATAGAAGGCAATGAGAGGGTGTACACAGTAGGATATTATTGAGCCTGGAAATGTGAAGAAGAAAGGAAGGTTCTTACAGGTATCTTGAGAAACAGTTTGTAAGCCAAGCAAAGTACTGGTGGATCCTGGAGCTGCATGTCTGTCTGTGTTGTGTCCTACAATCAACAGATGCACTGACTGCCATGTCACAAGGACACTTACAAAGTTCAGGTGGAAGCACAATGGGGCATCAACTTTGGACAGATTCAGGATGGACCTAAAAAAATGATAATAATAATAATAATAATAATATTTATTTGTATACCGCCCTCTGGCAAACCAATCCGGGTGGTTAACAACAGTAAAATATAAAATATGACAATTAAAAACACTTTATCCCTCCCCCCCTTAAGACAGTATTAAACAGTATAACATATTAAAACACAATGTCAATGCATAAAAACAACAATTAACAACTAAAAACCCTGATATCCCTATCAATAGCTTAACTCTGTAGGATAAAATTGCAGAATGAAATCAAACTGCTCGCTTGAATTAAAGCTAACTGACTAAGTACTGCAAAAGCCATGCTTCCAAAATGCTGTTAGGCAGAGGTAAACTTCTTGTCTATCCTGAAGTAAGAATGGTTCATGTCTGAACTGTGTTTAGCCAATTACATGTACCCTCAAGAATTGCTTGACTAGGATGGCAGACTGGCTGATGGAAACAGTACAGTATTTGCATGCATTTGGGGTGCCCAGGTATAATATGCTGCAGGAGAGCAACCTCTTTGATTTAGCTACAGTAGAGGATGACACACAGGTCACTAAATTCATTTACAATGTGGAGGAGCCTACCATCTATCAAAAGAATCTTCTTGATGCCACCTGCCATGAGACACTTGACCAGGCAGATTTCCCAGAACAACAAATTAGACAAGGCCCTGGAGTGAGGCCAACATACACAAATAAATTCTGAATTGTGTGTGTACAAAAAGCCATTATGGTAGAGCTTCCTGATAATTCCTGATTAAAAATATTCCACAATTAGAGATCAGTAAGGAGAAGGAGAAATCTGCAGTATTTCCATGTGGCTAATGTAAGATCTTTTGTAAGCAACATCCCCTTCACTTGATGTAAAGGGTGTTGGAAATATTATTGTAAAAATTACTGTTTATTCACCTGGAATGAAAGACTTGGCTTTTCCTGTAAATAAAATTGAGATTCAAGAGGGAGTTCTAGCTGCTTCCAAACTGACAAACGATTTCAATATATTTGTCATTCATAATTTAGTAAGTTGCAATTATAGTAGTCTGTTTGGTAACTTGTTAACTGCTGTTGTTAGGAAACATGTAATGCTACTCCTGTTCTTGTGCTCATTTTTTAAGTGTTCTAGCTCCCAATTGTCACATTTAGGTTCTGTTTGTACCTAATGTGGTATAGATGGTGCTAACAACCTTGGCAGGTGCATCAAAACACATATGCAATTCACAGCACCCCAAAGAAACCAGCAATGTCGCTTATAAATATGACACATATTTATTGCTTGTTTCTGTGGTGAGCATGTGATATGCCAGTTGATATGAAAATGTTAGGTTGTGTTTTCAACTGGACAGGAGGGAAATGTAAGAATTCATGTTCACTATAATGCTTAGCATTTTTATAATGCTTTAAAATGTTTCATTTTTATTGCTATACAGTGGTACCCCGGGATACGAATTGATCGCGTTACGAAATTTCCGGGATATGAAAAAGTTAGATTGGAAAAAACTGTTCCGGGATACGATGTTTTTTTCGGGTTACGAAATTTTTTTCGGCGCGAAATTCAAACGCAAAGCGCGGCTAGCGGCTTTCCAGCGCTAACGGAAAGCCTTTTCGGGTTGCGAAATTACTCGGGTTACGAACGGAGCGGCGGAACGAATTAATTTCGTAACCCGAGGTAGCACTGTATAAACCCTACAAGGTTAGTGACATTATCTCTATTTCAGATAGAGAGCTGAGTCTGAAAAGGGATGCTTTATCCAAGAATACATAATATATTCATGGATAGGGTGAAATTTCAGTCATGGACTTTCTGGGTTAGGGCTCTGTCTTTTAATGGTTACACTAGATTTTAGATTTTTACACATATCAGTGCACACAACACTGGAAGAGAAAACTCCTCACCTACAATCAATACACTTCAAATGCCTTAAAGTGAATCTAACATAGTCATTGTGCGTTGCCACATTTCTTTGTCTTCCATGATTTAGAAGCAGAAAACCTGGTGTGCTGTTGGTTTAAAATGCTTCCTTTTCAGTGGTAACACAAAAATAGAATTGTAATATTGTTTAATACTTGCATCATGTCAGTAGATGTCACTCCAGTGCAATAACTTTGGCGCGTTACAGAGCGCCCAAGAAGGGCACTCTGCTGCCGCCGGTTGCTACGTCCGGGAACCGCAGGAGCCAAACCACGCGGCTCCCGGGCGCAGCAAGAAAGAAGCGCCAAAATGGCACTTTTTTCTGGGCCCTGGAAGTGGCACCGCGAGGCGCTAGTCGCACACCTGCGGTGTCACTTCTGCCGCGTGATGTCCGGACGCTACACATCTGCGATGTCAAAATGGTGGCCCCTATGTGAACGGGTGCCGCCATTTTGTACTGACTCGGTCCATACAAGGGTTGAGGGGTATCCGGAAGGGACGCCCCTTCTCAACCCTAACACGCCCCTTTCTAACCCTAGTACACCCCTTCGGCGCGTCTGTAACACGCCTTAGTAAGAAAATGTATGTTTTAAATCTGAGTTTAAAAGAGAGCCGTCCATCATTGTGGAGTCTGTATTATTCTAGTTCTGTGAAGGAAACACAAAATCAAAATTTTGATCGTATATGTTTGCTCTCATTTACTTTATTTTACTGGGAACATCCCAAAAGACAGTCAATGCTTCTGATTTAGCAGACAGTAGTAGTTGTTTTTTTAAAAAAATTAGATCGTGATGTTGGAGAACCCCTTGTGAGTGTTTTATGTTGGGTCATATGCACACTAGTCGTACATGAGCATCCATAGATGCTGAGGAGACAAGCCCAGGTGGCACATATCCCTATAGAATAAATTGGGTACATTGGGACAAGGCATACATGGCACCTGGGGGGGGGGGACGTAGAATTTCCATATAGGCACATTTGTCTTGCTTTTTTATGATGCTCCCAATCTGAGTATACAGCTGATCAATGCTCCCCATTGAAATTAATGGTGTGGCACACTGGAGAGAGTTTTTTGTTAGTAGCTTGCTTAGCACTTCATTGTTAGTTGACAGCAAAGATCACTTTGACCCAGTATTTGCCTCTAGATGTGAAAGTTTGAATTGATATGACTACATAGACTTTTTTAAATACCCCTGCTGCATACTGTGGTCTATTTGTTGTCTCTGTTGCTCAAGATTCTAATTTCCATGGCATAGTAATGAATTTCTACAGTTCCTTAAACCCAAGTGATTTAGTAGTCTCCACTTTGATGCAACTGTCTTCAAGTAAGCTGGGTGAGGATCAGCTTCAGATGAAAATAACTTCTAACATTTGATTTGATGGCAGTCTCAACCTCCCTCACCCCCTTGTCATTGATTTGCTTTTTATTTAAAAAAACAAAAACACATGGCGGGAAGGTTCTTCTGATCACATTGCATGCATTATTTTTAATATCTGTAGGGTCGTCGTCGTCCCCTGGCTAATGTAATAGATGTTCCAGGTTATGTGAGCAATGTGATGTAAAGTTTAATATAAAGTTTGTTAGCTTTACCATTTGATCAGATGCACCATTTATCCTGCTTCTGTATTTGATGTCAAGTGGTGAAATTCTCACCTCACATGGAGTTGTGTGTCTTGGTCAAAACAGCCTTGATATTTATTATCGGGGTGGGGGCAGAAATCAGTCAAGGACAGAATGAATTATGTTGGCAGTATATTTGTGTACAATCTTAGTGGAACATGAATGGACAATAGTTGAGAATCTCCACTGTAAGATTTGGAAATGAGTATTCTGTATCTTATTATCTCAAACATCTGTTAATGCTAGATAACCTATTCATATAGCTTGTAAGCTCAGAATAAGCAACTAGCATCCTGGAGGCTCAGTGGGACCACCAAGGGCATGCAATTTGTCAACGCTGTATTCTTGCAGCTCCTCCTATATAATCAGCATCATTGTGTATTTTTGAGTAGATGTATTTTCCCCAGCAAAATACCAAAGTATGAATATGTGCTCAGGAAGCCCTGTAAACTCACAGAGCAGGATGAAAATTGCTGAAATTATTCATAATTGCATGTGATATCAGAAAAAAATGGAAATTGTAAATAAGTTGTGCTCTCTTTGTTTTGTTAAACAAATCCAGGTAGGCCTAGGAAAGGAGCCTACCATCAAACCGATGGGCAGTAAAGAAACTGTACCTTTGGTGCAAGATATAATATATAACAAATGAAAAAGAAATATTGAGGTGGAAAATGGAATAGTATGAGAATTAAAGATGCATTTGAAGTATGTGGAGAAAAGTATGTGAGCCCATAGATCCAGTTACTGACATTCTACTCAAGGAACCTCCTGTTTTTAGTAGTAGGGATAGCCAAGTGGCTTCCACTTGTCCGTGCCTTTTACTCTGTGTTTTATCTGCAATAACCAACTACTATTTTTGTGGTGTAAATTTGCCTATGTTGGTATGCATGCCAAGTTTTGATGACCCACAGTTTTCAAAGTTACGGGTTCCAGAATTTTCTAGCCTGGAAGATAAACTATCAGGAGACAGACTGTTAGCTAAAGCAAGAGAATACTTGAACTACAATTGCAAACAGGAGCACCAGTTACTGGAATTTCAGCTTAGAATATTAATACTTTGACAATAACTGCGATGACTTCATCTGTTAATGCATTGTCCTTCCACAAACTTTAATGTGTGTATTTCCCTTCCTTTACTCCATAGTAAATACACTATAGTACCTAACATATGAGAAAGGGTTGGCCCTTTTTGCTGATGAATTATAGTGGGCCCTTGGTATCCGCTGGGGTTCGGCTCCAGGACTCCAGACGGATACAAAATCTGTGGATGCTCATGTCCTGTTATATACCATAGCACAGTAAAATGGCATCCCTTATATAAAATGGCAAAATTAAGGTTTGCTATTTGGAATTTATATACACTTCTCAAATATTTTCAAGCCATGGATAGTTGAATCTGTGGATAAAGAATCCATGGATATGGAGGGCTGACTGTATTTGGTACTTTTTGCTGGAATCTTATGAATATGGGGATGGACAAAGCCATCCTGAGTGTCTGAGACAGAATGTATTGCATAGTTTATGAGTATAGGAATGGTGAACACTTAGGGCACCCTGATGGTGCAGTGGTTAAATGCCAGTACTGTAGCTACAATGTTATGAGTGTGATCTCAGGGACTCCAACATCCACTCAGCCTTCCATCCTTTCGTAGGTCGGTAAAATGACTACCCAGCTTGTTGGGGGTGATTAGCTTACAGAATGTAAACCACTTAGAGAGTGCTGAGTTCACCAACAGGCAGTACAGTATAGAAATGTACATGCTATTGCTATTGCCTATAAATAGTTTAACACACTAAGCCCAGAGCAAAGTCAAACAGCTTTGTCAGGCATTGACTTGAAATTCTCCCCACATGGCACCTGGTGGGGAGGGGATGAATAAGGACTTTTGATTCCTAGGTGGGCATCTGTCTGCTTTCGCCCTCTTTTGGCAGCACACATGAGTCAATCCATGAGAACAGAGTAAATACTGGCAGTTCTTCAACCATCCCTTTATTCAGAAGATATCTATCAATAACAATGAATTTTCAAGCAAGGGCTTGAATCAGTGAGAAGCAGGATGTGCTCATTTTACCAATATTTTAGTCTACCTTTCTTTTAAAGCAACAGACAAGTTCATTTTCCAAAAGAGATGTCACAGCTGTTCCCTTAATTAAAAATCTCAGCAGTTCTAAACTAAAGTAATACTCAAAAAAAAGTCACCAAGTGACTTCAGGGTGTTTTGCCTGGAAACCCAATAAATCAGCAGAATACATGTTTCTTCTTCGTGGTCTCTGCGAATCACACAAATGGGTTTATTCTGCACCTGCACAGCAATCCTCGGAAACTTCTAGAATCTCTAGGCAGAAAGCAATGTATCTTTCTGCAACTTTTTGGCGGTAGCTCCGCCCACCCATATATAAGGCCCCTGGTGGCCCGCTCTTCAGTTCCTTCATTCCGCCGCGCTAAGCAGCTCGAGGAACTTCGCTAGCATTCGCTTGCTCTTGTGTATTAGAATCTCTAGTTTTTGACCTTCGGACTTTCACTTGACTATCCTCTCGGACTTTCCCTTTGGCTTGACGACCTTCTCTGATTCTACGGCTTGACTTCGGACTGGTAACGGACTTCTCTTACCATGGCCTCTTTCAAGCAATGCACCAAGTGCGGGGTGAAAATCCCCAAGGCCGATGGCCACGACAAGTGTGTCCTCTGCTTGGGGGAGGCACACGTTCAGGGCAGTTGTGCCCACTGCAAGGCCTTGTCTGCCCAGGCCCTCAAGAACAGGGACCGGACACTCAAGGCCGCCCTCTACGAGAGGGTTCTCAGCCAGCCTGGCGGCTCTGGAGCCTCTGGGGAGTCGGATGCCCCCAAAGCCCCCAAGAGAAAAGGGGATAAGCGCTCCGATCGGGACAAGAAGCGGGCTCGTTCGTCCTCGCCACCTTCTAAGAGCTGCCGTAAGGGGCCTCCAAGCATGGTCTCAGTGCCCCCGCCTGAGTCGAGGCCAGTACCGTCGACATCGCCTGTTGCTGAGCCAGTGAAAACCCTGACTCCGTCTTTACCGGCCCCTTCCCGGATGGTGCCGCTTGAACCCAGAATCCTCCTCACCAGTCACCTCTCTGTACCGGCAGATAGCCTACAGATTGTGAATGTGGACTCTGAATCAGAAGGAGAGCTCCAGGACTCCTATGCTCCATTCTCTCCTCAAAGGCCGAGGTCAAAATCTCCTTCGCCCTCACCAAGGAGAAGGCCACGCTCTGCCTCACGGGACCGGGCTACGCAAGGTACCGAAGCTGATGAGGCTCTGGCTGCAGACCATCCTGCCTCTACAGAGCATGATCGGGACCTCTTCCAGGCGTTCCTGGATCTCATTCACGACCAGCACACGGGACAGTACCTCATCCCGGTTGACCCGTCCCGTCTGTGTCGTAACCTCCGCGCTCATTCAAGGGTCTGTCGCCCAGATGATGAAACCTCCCGCCGGGACGACCAGGACGATCTTGGGGCATCCGATCCTCTCTTCAGACGACGCAGCCCATCCCCCTTGAGGTCCGGCTCGGGCTCTCCTCGTTCCGTGTCTCCCATCTCGGATGAAGACGCCCCATTTGTGCCCGAAGGCCCTTCTGTCCTGTCGCCCACGGATGACGTCCGGGCCTTTGCCGACAGGGTCATACGGATGGCTGATGCTCTCAAGCTGGAAGTCGCCCATCCGGAAGATGATGCCCTTGACCCGGTGGACAGGAGGATCCACGGCTCGGCTCCAGCTCCTCCAGCCTTGGCTTATCTCCCGTCCCTGGAAAAGATCGTGAAGCGTTCCTGGGACTCCCCAGCCACCATCCCGTCGACATCTCGCAAGATCAAGAACCTGTACCGGGTTACTCTGTCGGCCCCGTCCTGGCTGTCACACCATCCCAAGCTGAATTCAGCTATTGTGGAAGGCACCCAGTCCACCTTCACCCCCAAAACATCTTCTTCGCCTGTCGACAAGGACAGCAAGAAGCTGGACAGTCTGGCGAAGAAATTCTACGCCTCGGCGGCCCTCGACCTCAAGATCGCCAACTACGCGGCTTGCATGGGGGCCTATGTTCAGTTCCTGGTGGAGAAGATGGACCCCACCATTGCTGACCTGCCCGATGACAGGAGGCGTATGATGGCGGCTCTCAGGAATGAGATCCACCTGATGGCGGGACAGCAGATCATCTCTGCCAGGCACTCCACGGACTGTGCATCTAAGATCCTCTCTGGCTCCATAGCTCTCCGCCGCTATGCATGGCTTCGGTCCTCAGATCTCATCCCTCAGGCGAAGGCGGCTATTGAAGACATGCCCTTTGACAACTCGGGCCTCTTCAATAGGGACACGGACAAGAAGCTTAGCTTCAGGTACCGGATGAAGACCGTGGCTAGAAAGCACGGTATGTCTTCCGCTCCATCCAAGTCCCCCCGCCAGAGGTATCCCGGTCAGCGCCCCTGGCACCCAGGAGGCCAGTACCGTTTTCAGCCCCAGGACCGTCCTTACCACCAGGACAGTAACCCTCAGGGCCGATCCTCCCGGTCTCCTGCTCCCCAGCCAGACAGGCGTCAATCTTCCCAACCCAGATACCAACAAGGGTATAGGAAGAAGGATGGCCGGGACAAGAAGAGGTTCTGATGTGTTCCCGCGCACCTCGTCACGTCCAACAGGCTGAGCCCTTTCTTCAACACCTGGGCCGCCATCACTACAGACTCTTGGGCACTTAACATTGTCCGTAGGGGCTATGCCCTAGAGTTCATCGAGCTCCCACCAACTGGAGCCTTTGTTTCAACTGTCCCCTCGGACACCCTTCTCGACGAAGTGCGCACTCTACTAGACAAAGGCGCCATTGAACCCATTTTCCCCTTTGAGTTCAACTGGTGCTTTTTTTCCAGGTACTTCACCGTACCGAAGAAAGACTCTGGCCTTAGACCCATAATGGATCTTCAGGCTCTCAATAACTTTATTGTTTACAAAAAATTTAGGATGGTAACCCTGGCTTCTATCTTACCACTCCTACAGGAAGACCTCTGGTTCGTGATGCTAGACTTAAAAGATGCCTACTTTCACATAGCGATCCTGGAGGACCACTGCAGGTTCCTCGCCTTCGCTGTCGGACACCAGGCTTACCGGTACAAGGTCCTTCCCTTTGGCCTTTCCACAGCTCCCAGAGTCTTCACCAAGTGCATGGCGCCCGTGGTGGCATACCTGCGTCAAAGGGGCATCACAGTCTTCCCATACCTGGACGACTGGCTCTTCGCAGCATCCTCAAAGGACACCCTCCTCAAGCAGCTGGATTTTGCCCTGTCCCTGCTGCAAGCACTGGGACTACAGGTCAATTTCGACAAGTCCAACTTGACTCCTACCAAGCGAATAGACTTTATAGGAGCAATGCTGGACTCTCGGCAGATGAGGGCATACCTTCCAGAGACAAGGTTCCAAGCCCTCTGTGCATCTCTGTAACCCTGCCTCCGCCAAAGGCGTCTTCAGGCCCGTGCAGTACAAGTCGCCATGGGACATCTAGCCTCTACCACTTTCGTCACACCGTGGGCCAGACTACGTCTGAGGCCCATTCAATCTTGGTTCCTCTCCGTGTTCGACTCCGTACAAGACACGTCCACCAAGCTGCTCACCATCCCAAGGACTGTACAGAGGTCTTTACAATGGTGGCTCCAATCCGACAACGTCTGTGTGGGGATGCCATTCCTACCCCCTCAGCCGGATATCTCTTTGACTACGGACGCCTCCCTGCAAGGATGGGGCGCTCACACACTGCACCTTACAATAAAGGACAAATACTCACCGGCAGAAGCTACGCTCCACATCAACGTCTTGGAAATGCTTGCCGTGGAGAAAGCACTCAGAGCCTTTCAGTCGGTCCTCGCGGACAAGGTGGTGCTTCTTCTCACCGACAACACCACCGTTATGTACTACCTCAACAAACAAGGAGGTACAAAGTCGAGGACTCTGTTGTCAGTCACCACCCGCATTTGGGAATGGTGCATAGCACAAAGGATTCTGCTACAATGCATCCACCTGCCTGGCGACCAGAACGACCTTGCAGACCAACTCAGCAGGTCACCCTCCACTTGCCACGAGTGGAGACTACATCCAGAGGTGGTGTCCCAACTCTTCAATCGCTGGGGAACCCCCCTCCTCGACCTGTTTGCTTCCAGGCTGAACGCCCACACCGTAAGATTCTGCTCAGAGAGCCGAGTTCGGAAGGGGACGCCTTCCAGCTCAAATGGACTCAAGGTCTTCTGTATGCCTTTCCTCCCTTTCCTCTGATCACACGGGTCTTCTCGAAGATGATGGCTGACCACACGGACGCAATCCTGATAATTCCATGGTGGCCCAGACAGCCCTGGTTCGCTCCGCTCCTACAACGAGCACAAGACCATCTCCGCCTGGAGCACCGGCCCGACCTGCTCTCGCTCCACGACGGACAAGTTCACCATCCCGAGATGCAATCTCTCCCATTGGTAGCATGGAGGATTCGATCCTGAGGACACTTCCATCCGGTGTACAGGATATCATCAAGGCAGCACAGAGACCGTCCACACAGAGGTCCTATGCCTACAAATGTGATAGGTTCCTATCCTTTCTACAAGCAAGGGACATTCCACCATCCCGTGTCTCCATCCCTGTAGTCCTGGATTTTCTCATGACCCTAGCAGACGCAAGTCTCTCCTTGAGTTCTATCAAGTACTACCTGTCTGCCATTTCGTCTCACTACCTATTTCAGGACAAGCCTTCTCTGTTTGGTGAACCTCTCATAAAGATTTTCCTTAAAGGATTCAACAATTTGCACCCACCGATTCTAGACCCTACACCGCAGTGGAGTCTAGACACCGTCCTGGCACATTTGGTGTCCAAGCCCTTTGAGCCCATAGCTACCACGGACCTGAGACTCCTGACTTGGAAGACGGCCTTCCTGGTAGCTATCACGTCAGCCCGCCGAGCTGGTGAATTGTGTGCCCTGAGGATGGACCAACCCTTCCTCCGTTTCCACAGGGACAAGGTGGTGCTCCATACAGACATCACTTTCTTGCCAAAGGTGGTGTCTGCCTTTCACATCAACCAGGACATTGTTTTGCCGACTCTGGCTCCTAATCCGACCACGGACTCTGAGCGTCAGCTCCATGCCCTGGATGTCCGCAGGGCACTGGCGTTCTATTTGGACAGGACATCTGCTTCCAGGCGTTCGGAGAGACTTTTTGTGTGCTACTCCGAAGCCAAGAAGGGGCTGCTGGTGTCACCGCAGAGGTTCTCCAAGTGGGTGGTCAGCACCATCCACCTCTGCTACGAACTGGCTGGAAAGCCTCTAGCAGGTCGGGTTAGAGCCCATGCAACTAGGGCGGTAGCCACATCCTCAGCCTTTTTGATGGGGATTCCCCTTGAGGATGTGTGCAAGGCAGCTGTCTGGTCCCAGCCATTGACATTCATTAGGCATTACAGGCTGGACTCAAGGGCCAGGCATGATGCAGCCTTTGGGAGGGCAGTGTTACTTTCTGCCATTCAATAGACCTGTTACACTGTTAATAAATAACACAGTTGTTTGGTTTACATACTTTATTGATTATGTGATTATTGGTTTTTGACATTCCCTCCTCCTCTGACTATAGCTCGCTAGTCTAAACCCATTTGTGTGATTCGCAGAGACCACGAAGAAGAAGAACAGGTTGCTCACCTGTAACTGTGTTTCTTCGAGTGGTCATCTGTGAATTCACACAAACCCGCCCATCCATCCCCTCAGTGTCTGCTCATTTGACAACGCTTGTTGCCGCGCTGATTAGCGGCTCATTCGGAACTGGAGAGGAGCGGGCCACCAGGGGCCTTATATGTGGGTGGGCGGAGCTACTGCCAAAAAGTTGCAGAAAGATACATTGCTTGCTGCCTAGAGATTCTAGAAGTTTCCGAGGATTGCTGCGCAGGCGCAGAATAAACCCATTTGTGTGAATTCGCAGATGACCACTCGAAGAAACACAGTTACAGGTGAGCAACCTGTTCTTCCTCCTCCTCCTTCAAGAAGAACAAAAAAAACCAAAAAAACAAAAAACAAAAAAACCCCTGAGATTTGAATGTAAGTCAGAAAATACCTCAGATCCCTGTCATTAAATTCTCCTTACCAAGATTTCATACACCAAAAATTGTGTGGGACATTTATTTCAGAATGCTCATACAATAGACCAGGGCTGGCCATTGGCAGCTTTCACCCTTTGAGCATTTTACAGGGCCCTGAGAAGAGCCACTGATAAAGCTGCCCTGGATTCACCTTCAGTTTTTATTTTGGCTTAGCCTGCTGAGCAATACCAAATGGTATTACGGAGATGTCCCAAGGGAAGTTTAGAGGCTGGCTGGACACCTGCCCAGACCCCACCAGAAAAGGCTTTGTCCAGGGGGCCCCTTAAACATGGAAGCAGCCATGTTGATTAAAGCCCCATTGGGCAAAGCACCAACTCCTTAAGCAACAATGAGAAGTCATTTTAGTTCCCCTTCAGCTCATACTCCTATCTTAAGTGTGTGCTTGAGTTCAGCTTTAGATTTGAAGGAATAAGTTCAATGATAAAAATTGAACATTAAAATTATCTATGCAGGTATAAAAATCCTATCATTTAATATATGCCTTTGATTTAATTAATTCTGTTACTTTTGGTTTAAAATATACATGCACCTCTTCTCCCCTCCCCATGCGCACACTTCCTGAGAATGCAGCTGTGTTGGAGGATTTCTAAGAAATGATTAAGAAGGTGCAATATTTTCCCCAATATTAACCTTTTTGCTTCATGTTCTGCTTTGTATATAATTTAATATATAGTTTAATGGCATATAGTAAAAACAGTCTGTATCAGTCATTAGTTTCAGTTAAAGTTCACAATTCTTCATATACACTTTTACCATGCATGCATCAAATTTTCTATCAATTTTTAATACACAGTCCTCTAAATCATATTAGGCAGTAAGCTGACAATATATGTATGTGTGTTTAATTATTCACATTGCCTTGGGTTTGTTTTGTTGTTTTCATGTTATGTTCTTTGTACATATTTTCAAAAATGTACTGAAATTTCCAGAGTATGAAGAAATAGCGTGTTAGCAAGCAAGAGTCTGTTGTCTGAATGAAGGAAGAAAAGAGGTTCTTTGGGTTAAATCTTTTAGAAAGCTATCGTTTGTTTTGGTGTGCATTCTTTCCTCTCTTAGCACATTTTAATCAGGTCCTAAGCACGATGACTTCATATAAGAATTCAGAAATTTCATCTGGTGATTTATGCCTTAAGAGATGTTGAGAATTGCCTTTACCTTGAAAAATAATTTATCAACATTTATTTCCAATATGCGCTTTTTTATTTTATTTTCTTTTACTGAATGGCTCTGCAAAATTAGCAGCAAATAATTTTAAACATTGTTATTTATTAATAGTATTTGCAGAATATTGCTTCTGGCAACTATTATCTACACTACATTCTTATCGCTTTACTTTGAATCATTAGTTTTTAACACGTACTGTACAAGTGCATCTGTTAATATAAGGCTGTTATTCCCTACTTAATTTTGAAAGCAATTGATTGCCAAATATTATGTTCTAAATTTATAGCTGCGGAGTTCACAAAAATCATTCTGATTACCTGTTTAAATCTGGAAATCTAGAAAAGTGAGGGAGGCAGTCTTCAAATAATCTCCCTTTGCATTCCTTTTGGTATTATACAATATGTATTCAGAGTACATAGCATTTCCTGTATTGCAGTCATCATTCACTGTTTAGATCTGTTTTCATCAGACTTTCTTCTGCTGTGTTCTATACTTTAGATTTTTCTTTTCTGCTACAGATATCAGTGCTTTTATGAAATGCTTTTAATAATGGCTATTTTTATTTCACTGTTGCTTTGTGCTTGCTGTAGATGAAGTTAGAATTCATTTCATTTTTAGGGTGCTTTCCTGTAGTAGTGGGTAGTGTATTGTGGGAAGTGGAACAAGGCAGTGTCCTTCCCATGGCTGTATTGATTTGCCCTTCAGCTGTTTGCAGTGCATAGAGAACCTAAGGCCTTGTTGTTGATTATCTACACAATGTCTCTGTGAACATTATTGACCCATTGCTGCTTACTGCCTGTGGCTCTTGATTTTTCACACCGTCTCCATGACACTCATAATAAAACATACTATCTTATTGCTACTCAGCTCTGGAAAGCAACCGATGTAGCTTTAGTACAACTGCTTCATTTCTGGATAACATTTATTATATGTTGGACAGAGACCTATAGCTACTTCAAGGCTTTGTGCATTGTGCTAAGTTTGAGCAGATTTCCACAATTTAGAACAAAACAGTTGTTTTGTGGGAAGAGGCTTACACATTGTGCTTCTCAAAATGAAAATCAACAGGCACTTCTTAAGACCTGAAAAGGCACAGTTCTGGCCTGGCGCTATTTTCAAAATGATAAAGTAATTTGTGTCTAAAGACAATTGACCTGCAATCCTTGCTCTTTAAATTGGAATGATCCCACAGAGGCCTATGGGAATAATTTAGGAATATTTTAGGTGTGTTTTTAAGAACTTTGAGAGAACTGTATTTAATGCACACTGCAAAAAGTGTTCCAGACCATTCTTGCAGTGGGATTAGCACTGCTTCCATTAACAAGTTAATTGTTTACAAGTACGTCAATGTGACAGTGTTTGAGTTATTCCCACACTTATTGATGATATAGTGGAAAACCAAACTAGACCTAGAAACCTTTTATATAGATATTTTCTTACTATATTAATCTAATAAATACCTCATAGAAAAATGTAATTAAAAATGACTACTTTGATACATTTATTGTCATTTTTTCAGCACTGTGGTTCATGCAGGAAAAAGCCAAGTACATTCTTCTATGATATATAGCATGTTTATGAGTAACTTTGGTGTGCTTTTGAACCTTGCTGAGGTTTGCAGTACTCAAAAGTACCTTCTCAAGTAGCATTGGCAACTGAAAAGGTCTTGTATTTGCGAAGGTCTCGTGGAGCTCTCTTGAGGAGACCTTGTAGATCCAGCAGGATTCCTAATTATGGACAACATCTGACATATGTTAAACTGCTTTTAACTATTCCTCAGGAACACTTACATTTTTGGTCAGTTTTCTACTAATGGACTAAATGCTAGATTATGCAAGTCAGATATATCAGGTAAACATAGTTAGAAGTGACTGTGTTAGCACTAATTTGAGCTAATTATGATCAGCACTAACAAAAGATCCAGATATAATGATGTGCCATGGTTAGCTTTAAAACTAAAAAGGGAGGAGGGTTTTGTGCACAATTGAGAATGCTGGAGTTTGTGGTGTGCTCTTGATTGGTTAACCATATCATGACAAAAATTGTTAAAAATGTATTGTTCCAATTTATCTGTGAGCTGCCTTGGGTCCTTTTCTAGGAGAAAGGCAGCACAGAAATAAATTGAAATAAATAATTTAATTTAATTCAAGAATTATGAGGTATCATTTGCTTTTTGCTTTATGTCTGGAATGTGTTGTTTCATATGGGTGAGGAGAGAGGAACAGAGGTCTTAGTGAGCTGTTAGCGTCTTCTCTGAATTAATAGCTTGTTTAGCAACCCAGCAAGCTCAGTGCAAATCTTTCTGTAAGCAGGCAGGTAAAGCAAATGTATTAACTTGACATTTTAAGTGTTTATACAGTTGGCCCTTCTTATACGTGGATTTTTTATACATTGATTCAAGCACCCAAGGTTTGAAAATGTTAAAAAAAAGTATACATTTCAAATATCAAACCTTGATTTTCAATTTTTTATAAGGGACACCATTTTGCTATATCATTATATTTAATGGGACTTGAGCATACACAGATTTTGTTATCCACGGAGGATCTTGGAACCAAACCCCAGCGTATACTACAGGTCCACTGTACTTCCCATGTAAAACATGCCTATTTTTATTGTTCTCCTGCATTTTTTCCAAAGCATTTATTTGGAATATTCAAGTCCAAGTCTTGTTGTTAAGGAATTACTAACACACATTCCAAGTACATGTAAACAAAAAATAGGTAAGTATAGTAAAATCATAGCACACAGCGTAGATTCTACTAAAAATTGTGCCTCCAATGATTTTAACAATAACATTGTCTTGTATTCACCCCGCAGTGTAGTCAGATATTCTTTTAAAGTCCACACAGATAGTTTCAGTGGGTCATACATTATATTCATGAAGCTGTTCCTTGTCCTTCCTGAACAGAGGATGTTATTTGGAAAGAAGGTGCTAAACTGCTTCAGCCTTGTTTTAAATGACCAACCCTCAGTTATGTGTATGCTGGGCTGCTTCTTCTGAGTCATAGTTATCAGGTATTGTAAAGGTTAACCCTTATCATCTGCACACACGCACACACAAAAAAGGTTGAGGTTTCATCAAAAACTTCCATCCTCACAACCTGTCGGCCACAATTTGATGATTATTATTGATTATTTCACAGCCTTTCACTCACTCTCTGCCACTGCGGCCCGCCTTGATATACAGATAGGGCTGCAGTCCAGCTAAAATAAGACTCCATCTTGATAATGGACTGAGATGAGATATTGTTGTTTGATAAAGATAATTGATGTTTCACTGTGAATTGGAAAGCAGTTCCGAGTGTACCAGACCCATGAGCGTGTTCCATCTGCAAATAGGGCAAGTGTTTACAGAATAGAACAAAAGAGCTGGACTTTGACAGAGCATGGTCTGTGTACTTAAAAGCATTTACTTGTTTTTCAGTCTCTAACTGCATTTTTGGTGCCAGCTACATAAAATGGGTGTGCCTGATCTTATTCCTGAATGTTCTTCCTTTGTGTGCCTTATGATTAAATACTGGTTTATGAGGACTTAGGTCTTACCAAGAGAGGCTGCCTTCCAGTGCTGGCAGATTATAATGTTTTCTTAGATTTCCTTTCATAAGGCCATTGACAGAGCCACCGATTGAGTGTGGGAATTTCCACTCCACATATCAGCTGATGCATTCTTGTATCGTACGTAATTACTGTTAAGTGATTATATGCCTTTTGTTGACCATGTCTTTTTCAGCTGCTAGGTTTAAGTTGATTAAGGTATCGCTCATCTTAGGTGCTGTTCATCCGATATTTTTTTCCAGTCTTGTTATCACCTTCATAACCCCTAATTAAGCAATAAGGCTTGACAGGGAGTAGGGTTATCATCAGATAATGACACCCCAAGTGTGTTTGGAGGCACAAGGTTCAGCTGAGTGTGTTTAATCCTCCAGGGGTGTGATTATCTCATGATAAACATACGGCATCACAGCTCATTGATATTATTACAGTGTTCTTGCACAAATCATGTTGGCATTGACTTGCCACATTTCCTCCATCTTTTAAATATTTTTAGTGTGTGTGTGTGTGTGTGTGTGTGTGTGAAAAATGATAACGAATGAGTCAGCCTTGTACAGTGAGGGAAGCTGTTTTTGCATTGAATTTTGAAAATCTCAAAATGAAATTCATAAGCAGAACAAAAAAAAACCCCCACTTTGACTATATTAACATATAAACATTTTAAAAAATGAAATACCAAAAGTAATGAAATATTGTGCTGTGCTTACTTTCAGCAGTCACTTAATTATCATCACTTCAGGTTTCACAATAGTAGTGAAGGGACAAATGCCATGAAAGCAGTTCCAAAAATTATTGATTAATTGGACAATAGTAAATTTTCTATTAGTATCATGCTTAGCAGTATACAATATCGTACAATATGAAGAAGGTCTGTAAGAGAGGGGAAAAAACCCTTTGTTACTATGTCTCATTTTGTCACCAGGATTGCTACTGGAATTCGAATGAATTCTTCGAATTCAAACATGGGATTTTATAATTTTGTACATCTTATATTGTGTGTGACCTATAAATATATACAAATTTACATACCTGAGCTGTAGACAAAGATTAACAAGAAATTCATAAAAAAAAGTTTTGCACTGCAAGAATGCAAACATTGCAAACCCATAACTTGATAAGTTCTATCATAAATCTTTATTTCATTGCCTAGCAAGTCTTCAAATACTTTTGGGATTGCTGTGTTTTGTTTTCATTGTTTGGCAAATATTTCATTAAACTGAAGAATCTATTCAGACATTAATCCATTAACTAGAAGATCACTGAAAGTACACACATCTGAGTACTCACACAAAACAAACGTTTGTGCTACTTTTCATAATAGATAAAATGCATACTTGAAATATTTTGTACCCTACAAAAATGCTAAGTACAAAGTAGTATTGGTATCACCTGAGACAATAAAAAATGAATTGTCTTAACTCTTGGAATTACGCTAAGTACAGGTTAGCATTCCTTATCTGGAATTCCAAAATCTGGACTACTTCAACATTGTCTGCATGGGTGATGGAGATAGTGACACCTTTGCCTTCTCATGGTTCAGTATACACAAGCTTTTATGCACCACAATATTTTCAAATGATACTATGTATTAAATTACTTTCAAGCCATGTGTATAAGTTGTATACAAAGCACAAATCAGTTTCAGGTTTAGGCTTCAGCCCCATCTCCAAAATATCTCTTTATACAATTATTCCAAAATCCAATAAACTCCAAAACCCAAAACACTTCTGGTCCCAAGTATTTCAGATAAGGGAGACTCAACCTGTACACTTAGGCTATGCTAAACCATGGTTCTGCATTACAAGAAGCAGCACAGCAAGTCTCAGGTTCACCCTCTTCCTCTTCTGACATGTCCACATAAAAAAAATTAATGTTACCACAGACGGAACTAAATATCAAGGACTTGGGGGGGGGGGGTGTTGAACAGATGAATGTTATGCAAATCTTAAGTAAAATTTTACATGTCCATGTTTAGCAGCCACTTCTGCCTTACTACTAGTTTAGAGCCACCATAAAGCACTATATAAAATGTGAGTTGGCCCCTATTTAAATAGACTGTTGCATAGATATACTGTATCCCTCTATTGGTTTTATACCAGTTTTAACTGTCATGGTCTCCCCTAAAAATCCTAAGAATTGTAATTAGAGGAAGGTAATGAGAATTCTGTGAAACAGAAGAGCTACATGCATACATATACATAGAATCCCACCATCTAGAATTGTTTCTGAAGAGACAATCTACATATTTAATTTAATTGAAATTCAACTTGTTTTCGACTGCATTGGTGGCGGTATTGTTGTTATTGTGTGTCTTCAAGTCATTTCTGACTTAATGGCATCCCTAAGGCGACCCTTTCATACGGCTTTCTTGGCAAGATTTATTTGTAAGAGGTTTGCCATTGCCTTCCCTTGAGTCTGAGAGCATGTGACTTGCCAAAGGTCACCCAGTGGGCTTCATGACCAAGTATAGCTAAGCAATAAGGAATGGGAGAGTTATCACATGTTAGAAAGAAGTAAGGTATGCCCTCAGTATGTTTTTCATTCATGAGTATACTTCCAGATAGCCCTTCTGAGAAACCTACAGTAGTGGAATTTGTGTAAGTATGTGTACATGTGTGTGTGTACAATTTTAAATTGTTTTACTTTGTACAAATTGATTTTATTTTATAGTGCATCAGTTAAACATAATTCCTGAATCTTTTAGAGAAGGACCTGTGTTCCTAGTCTAGACATGATATTTGAGAGTTGCAAGGTTGCTGAATGTTTATGAATGTTTATAACTGTTTTAAAACTGTTTTTAATTATTGTATTTGATATGTATCATAGAGTTTTATCGTATGTACACCGCTTTGATCTGAAGGAAAAGTGGTTTATAAATAAAAGCTTTATTATATTATTATTATTAAGGAACCGGTCTTCTCTTAAGGGAAAATAACTGCATAGATTCTAAAATTTGCCTTGTCTTTCTTCTTACATTTGCAAACTTGCTTTAAAAGGGGGTTAGATATCCTAGCACCTTTAGTACAACCATGCCAAAAGGGCTGATTTTCCTTTGGATGTATATTCAACTCCTGCAGTATACCCATGTACCTCAAGGGTTCAGAATCACTGAATGCAAGAAACAAACACAGGAAATGCCTAATAAGTAGTGTTTCTCTCCCCCCCCCCCTTGAGTCTGTTCCACATTTGTGTTTTGCATACTCTTCCTTGGCTCCATTGTTATGGTTTACCCAGAGGCTAGTAAAATTGAAACAGGTTATTAGTGCTAGAAAGCTCATGGTGAATCTGGCTACTTGTAAAGAAGACACCATTTGCCAGTCTACCACTTGTGGCTCTTATCTTTTTCTCTTTATCATTTTGGCTGAATTTCATCCAGTTCACCTTTTCCCATAGTTTGAAACCCATTTTGTCTAGGTTCCAGACTAGTAAATGATTAATGTTCTGTTGTTGATTTTGGCAGGGTACAGACCGCCAGAAAGAGGTGCCTACCCGACACCTCTCTTTGCTCCGCAGAAGCGCCACAGCAACCAAATTGCGCGGCGTTGCTGAGAACAAAAAAGGAGCACCTGGAAGCGGCTCCTTTTTGCGCCACCAAAGCGCCAGAGACGGTGTGGTGACGTCACAGCTGCGCCACCCCATTTGGAGGCAGTGCAGCTACAATGTCACCATTACACGCTGCATCTAGCGGGCGTGCTACAGCTGCGGCACCCTCATCACATGCGAGGGTTGCCAGGCGTGTGGGCACTCCACCCACCAGGCAACCCTTGCATGTGACGAAGGCTCCGCAAAGGCCCATCTGTTCCAGGCCTATGACACTTAGTTTAGTTAGTTGCATATTCTATAGCAAAGTCTCCAAAAGCTTATGCTACCAGCTTCCTTCTTTCATTTGGTCTCAAAGGTGCTACAAGTTTCCTTTGTGTCCTAGACTTAGTTTACTTAGTTGCTTATTCTATAACAATATTAAAAGATGCTGCTACCTTAGTATTACTGCTTAAACCATTTCAGTATACTTTGTCCTTAACTACAGTAGGTAGATTACATGTCTTCATGTTCTTGAACATCATGACTGCTAACATCTTGCCAAGAGCACCTTGTTGGGCCATTGGCTAATGTTTTATATGCTTTTATGTGGAAGAGTGGGGTCCTATCTGTCTTAACAGTGATGTGATTTGCTTTCTCTTTTTTGTTAGAAGTGCAGTTATGGAGATTATCACACCGGCAAAAAAGATGGCTGCATAGCAATATGCTCCCGTCAATATCACGCAATAATGCAAAGATTATTACACAATGTCACATGACATCATAATGATCCTGTGATTATCCCATGAATAAAGAGGAATTCAAATGCCATTTTTTATTCACAGAAATCCCCATGAATAAAAAGTGGTACTAGAATTCATCTTTCGTGTGATAATCTTTGTGTTATTACACATTATTGACAGGATGGGTAGACATATAAATACCCATCCATACTTGTGCCAGCCCAGAGACTGATCTGAGTTGGCTTCATGCTTTCCTGACCCATCTGCACAGCCCGGGTGATCCAAAATTTCCTCGCTTCTTGTCTACCTGACCCTTCTGTGATGCAAACTGATACTTTAAGGGATATTTTCCCACCTCTTATCTCCCCAATAATCTTCTCTCAGCTCTTCCCTAGAATGAAGCAAGGTAGGATTAGCACCCTGAATAATTTTCCTATTGTAGAATGTCGTTCCTATAATGAAGCCTTCAGTTAATTTTCTTCAATTCAGGATCTCTAACCACTGCTGGTACTATTTTTATTATTTATTTATTTATTTATTTATTTATTTTAAAAGCTCTTAAATTGAACAATGAGAACCCAGCCACCTAAAAACCTGTATCTGGCTTCCTTTTTTTGTGGGGGAAGCTGTTCCATGTCATTTCAAGATGCTCTTAATTGCTTGTTTTCCAGAGGAGCATTTTACAATGCCTTTGGGGGGTGAATGGCAATTGTGTGTTGGTTTTAGAAATTACTATATTGTTGTTTTATGTTTGTCTTTTTATTAAGTTTGTGGTATTTGTCCTCTTTTATAAGTATTTATGAAAACACAGTAGAAAAGTGCCATATTACTATTAAACTACTAGACCAAACGGGGCTCCGGAGGCGGCAGCGGGCCTTTAAGAGACCCGCTTCCGCCCCTGGCGTCCCCAAACGGGGCTCCGGAGGCGGCAGGGGGTCTCTGAGGGGCCCGCTGCCGTCCCTGGAGTCCTCCAAGAGGCCTCCGGCGGCGGTAGGGGGTCTCTTAGAGGCCCGCTGCCGTCCCTGGAGTCCTCCAGTGCTGGCGGCCCCCGCCGGCTTTTTTGCCAGCCTCTGACGGGGCCTGGGGCCCTGTCAGAGGCTGGCAAAGAGGAGGAGACCTCCACACTGGCAGCCCCCACTGGCTTTTCACCGGCCTTTGGACGGGGCCTGGGGCCCCGTCAGGGCCGGCAAAGATGGGGAGGCCTGGCCCCTGGAGGATGGAAGCTCCGCCCCGGCACGCAGCCCCGCCCCTCGAGGGTGGAAGCTCCACCCCCGGTGCGCAGCACCGACCCCGGAGGGTGGAAGCTCCACCCCCGGCTTCAGCCCCCCAGTCGCCTGAGGGAAAGCAACCCAGCCCCCGGCTCAAAAAGGTTGCCTACCCCTGTACTAGACTAAGAACACAGGCAGATGCTGAACAGTTGTGCCTTTAGCAGTATAGATCACTTTAAAAAATCTAGTCTTGTTGAATGTGTGTTCTCTTAGGAATTGGTTATTCCTAACAGTTCAGAAAACATGTGAAAACTGTCTTTTGCACACCTGTACATATCTGTGAAGTGAAGGCTTGCAAAATGGTAGCAAGTCAGGCTACCAGGGTACTTAAAAGATTATAGTGAAACTAAGCATTTAATCTACATATCATAAGTTGCATTTGAAAATGTACTTAACTGATAATTAACATAGTGCAAGGAAAATCTTGTTTGAAAATGTTGGTGATATGATCTCAATATATAAAATTTATAGCAAAAAGATATGAACCAAGTTGTTTGCTTACATATGTTGCACAAGTGTTGGCATTTGCTGCATTTAAAATATAAATGCTGTGTGCCAAGTATGATCATTCTCATAGTTTATGAACTATTATGTATTTTAATGCCATTTACTTCAACGTGCACAGCATTTAAATAACAGAATTGCTTCTTCTAGGGGAAAACAGGGTGTGTGTTTTCCCTTGAATGTTTCCCTTCCCTTTTTAATTTGAAGGTTGAAATAGTTGGATGGTGGGTGGGTTGTTTTCTCCCTCCTCCCTTCCTTTCTCCTCTGCTTTATCTAGTTCATTTGAGGTTTTGCCTTTTTGGGCTATTTTTTATAGATTGTAAAAATGCCTTGGGACACGTTACTGTACGTGAACTGTGCAACACAAGAGCAGATTGCATGATATTGACCGACAGTGCAGGAACGTGGATACGCCTTATGACACAGCTGTTAGAGAGGATGGCAGTATAAACAAGCTGAGGTTGGTGATGTGTGATCACATCAATTTGTGGGTGATTAGAGAATTTAGGGTGGGTTTTTTTAAGCATAGCAACAACCTATTTTTTTTCTCTGAAGATTGCAAGAGCAAAGTCAGCCTTTACTCTTACAAGGAAGCATATTTAGGATTTCAAGAGCAGAAGGCACCCAAAAAGGAAGCTAATAAGAATCTATAACTGATTAGTATGTATACTTTGACAAATATGGTATGCTGTCTCTCAATGTGTATAGTACTTTAGCTAGTAGGTACACAGGTTTTGTTATAACAGTTGCAATGATTAAACCATGACAAACTCAAAAGACCCGCCTCGGACAAGAAAGTGATTTTTAAAAGTGAGAGCTACAAATATCATCATTCTAGCTTAAAACTTAATGTCAGTATTTATTGTAGTCTTATCCCAGCAACACAGTGGCATGTATCCCAATGGAGATCATTAGATGTTGGATAGCACCTTTCTGTTAGACCCCAAACACCTTATTGCCTTCTACTTCTGTCATATCTGGCTTTCCTAGTGCTCAAAGCAGTCTGGGGCCCAGTTCTGTAAACTTTACATTGTAAAGAGCCTTATAGGATATCCTGTTTTAACATCTTCTAAATTATGCAATGGAGAAAAAAAAAATAAAACCTCATGACTTCTGGAAAGAGTCCAGTTTCACAATACCTTTTCCTGACAATGGCCGTCATGTTGAAGAAAGTCATGTATGATGCTATTAGGGAGTGGTTTATGCCAAGACAATCATGGGGACATTCTCTTTTATACTGGCCACTGCCAGATATTGGAGATTTAGGTTAATAGTTAAGTCAGTTGTGGCACTTCTGATTTCTTATTCATGTAAGTGGTGTTTCCAGTGTGTGTCTGTATTGGAGCTAAGGTACACCAACAGCATAGCAAGTTAAGAGGTGCCAATTTCAATTTTATCAGATGAATAGCAGCTTTACTGAAGCTATGCATGAGAAGTAAACTACCTTATTTATTTCCAAGAACAGATTCCTGAGTGATCTATTTTTTCAAGTTGCTGTTGTGGTAATTGGATGGCAGTCTCTAATTGATGGTTTGGGGAAAAGAAACAGCTATTATATGAGGAGTTCTTAGGGGATGGAGTGGTGTTTTAGGGTGCATCTACAGAATGTGTTATATAGAAACAACATCCTGATGAAGTACGTACAGTGTGATATGTGAGAAAAAGTAACACAGTTGCTCACTGGAAGTGATTGACTTATGATATCCTACATTACAGTGAGCCTTCCACATTCACTGGGGTTAGGGACACAGGACCCCCATGAAAGCAGAAAAAAACACAAATAAAAACCCACTATATTTTAACCTGTAGAAACACTTCTCTAGGAATCTCTAGGTCCTCCAGAGGAAACTCTAGTGTCAATATCTGCCAGAGGTTGACCATAGAATTGTGCTGCAGAACCTAGAAATGCCTAGAGAGGTGTTCTCTCTAGGAATCTGTTGCTCCTCCAGTGTGACTTCAGGAGGAAATTGACCATAGATTTGCACTGGAGGACCTAGAGATTCCTAGAAAGAATATATTAATCAAATCCATGAATAATCAAATCCGCAAATGTGTAGGGCTGGCTGTAGTACCATTATTTCTTCCATTTGTGGCCCATAGAGTAGAAAAAGTGCAGTTGATCCTTGCATCATGTCTTTTGGGAAAATGCCCAAAGATAGGAAGAAGAGGACAGGAAAATAGTACCCATGATTTCAAGGATTAGGGTTTAGGTTATACTGGATAATGCCCGAGCTCTTATATCTTTGTGGCCCATGTCTGTTATGGTTTCTACAAACAAGGCCCATTAATAATATGTTGATGCAAATTATGTGCATTACCATTCTGGCTCTTATTTTGTATCAGTCATCAGTATTCTGACTTTTTCCCATAATTTAAAAGATTGCTACTCATCTAATCTTTAGTAGTAAATGAGTAGCCAAACTTGCCCCTACTATTAATGTTTTTAAAAGGACTGTGATAAAAATGAATAAACTCATTTGCCACATATTGATGGGAAATGAGTCTCTGGTTTGGCAATGAATTTAATTTCAGCAGCCCTTTTAAGTCTTTGGGGAGAGGTGAGCGGGGGGTAGACTTGAATCCTAGGTGTAGCCATTGGAAATGTCTTTTCTCATCTCACCCCCAGAGGTGTGATAAGAGAGAAGGGCCTCTTCTCAAAGGACCTCAGTAGACTCATGGGAGAATATAATCTTCAGACAGCCTGTTCCCAAACCATGTAGAGCTTTATAGGTGATAGCCAGCACTTTCAACTGAGCCTGGAAACAGTTGTAGAGTGGTTGTAATAACTAATTCCATTAAGTCTGTCAACAGCATTTGAAGTTTCACAACATTCTTCAAAACCTGCCACAAGTAGAACATATTGTAATAAACAAAACAGTATATAATAAAGCAGGTGTCATGGTGGCCAAATTACACATCTTCAGGACTGGACTCAACTGACATATGAGCTCTAGCTGTGCAACATACAGTCCCAGCCACTGCAGAAGCCTTGCCATGCTGGCTCAGGGTTTAATCCAGTAGTACAGTGGGCCCTTGGTATACACGGGGGATCCATTCCACACACCACCACCACCACCCCCCGTGTATACCAAAATACGCATATGCTCAAGTCCCTATTGTTCCCAATGGCGGCACGCATGCACGCACACCGCCATTGGGAATAAAAGTCCCTGGCCTCCCTCCCTTCCCTCCCTCTTACTTACCTTTTGGGCCTGGGAGGCCTCTGGGCGCGGTGGCTTGGCCTTCTTGTCGTCGCCGCGGAACAAGCCAGTTGGTGGCGGTGGCTTGGCCTCCTCGCCGCCACCATGGAAGGGCCCGATGGCGGTGCTGGAGGCCTCTTGGCCCCCAACAGCACCGCTACCAAGCCTTTCCTGCAGCGACTGCAAGGAGGCAGAGCTGCCGCACCGGAGGCCTCCCAGCCCTCCAGCGCTGACGTCCGGCCCTTGAGCAGTGGCAAGGAGGCCGGATGCCGGCGCTAGAGGCCTTGAAGGCCTCTGGCGCTGTTGAGCTCCATGCCTCCTCTTCGCCAGGTGACGGTGCGGAGGAGGCGCAGAGCTCAACAGCACCAGAGGCTTTCAAGGCCTCTAGTGCTGGCATCCAGCCTCCTCGCCACTGTGGAAGGACCGGATGCCGGCGCCGGAGACCTTGCGCTGCTGTGCTCCACGCCTCCTCCGCACCATCACCCGGCAAAGAGGGGTGCAGAGCATCGCCAGAGGCCTTCAAGGCCTCCGGCACCCGGCCTCCTCACCGCCTCCGCGGAAGGGCCGGGTGTCAGTGCTGGGGGCCTCTTGGCCTCCAACACTGACACCCGGCCCTTCTGTGGCGGCAGAGGCTCCTGGAGGCCTTGAAGACCTGCAGCGTCTCAACTCGGCCTCCTCGCCACCACCGCGGGAAAGGCCCGGTGGGGGTGCTGTTGGGTCCAAGAGGCCTCCAACACTGCCATTGGGTCCTTCCGCGGCGGCAGCGAGGAGGCCAAGGCTTGGCCTCCACCGCCGCCCGGCTTTTCCCACGGTGGCGGCGGCGGCGAGGAGGCCAAGCAGCCCAGGCCAGAAAGGTAAGTAAGGGTGAGGGAAGGGAGAGAGGGAGGCACGGAGGGAGGGAGGGAAGGGAGGAGGGAAGCAAGGAGGGGAGGGGAGGAGAAGGAAGTAGTCCTGAATGGCAGCACGCGTGCACACGCGCCGGCATTCAGGACTACTTTCGGGTTTGCCATCCGCGGATGCTCAAATCCGCGAATGGCTAATCCACCTATAAGGAGGGCCGACTGTATACACAAATTCGTCATACATCTTCAGAGGGAATGTAGCCATTTCCAGAACAGGCTGAATCCTTATTCCCTGATCCGCCATGACTTGTCTGAATTAAGCTTCAGTGCATTCACCATCATCCAGGCCATTATTAGTGGCAGACGGTAGATATGGTTTAGAAGCAGAACATAATTTGCAAGTTTAGGTGAAAAGGCAAAATAGAGTTGAATATTGTCAGCATAGTAGTACCAAGTACCACCATCTCAGCTCATTCCTCCCGCATCCCAGAAATAAATGGAGTCACTGTTTTCTGCTGCTCCACAGAACAGGACCCGGAACAATGGATGCAAGCTACTGGAAAAGAGATTCCACCTCAACATTAGGAGGAACTTCGTGACAGTAAGGGCTGTTCGACTGTGGAACACTCTTCCTTGGAGTGTAGTGGAGTTTCCTTCCTTGGAGGTCTTTAAACAGAAGCTGGATGGCCATCTGTCGAGGATGGTTTGATTGAGAGTTCCTGCAAGGCAGGGGGTTGGACTGGATGGCCCTTGCGGTCTGTTCCAACTCTATGATTCTATGATTCTCTGACTGTAAAACACTGCCTCCAATGTCAATCCCAATGGCCAATGTTATCAAAAGCCTCATTCCATCCATCCAATTCCTGATGTAGGTGGCCCACCAAGGCATCCAAAGCTGACTCCTTCCCATATACAGGCTTGAAGACAGATTCAATGGATCTTGATATTTCACCTCATCCAAGATCTCCTGGAACTGGGATACACAGGCACTTAGTAAAAAGACACTAACCTTTCCCTTTATCCATTCATCCAGTCCTGACCACCCAGCCTTTTTATGAGTAAGGAAGAACAAGGATCTAACAGACATATGTCAGCCCTGTGTCCTCAAGGCCATATAAATTGAAAATTATCTCCATTCATCAGGCAAGCAGGAGCTAAAGTTCTATCCGTTGGACTTACGGTCTAATCTGCACTGTAGAAATAATGCAATTTGAGACTGCTTCAACTGCCATGACTCTGTACCATGAAATCCTGGGATCTGTAGCTTGTGGCACCAGAATCTTCTGCCAGAGAAGGCTAAATATCTCACAAAAGTACATATCCCAGAATTCCATCGCATCGAGTCATGTCAAGTTAAAGTACCTTCAAACTGCATTATTTCTGTAGTGCAGATGAGACCTGTTTGGGGCATGTGTAATCAGGAGTCAACATGCAGAAGACTTACGCCAGGAACAGGACGCCACAGAAAGGTCTCTGCTGTGAAATTCGGTGCAAGCTGCAGAGAAAAAATCCTCCCATGCAGAAGCTGTCAGCAAGACAAGAAACTGCTGGACTTCTGAGTACTCACACAGAGGCTTTGTTCTTGGTTTCGCTATATACAAAAGACCATCAAAGTGCTTTGCCAGCCTCCTATTTACAAGACAAACACCACTGAGCATTCACACTCTTATATACACTTTCCCCTCCTGGGATTTGAGTGCATCCCTCTACTGGCATGTCACCCAGTTTCCTGTCACCCGACAGCTGTGACTCTGCAGAATTGAAGTTTGCTGACTTCACCTCCTGCCCCTCTGTCATCAGCTTCCTGTACCCCAGAACTCTTCAAATGTTGAGTCATCATGTCTCCCAACTGTACTCGCATTTCAGGCCATAGCCACATCTATGACATTTTCTGCCCAGGGTGCACTTTACTCTGAAAGCCCCTCCAAAATGCCATCAGATGTGCTTTCATGTAACTCCCGTGTTCTCTCATGTGTTGTGTAGGACTTACATGCTGATACCTAACCTGTTGGCCAATCTTTCATGCCCCTCCACAGGTAATGCCTTTGTGAGAATGTCAGCTGTATTGTTCTCTGAACCAACTTACCGCAATTGCAAAACACTGTTTTGAACCAGTTCATGAACATTATGGTATCTCACAGCTGTGTATTTTGTTCTATACCTCAAGCTTTCATCTTCATTCATGGCAGTGCATGCCTGTGAATCCTCATGCACTACTGTTGGAGTGTTGCATGTCTCTTTCAGATCTGTCAACAACTGCGTAACCTACTGGACCTCATTGGCTATTTCTGACAATATGGAAAACTCTGCTTCTGTGATATTCAACACAATGCATTTTGCTTTCTGGACCATCATACAATTGGACTATCAGCAAATCAGATAGCCAAACCAGTCACTGATTTCCTGTCATTTGTCTCCAATGCAAATGAGCTGTCCATGTAGCCGTCCAGCTCTGACAAGCCTCCATTTATCATCAGACATTTGTCCCTGGTACCTTTCAGATACTGTCCCACACACTTCACAGCCGTCCAGTCAACTAGCCTGGGTTGGATGTTCTTCTGTTCAAGATTCCCACAGGAGAGCTGATATCAGGTCTCGTGTTGCTGGCTATGAATAACAGACTTCCAACTACTGAATGATACAGAGCTGCCCTTTCAAACATTTTCTCTGACTCAATGCTAGCATAAACAGGTGTCATGGGACTTCTGACAATCTTCAATCACACAATCCAACCTTTTCCACAAGTGTGTCAATTTCCTTCCTCTGACACAGCTGGAACCTCCCATGATGGGCTTTGTCTACTTCAGTTCCCAAGTAGCTCTTCCTAGATCCTTCAGCTTGAACTTCCTAGCCAATTCCTCTTGCACTGTCTTTATCACACCATTATCTCTAGCTGCAACACACAGACCATTGACGTAAATTACGAGAATGATGCTGTCTTTTATGTATACACATGCATCAGCCACACTCCGCTAATATCCAAGTCTTACTAACTCCTCATGTATGCACTTACATTTTGCACTCTGCTTTAAGCCATACAAAGCTTTCCTCAGTTTGTATGCCTTGGTGCTGCTAGAACAGTCGTATCCAGGACCTTGTTCCATGTAAACCGTCTCCTCCAGATTGGCATTCAGATATGCTGTCTCAAAGTCAAAGTGGTTTACAACCAACCCCCTTTTTGCAGCTACAGCAAGAACCATTCTCAAACTCTCTAGTTTTGCTGTTGGTGAAAAGGTTTTGTCAAAGCTGTCAAATCTTTCTTGAGAATATCCCTTAGCTACAATCCTGGCTCTGTGCTTCACTGTACCATTCAACATCTCTTTCTTTTTGTAAATCCACCTGCATCCAACCAACTTTTGCCCTGCAGGCCTGTCTACAGTTTCAAACACCCTTCTCTCTATTAACTATATCTATATCAACTATTGTGCCTTAAGTCAGAATTAATATCAACAGTATTATCTGAAAAGTGCTCTGCAATTTTTTTTAATTAAAATACATTTTGTTTTCTTTTGTTCTTTATCTGTTGTTTATAGTAGGCTGCTGGCTTGTTTGTATTCTCTCCTTAGGGATCAGGGCATAACAGGCTCTGACCACTTGCATAGTGCCTAGACAGTTGCTGTAAGATTACTGCTGCCCTCCTTGACTAGTGGTCTATGAAATTTTTCTCCTAAATACATTAGGGCTGCATCACCATCATCACTGAAATGTAGAATCCACCACCAATTTTTCTTCCACTGCAACAGTTCCTATTAAAATTTGATGGCAACAATGATGGCTTCTACAGAGCAGGACCATAGTAGAAGACTCTCCTACACCATAGAAGAGGAAATGACATTTTCAGTTTGGAGTGAGGAAGAATCAAATAAGCAAGCAGTTTTAGCAGCAGCAGCATCACAAAAAAGTTTTGTAGATGGGGCATTGGGGATCCCCTGAAGGAACATTTTGTGTGTGTGCGGTATAGATTTTGCAGTGGCAGGAAAGCAACACAGCAGGAGGCACAAATGGTTTTGTGGGCCTGTAGGATGCACATGAGTCAAGTTTTATATATTTAATGTTTTATCTGATTTTGTTGTGTTTTGAAAGCTACCTTGCAATTTTTTTCTAGAAATTTGTAAATCAGATTGAAATTGAAATATACCCTACATAAATTAAATATTGAAACAAGTCACTAACCAGATAGAATGGAATAAGTTCACTCTGTAACTAAAGTCATAGCAAAGCTGCCTACTGAGGTGTACACTGAAGTTTTGATTACCCTCAGCCTAGGATAAAAGCACTGGAGTCTGGAATAAATTGATATGTTTCTAAAAAAATTTGGAGCACATCCAAAGATGTTTACACCTTCCTGAAACTGACATTTTGAACAGAGATCTCCTAATACCGTAACACTAACCCAAGGAGCTTAAGGGAGGGGGATCTAAACTTTGATTCTCTCCTTCTATTGTAAAGCATCTGTTTTTCTGTTCACTGTTCTGTGTTGTTCAATAAGTGTTCTATAATTAAACATTTCAACTAATTTTGGAACCAATAGATTTGTGCATATTCAGAACACTGAAACATACAATGTCAAAGGTTAACAGTTCCCAGTTTAAATCCACAACGTTTTGTTCAGTTTATGGCCATTATAGATTATTTGCAGACTACTGTAATGTAAAATAAAGTCTTAGTTCAGCCAAAAATGATTTAGTGTGAAGAGCCTCTTTGCCTGGTTTATTCTAGTGATGCATCCTAATGCCCTAGTCTGATCTCTGCCTGAAAAGCTCAGAGGAGACCTCAATTAAAATGCTTCCTTTCCCCAAGATGAGTTAGAAACAAATAAGATTGATTTTTAAGGGTAAAATTTATTGGAATATCTCTTTGAAAACTGATTTGCTCTAAGAGATTAATTGCAAATGGCTGGAATTGCTGTCTAAATAAAATGGCATTCTGCTTTATGGGAAAACACTTGACCAGCTCTTGTGGGTTAAGTGGTGCTGAACATTTACAGCCAAATACCTCTTCTCTTATACACTGAGTGGTATCTTCCAGAAGCATGATAACCTGAAGATTTGAGCTTTGAAACAAAGTTTCTGAGCGGTTGCCCAGCTAATATACTAAAGCATGAAATGTTCTACTCTATGTGAGTGGGTGGGTGGTGGTTCTTTGTTTCCAGAATAGAGAAGTCATGTTGCTCCACTCTGGTGAGATATGTTTACATCGGGGATTTAAGTATTTGGCTATTTCACCTCTACATGTGAAGTTGAAAGATTCTGGCAGTTTTCTCCCTGGTCCCAAAAAAGAGAGTATTTCTCTGCAATCCTTGCCCAGCAATTTTGCACACAAAGGTGGGTACAAATATTTGTTTTTCAGGCAAGCCCCCACCCCATTTTTTGTACAAAAAACAGTAGATTTTTTGTATGGAAAACTGGGGGAGGGGTTACATAAAAACATACTTTTATGCAAAAGCACAGAGTTTCAGGGTAAACTTGTTTTTACAAGATTGCGAAGTTTTGTGCAAAAAAACCAAAACAAAAACCCAGCAATCTTACACACACACACAAAGTGACCGTCTAGAAATGGGGTGGGTTTTTTGTTTTTGTTTTGTTTGTTTGTTTATATTTTTAAAAACATGATTTTCACAGAGAGAGTGGGAGAGAGAGAGAGAGAGAGAGAGAATTCTGTGATTCAAACACAGAAACATTTTTTGGCCAGGAAACAAATAACAGTGAATATTTTTTTCACCTCTAGTTGACATGCCATGAGATTTTACTTCATCCATTCCAGACAAACACACACACACACCGTGAAAACGGAGACTCCCCAGTATGCAAGCCCCATAGGTTTGAATGGGGTGCGTGCCTGCAAGTGCACGCAGGGCGCACCCCATTGAAAGTAATCCGTGAATATTCAAGACTGCGAGAAAGGACGGGTGACTGTAGTTGTAACTTTGGACATTACATTGGTACAAACAATAATTTTATAATTTACTTGTATGCCCACATTCTTTGCTTCAGCTCACTGTTCAAAGCCATTCTAAAATAGGAAGCCTTGTATTTACTAAATGCATGATTTGTAAACAACTAACTTTAAAAAATGTTAGCACTGGACAGTGGGCTTTTTTGAACCTACAGAAATGTAGATACAACTTTGTAGCCCTCAATACCGTCTGCGTGCCCAGTGGCATATTCATGATTCCACCTTTTAAAGTCAGGTCCCAGTCTCCTCAGTTTCAAAAGCAGTTTACCGTGCCCTCTGGGCAACTGCTATTGAGATAACACAAACCCAAAGCATTGAGCATATGGGAGTGGTGGCTTCTGCTCTTAATAAATCACAATACAATATTTAAGCAGAAACTGGCTTGTCATGTGATGTGTTTTTTACATTGGATATTCATGAATACCATTCAAGACGTAAACTGAAACTATTTCAAGGATATCCGTGCTGCTCTGTTTACAACAAATGCATATGGAAAACTCACATAATTAATTTATAGTGTATGTATGTATCTTTAATAAAATAATATCTTCCTTAGTCCTTAAGGAAAAGCAAGGGCATACTGACATTTTTTGAAGTCACCATAAGAAAAGAATTTGATTATAAGAAATTATGGCAGTTTTAAAAGTAAAAATACAGTAGGTTTTCTCTTGACTGTTATATTTCATACATATAGATGAAATGCTACAATTTTAAGTAAGGTTAACATGACAAAACGTTTGTAGCCCTATTAATAATGATAATGATAATAATAATAAAAGTTTATTTATATTTCCCGCCTCTCCCTACAGATCGAGGAGGGCTTACAATAATAAACATGGAACACCAATTTCCATATATAAATACATCTTAAAATCAAGACAGCACATTAAAATCTATATATCAACATATCATTCACTTACTCAGAGTGGGATGTCCCTTCAGTTTTATAAAAGATCAGGGGGATAAGGCCACCGGAAAAGGTCCGTTTTAATCGCTTTTTACCAAACCCTTCAGATTGAAAGAGCAGAATGAATTGTATACAAATTATCCATATATTCTTTCTTTACATAAGTTATCCTATTTTAAAAATCTATTTTATAGAGAGCATGCCCCAATTTCTGTAAAGCATATTGATTCATATTAATTTTGCCCCTTATTAGGAAATGGACATTAATAAGCTCAGTTTGTGGATTAGTGTCCTGGTCTAAATTAATAAGTCTGATTGCTTTTGAAAGATGCTTTTATGAACAGTGTATCATTTTTGTTTAACTGGGTTAACATTATTTGTCCTCTTGCTGCTAGACTTCATAACATCTATTTCAGTACCAAGCATTGTGTTTTACCTATAAATGTAGTGTAAAACTTGGTATTAAGCCTAGTGTAAAACTTGGTATTAATATTCTGTTGCCCTATATTTAATTTTTTTAAGTAGGTATCCATTCCATGATTATCAATTTTGTGCAGCTTGTGATTCAAGAAACATGTTTTGCAGTGACTGACAAGAGCTACTCATGTAAATTCAAGTTTATTATTTGTCCGACTAGATGAATGTGGTATATTTTGTCAGTTAATCTTCTGGGCATTCATAATAGTTGTGATGTTCTGACAATTCTTGGTATTATAATTTGCAATAGATAGAAAAGTTAAATGTACATAAATGCCTTCCTGGTCCACATTTGACCTGCATGTAAGGCATATTAAATACTAGAAAATAGTTTGTAAACTGGAAAATGTAAAATTATCAAGCTGTCAACTTCTTAAAATTTAAGATTTAGTAATACGTAAATAAATTCTGAGTAGATTGTTATTTACATTAGACATGTGCAGTATGTTTTTTAAAGAAATATGTAGAATGAATTCTATCTCAAGAAAACCATAAGCTGGTATTCTTTACCATATCTATCTCTTGGAGTTGAATAAACTATTCTTACCTCATCTAGATAAAGGTCACTGATTATTCACTGCTTGCCTATGAGGAGGGGTAAAGAGCTCTTACAAAAAGGTATAGCAGCCATTTGCTAGAACCAGTCAAATGCTGATGTGTGTTTACACATAAAGAGATATCAGCTGCCCTTTTGCAGTGAAGTATTTTATGCCTTTGCTGTAATCTGTAAGCCAGGCCATAACTACATCCACTTAGAGGTGAGTGCTCCTAATTAGGAATAAGTGTTCAAAATCTGCTGTTGACTTTACTGCCATATTAATTTTTGGCAGTGTCATTCTGAAATATCTGAAACAGAAAAGAAGTGTGTGCCTCTTAAACTGTGAATGTAAATCAAATCTTTGTAAATGTCTGGCATATTTGAAAAATAGGCTGCATTGATTTTTTTTTTTAAGAGATCAGCATAAATAACTTAATAAAATGTGATGGGCTTAGAGGATATGGGACACGTTTGGCAGCTCTCCTGTTTAGCATCACATAACACAGACGATGTATATAAACAGTACATTTTAGGTAACATTTTCTGAAACACGCTGTAACACTTGGATGGCTGCAGCTGTTGTCTAATTTTTTCTGGATTAAGTTTGGTCAAGAAAGACGCTGCCTCATTTTCAGCTTGTCATTTGCCCAGGAAGTAAAAGCAAATTGTAATGAGGGAATCACAGCAGGAGAACCTCTGAACAAATGAGAGGCATATATTGACTGACAGCCAGCATGCCATTTCAGTGATAAATGTATTTTTATACACTGCTGTTCAAGGTCACTTTCTGCTCTCTTTGTATGCTGGCTGTCAAATCATGCAGTTTTACATTTTAATACAAAGTAATTTGTGATGGCTGACACAAAATACTGTTGAAAAATTATAAAATTAAGATGTATAAGTTGGAACATGTGTAGTTTACGGCTGGCTCTTATTGAGAGTTTGAAAAAAAAAACAGAACATGAATTTTAATCACATAAGCATTTTTTTCACCCCTCCAAAGTATAACATTGAAGCAGTGGTGATGCCAAGCACAATAAGAAAGGAAGTGCAACTGAAAGAAGAGATTTATTTTTTGTAAATGCATCTTGAATTGATGTAATTGTTTTCATTCAGGGACTAATGGGACTTCATGGAATAGCATACATTTTGAATCTTAATAATATTAATTTATGCTGAGAGGAAGTCTATGGCTGATGTTTGTGAGAAGTTTTATCCTAAATTTTAAAAAAAATCATTGTGAATCTGCAAGTGTTAAATTTTAAAATTTGTACCCCAAATACAAATACATATCCCTGAATATCTGCAAGAAGACTATAAAGGACTGTTGTGCAATTTAAGTTTTAAGGTTACATCTAAAAATATAAACTGTACATGTAGCATGTATAGTACATGTGAAATTATCAGTCAAAAGATTAGCTACAGCTTCCTATCAGTTACATACCTCTACCAAACTAGAGCCTAGATCCTTGTTGTTAGTCTCAACTGGAGGAGATCCATCGAGTCAGTTGTATTTACAAACATGTTGATTCACCATACAACCGTTGATTCTGTGGGTTTATTCTAATTGAGATTAATCAATAGGATTCAAGCCTAGGTTTGTTACCACATAATTGTTATGTTAAAATTATCATATTTTGCCCTAATAAGTAGCCGAATGTCCCTCATGTACCTGTACACAGCTGCTTCACTGTTCCCATTGCATTAATACAGTGGTACCTCGGGATACGAAATACCCAGGTTACGAAATTTCCGGGATACGAAAAAATCCCATAGGAAATAATTGTTCCGGGTTACGAATGTTTTTCGGGTTACGAAAAAAATTTTGGTGTTTTTTTCGGCTTTTTCGCACGGAATCGCGGCTTTTCCCCATTAGCGCCTATGGCATTTCGGCTTACGAAGGCTTTTCGGGTTACGAAAGCGGCCGCGGAACGAATTAATTTCGTAACCCGAGGGAGCAGTGTACAGAAACAAATATTCAGAAAGCCACAGTTTCCCATTTCATTCAAAGTAGGGATCTATGATTTACAGGATACTAGCTGTTGGTTAAAGATGGTTTCATACCCTGCCCTGTTCTGAAGTCATTGATAATCATAACTTTGATATTTTTTTTAAACTTGTCTTGTTAACTTTCTCATGTGAAGGGAGGATCATTCATATTTGTTTATTGAGCTAAACAGCACTAACAAAATTATTTTTAAGGCGCTTCTACTATTACTCATTGCAGATTTTTAAAGTGACTTGTCATGAGACAGTGTGAGACATTAGAAAAAGCAAATCATGCTAGGTGAAGTGGGAAGCAGTAGGAACAAAGAAAGACAACAATTCAGGTGGATAAATTCAATCAAGGAAGTCACAGCCCTGCATTTGCAGGACCTGTGCAGGGCAATTGATGCCAATTAAGACAAAGCCTTTGATTGCAATTAACAACAACAAAAACTTGCTACACAGAGAGAAAGAGAGACACAGAATGTTAAACAGAGAGAGAGAGAGCAACAGACTCTGCTCATTTGTTATATCCACAAGAACATTGTTGCCCTTTGTTATCCACCAAAGATAATGTGTTACAGCTAACATAATAATAATAATAATAATAATAATAATAATAATAATAATAATAATAATAATAATAATAATATGTTTTATTTATAGACCGCTATTCCGCAATGATCATAGCGGTGTACAGTAAAAATTGCAATACAAGGTGACAGTTAAAGGAGGGAGAAGTCTCGTCCTTCAGGCAGTCCCTGATGTTGCTGGGTCTGCCTGATCGCTCCCTCTGAGGCCAAGATGACAGTTACAAGAGGGAGGAGCCATTACTTGAACCCATTACTTCTGAAACTGACATACCCTGTATGATTGCCCAAATGTAAGCATTCTGTTATATTTCCTTGGTGATGATAAAAAAAAGTAGGGGTAAAATGATGCACATTAAAATAAATATAAATGGATTGTGTCATGAAAGTTCTATATCAGTTCACTTTTGGGGTCCATATCATCCAAACGTCCTGTCGCTGGTAGTAATACAAGCAAAGAGCAAAAGTAGAGTTCAGGATACAGGTAGTCACTCCTTCTCATTGCCTTGAGCTCTGGGAATTAGGTGGCCCTCCAGAAGTCGATGACTCTTTTCATCATTGACTATGCTAGCTAGGACTAGTGGGGCTTAAAGGCCAACAGCTTCTGTAGGGCTTGCTGGAGAGAAAAACAGAAAGTAATCGTTGCATAGAAAATATGTCTACAGTAACCTTATATTAATTTAGAATATATTTTAACCAAAAAATTCAGGTCAGAAAGTATGTGTTTGTATTTTAGAAATTGAAATTTGGGGGAAGAATGCAGAAAACAGGGTGAAGAAAATACATAATTTGAAAGCAAAACTGATCAATTTTTAATTCATGCTTCCCCCTAAGAATTCCTCATACTGTTTGTCAGGGACAAATTTTCCCTTCAGGTTAGAGTAGGATCTTATATGACTTCATCTTTGCTTCTTGCTTTCTATACTAGCTGGTTTCTCTGAATTAATATGTGAATTTAAGAAAACCTTTACGGGGGTCACTTCTTTTCAATGAAGGCACTTTGGTGGTGGCCTGCTTTGGCAAAGATTTAACAGATTTGTTTATTGTCTCTCAGCATTGATATAGCAGATGAAGAAGGTGTTCTTAAAAGACAAATCAAAATAATATTTTAAAAAAGCTAGTTTTTAAAACACACAAGAGTTAGAGCAGTACAAAAACTAACTCTTGTTTTTACAGCCATTTGAAAAAGTGTGGGCTTGGCTGCCTGCCCAAATCTCAGAAGCGTTAGAGGCTGCTTTGCTTCTCATGGGAGGCAGTTTCATGAATAAGGTGCTGCTATTGGGGAAACACTGTCTTCAAAGCTTTAAACCCTTTAAATCACATCGTAGCATTAGCTATTATTCAGCTCTGTTTGTTTTTATTTATTTTTTAAAATCCTCAGTTGTCACTTTTGAAATTTGTGTTTGATCTTGTTATGTTCTTCTGTGCTTTTAAGTAACTGATGACTTATGGTAAGCCTAAAGCATTCCTATCATGAGTTTTTCTTAGCAAGATGTGTTGAGAGGAAGTGTGCCATCACCTTTTTCTGAGGCTGAGAGAATGTGACTTGCCCAAGGTCACACAGTGGATTTTCATAGCCAAACTAAAATTAAAACCCTAACCTCCAAGGGTCCTAGTCCAACCCTCAAACCACTGCACCACACCAGCTCTCGATTTGATCTTGTTGTTGTGTGTCTTCAAGTCATATCTGACTTAATGACAACTCTAAGATGGACCTATCATAGTGTTTTCTTGGCAAGATTTGTTCATAAGAGGTTTACCATTGCCATCCTCTTAGGCTGAGAGAATGTGACTTGCCCACAGTCACCCAGTGAGTTTATATGGCTGAGACATGATTTGATCCCTGATCTCCAATCATAGTCCAACGCTACACCATGCTGGCTCTTATCTGGTAGTATTTTAATGCTTTGTTGTATTTTAATACTTATGATTCAAATGCAAGGGTGTCTGTATATTTGTGTGTACATTCACTGTTATTTGATGAATAAATAAGACTGAGACACAGGAAGCACACACTGAATTACACAAAGGATAAGGAAATCTGTTCTAAAAGGGTTAGCATCTGCAAGGAAAAGCACATAAATTAAAACTGCAAAGCTATTTGGCTCCCTCAAGGACAACTGTTATCTGGATAAATTGTCAGTGGCCAGGAGTTCAACAAGTGTGTTAGCAGTTTTGATTTTCACCTTTGAATTACCCAAACATTTTTCATTGGCAAATATTAATTGCTTGACCAAAATATTGAATCCCAGAACTAATTGGCCTTTAGTTTTTGTTCAACTGTTGAGATTGCATACAGTACTGGGACTTTGCTTAAGCCAACATGTGTTCTGCATGATGTAGTTATTTATTTATTTCCCACTCTTTTCCCAGGACTGGAACTCACAATGAGTAAACATCATAGTAGATTATTAATATCTCCTTTTTTGTCTAGTGAATTATATCTTTTATCATTTTGTACTGTGCTATTATTCTTCAGCAGTCAGTTATAAGGTGGTATTTGCCTTAACTGAAGATTTCAGGTTTTCAGATTTTTTAATCTTTTTGGAATCTGGCTAGCTTGTGTTTCCTAGCATCTGTTGTAGGATACATTTTTTAAATATATGTATATAATCTCAGGCCTGTTACAGACTGCCAAAATAAAGCTGCTCCGGGTCTCTTTGGATGTATGCTATTTAAATGATGCATGGGTCCTAAGAGTCCGGAGGTTGCACCAAAGCCACACTCCATTCTTAAGCACTGACCATACTTGACCACATATATGACGCTGCAGTGGTTAAAAGCAATAATTTGTTTAGCTATGAATCAATTCAGATTGTGAAATTATACATACAATGCAACTTCCTAAATTACAATAGTGAAAAGCCACAAATGTTGCCAAAAATTACTACTGGTATCCGCTACAGTTTTTAATCATTCAGCATGTTAAACGTTTTCTGTTCTAGCATTGCAACATTTCTGTGAAGACAAGACTAGTCCTCCAAGACTATCCAGAGTTTCATGGCTATCTGGAGTCCAAACACAATACTATTTTGGTGATACCTTTTGTCCCATAACAAATTCTAAAAATTCTTTTCTCAGTAAGGGATTATGACCAAACAATCACATTGCAGCATTAGCAGACAGACCCAGACCTTGCCAACTCCATGTCACGTACCTTAAGACTTCATTGAAAAGCAAGACGAGATAGCTGCAGTAATTATTGCAATCACCATACTATGTTGGGGAAGAGAAAATGAGTTTGCATCAGACTCATGTGGGACATTAATATCTTATTTTCTCAGGTTCCCATGTCTTCAGTGTAAAAAAGGCCAATTTTGTATACATTCACATTTTGACTAAGGTGATGAATGAATCAGCTCCTGCAAGTTGCACTAATTCTGTTGCAAGTGTTGTCCTAGCGGACAACGATCCGTCTGATCATGAAATGCTGGTGGCATTCCTGAAGAACTGGAAGTGACTAAGTCTCTTGTCTTTTCTTGAGTTAAATAAAACATACTTGCTTTGTATGTTTTTTTTTTAAAGAATACTATGTCCAGTCCTGGGTACAATCATTCAAATATTGACAAGCTGGAACATGTTGAGAGGAGGGCAGCCAAAATGGTAAACAGTCTGGGAACCAAGTCCTATGAGAAACACTGAAGGAGCTGGCTATTTAGCTTGGAGAAGAGAAGACTGAGAGGTAATATGGTAGCCATCCTCAAATATATGGAGTGACTCCAAGAAAAGGCATTCCATCTAAACATTAGGAAGATTTCTCTTATTGTAGAGTCATTCAGCAGTGGAATAAAGGCAGTGGAACTTTTAAGTAGAGATTGAATGCCATCTCTCAAGAGTGCTTTAGGTATATATACCTTTATGGCAGGGAATTGGACTAGATGGCCCTTGAGATCTCTTCTATCTCTATGTTTCTATTATTGTATAGCCAGATGGGACCCGGAGAGAAAAGCGGTCACCTCATTTATTCCTACAGTTTTTAATTTTTCTCCCCTGGTAGCAGTTTGGGAGCCTGCTGTAGTCACATCTTAATTTCATGCAACAATACAGATCATTTTCCATGGGTGTGGGAGGGAGATTGAAAACTCAAATGACTAAAAGATAAGATATAACACATGTTTACCTTCTACATTTTAGTCTCTGGATTTCACAGTGCTGGGCTTCTAGTGAAATGGAGTTTGTTTCAGATTGAATCCACTTGAATCCCTCATTGTTAACTTCATGATCAAGGTTTACTTGCTTGTAGATGCTTGTAAGTAGGGACTCAGATGCTGCTGCTTTGAACTTTGTGAACCCTTCCAGTTGCACCTGAGAAGGAGCACTTTTAAGCAACGATTTTATATGAGCTAGGAGCTAATAGATTATAACTGTAATGTTAGAGACTTATGTTGCAACCATTTAACAAACTGGTAATTTTATTATCAGGATTTATTATCCATGAATTCCTGGGCATATAATACAGTTGTTTGAGCAGATCTCAGATGTGACGGTTAGAAATGGCAAAATATTAAGTTTAAGGATAAAGTTGTTTATGAGAGTGTGTTGGGCAGTTAAAGCTGCTGATCTAAAGTTATGTACATGACAACATTAGGCAGCATGGCATAATTGATATCCTAATTTCTTTATGGCAGTGGTCCATCTTGTTCTAATTACATGCTGCAGTTATGTCAAGTGAACATAAATGGCCATGTCAGTGAAGGGAAAATGCTTCAAGCCTGTGGCATTGCAGGAGTTTTCCAGCATCAAAAGGCCAAATGAGGATAAAAACCTAAAAAAAAACAAATCCTACAAAGTGTGTCTGGGAGGCACGTAGCATTGACAGCAGCAGAAGGGTGGAGTTATAGCTTTGTAGTTTGTCTTACTTTCATCTTCAGAGCACTTTGGTCTTCTACGTAAATGTTAAAGGTTTCTTTCTAAATTCAGTTGTGAGCCACAGAAATTTCTCCTGTACCTAATTGTTCCAATCATATGTACAGTTGTCCCTCCATATTCGCTAGGGTTAGGGGAACAAGACCCCCGTGAATATGGAAAAACCGCAAATAACAAAAACACTGTTTTTACCTGAGAAGACACCTCTCTAGGAACCTCTAGGTCATCCAGTGCAACTCTGTGGTCAATGTCCAACATACACTGACCATAGAATGGCACTGGAGTAGCTACAAATGGTCTTTCAGTGCAACTTTTAGTTAAAGTTGACCACAGAGTTGCATTGGAGGACCTAGACAGTCCGAGAGAGAACATATTAATGAAATCCGCAAATATCAAAGCCGCAAATATGGAGGGACGACTGTAATGCCAAGCATTGTGACACCCTGTAATCTACCTGCTAAACAAAAGTTGTCAAAATTAACCATAAAAAGATGACTATCAAAATTATGCTTTAGTTAATGAAAGCACCATATTTCAGTGGGAAAGCACAAATTTTCTGTGCAGAAGATCCCAGAGTTAATCTGTGGCATCTCCAGGTAGAGGTAGGAAAGCCTCCACTTTGAAATCCCTGTTGATCAGTGTAGACACCATTGAGCTGGGGGATTATTGGTTTGAGTCTATATTTGACAGTGTTTTATGTTCTATAGCATTGCTTTCTAAGGAAGGATTTTGGTTAATTAAATGTGAAATGCAGCTGCACTTGACTGCTCACACTGTGGGTGCAGATGTGCATCTTTCTAATATGTGGTAAATCAAATGAGAATCAGATCTGCAAAGGGCCCTCTTCTCCCAGTTTTTTTGTTGTTTGTGCTTTTCAGAATTACATTTGAATGCACACAAGTTACCTGTCCCCTGAGGAAAAGCCCACAATGTGTTGTGGGATGTGGTAGATCTGGGTCCTAGTCCCCAGTCAAAATCACTGATTGACTTTGGGCAAGCCACGCTTAGCCATTCTCTTGGCTTGACAAACCCCACAGGACTGTAAGAGTTACAGTAAGTGTGGCAGGGAAGATTCACATACTACCTTTTGAACTGTATGGAAGATTTAAATAAATTTAGATTAAATCTTTGGTTAGCTACGACACTTACTGGGTGACCTTTTTTTCTCACCTTAACCTACCTCATAGGGCTGCTGCAAGGATATAATGGAAGAAGAAAGAATCATGCACGCCAGCTTAAACTTGGCAGTGGGAGATAATATATGTGTTCCATCTATTTTCTGTGCAGTGGATAAGATGAGGAACTACGCTGTCTTATATTCAGATCTCTTAGCATAAACTTAAGAAACCCCAAGTCATTCTCCTCAACCTGATGCACCCCAGATAAGGAGCCCTGCTGGCACAATGGTTAAATGCCGGTACTTCACCTTCAACCACTTAGAGAGTGCTGAGTTCATTATTAAGTAGTATATAAATGTAAATTCTTTTGCTAAATGCTAATGATACTCCCCAGATAATCCCACAACTTTCATGGTCTAAAACACTAGAAGAGCCCCAGATAGAGAAAGCACTCACAGCATTCAGCTCCTGTTCTGTAATAAATGAATCAAATTGGAGTGGTGTGCATGCAGTGCTTTCAACATTTAGTGAAAGCACCCCCTATATGTACTTAATTATTCTTATTCATTTCTTGCTTGCATCTTCAGAATACACTCTGCGAAACTAATGTATGTTTCATGAAGTATATATAGGTCATTTATAATTTTGTTTGGTTCCCACTTTTGCATAAATCCTCTTCCTGAGGTCACACTTGTTTAACCAGAATAAGAAACAATAGGTTTCTATTGTAGGTTAGCAGAGTGATCGCCATAGGAATATAACTAGCTCTTTGAATCACACAGTCTGCTAAAAACCCTACATGGATATTCTCTCTGCAGCCAGTTGACCTACTCGACAGAAAGGTCAGTCTACAGCATAGGTCAAAAGAACCCTCTGTGCATCAAGGGAAGATATGATCATGGATATATTGCATCCCAACATCTTAGCCTGAATCTTCCCTTTACCCTGCTGAAACATCTTAGAGCGCCAAAGTAATAATGAAGGAACTTCTCTTCAGCGGCATCTGTATGGAAATATGTGTGTATGTTTTAAAGAAGAAAGAATAGCCCTTGCTTGAAATGTGATGGGTGAGAGGGTGATATCACTGAGATTGACAGTCCTAATATGTGTCAGAATGTGGAATGGTTCTTTCTGAATTATTTTAATAATTAACATTATGACAAAATGCTCTATTGTATCCCATCTTTTGAAAGAAGTACTCAAAAAGGAGCCTTGTCATGCAGTCAAGTCTTTAGGAGAGGCAGTAATAGCTGAAGAGGGAAAACATTTCCCCCCTACCATCCTGCAACCTTCTCCATAGGATGAAGAGACTGAAAAGGTTCACACTAAAGAATCTGAACATTAAATTCCTGTATACCAATATCGTGGGAGTGTAGAATTTGTGTGTGAGGGAGAAGTTTTCCTTCCACTTCTCCCTCTCCTTGAAACTGCACCACATGGAAAAACATTTTTTTAAAAGTCTGTTATATTAATGAATAAAAATTACATGTTATACTTTAACATGAACCAAACAAATAAACCTATCAAAACTTTTCAGAAAAGCATAGGTCCCCTTTATTAATTATTGGAATAGGCACAGGCATAGGGAGCTGAATAATCTAAACATTTCAAATATAAAACAATAGTATTTGTGTGATAAAATACATTTAAGCAGGATAAGAAAAAATCCATTTTAAAAAGTATATTTATTGGGTGAAACTGAATATTTGATGTAAGATGGGGTGGGGGTCTTAGTTACATTATGCTGAATGCATGAATTAGGTGTGGCGCTGAGTCAATTTGTTGCTTGCTTGCTTGCTTTAGAAAATTCATATAACACTAAAAAAATTGGTTTAAGTTTTTAACCTCATGGTACGTATCCTACTGATCCTCCATTCCCTAGAAATGCTGCTTATTTCAGCTTCATTTAATATGCTAGGGAAACCACACCAACTTCACTGCCCAGCTTTGACTCTGCACCTAGCTGCCCTCTGTTTTTCATAGAGAGAACATTCCTTACTTTTATTCTGTATTAAGAGAGCATCCTATCCTAAAATTCCCACTTGGCTACTGAAATGCAGCAAACACCCCACACCAGCAGAGGGCAAGGATGAATAACCAGTGCAATGATATCATTTCTGGAATGATCTGGAGCATCATATAAGAGAGTCTGAATTTGAATAATGTAGAACAATCAGGAAAAATAGTAAAACTAGAGGAATAACGCTTGTGATTTTTATTCTAAAACAAAATTATATAAAAATCTCAGTCCTAGCATGTTCAAACTCAGGGCTGTTAACTGGGAAACAAGGAAAATCAGACATCTGTGATAAATTTAGAGAAAACTGGCCCCAAAAGGAGATGAGTCTTGCAGTGGAAACCTCTATTGCCATTTTACCAGCATTTTACTAATATAGATAGATAGATAGATAGATAGATAGATAGATAGATAGATAGATAGATAGATAGATAGCCAGCCAGCCAGCCACACTGGCAAAGGTGAAGCCTTTGGTTTTACGTTGTAAATTTTTGATATTCTTTAAAAATACTTTTTTTATGTATGCATGTGTTGAGATATATAGGTATAGATACATAGACATATAGCTATCTCATCCATATGCTTCAGTTCTGTGAACTAACTGTGAACATCTCTCTTTAATTGTTATTCAGACAATCCATGGCCATAAAGGGGCCATAACAGCTGTGGCTTTTGCTCCTGATGGACGGTATCTAGCCACTTACTCCAACACAGATAGTCACATTTCCTTCTGGCAGGTAAGTGGCATGCACCTGTTTGTTCCACATTTGAATATAAGAGCTTTATTTTCATTTTTTCCCCAGATGTGCATAAATAAACCATCTGAACAGAAACACAATGTTTGTACACATGGGAGGGGATGCAAAATCAAAGTAATTTTCAGCATAAACTCAATAATTTCAGTATCATTGATTGCTATGCATATGATTTTATTCTTTTTAATTAAGAGAAGGGCTTTGGCTCAATGGAAAGGTGACTGCTTTGCATTCAAAGGTCTTGGGTTTAGTTCCCATGCTCTCCAGTTGGGACAGGAAGGAGTAGTGAAAAGATTGAAGAACTGATGCTGATTAATACAGATTGTAATATTGAGCTGTTGTCAATCCTGTCCACCTGTCAGAAGAAGGGAATCTGCTGGTGCTGTGTTGCTGTTGTTGTTGTTGTTGTTGTTGTTGTTGTTGTTGTGTGCTTTCAAATCATTTCAGACTTATGGCAATCTTAAAATGAACCTATCATGGGGTTTTCTTGGCAAGATGTGTTCAGAATGGTTATGCCCTTGCCTTCCTCGGAGGGTGGGAGAGTGTGACTTGCCCAAGGTCACCCAGTCGGTTCCTATGAACAGATGGGGGTTGGACCCTGGAGTGCTAATCCAGCACTCAAACCATATTGGCAGCATATATTAACCATTTATAGTCCCCCAGCACAAAGCTGTTCTGGTGAGGGTTGGAGGACCCTTTGGAGCAATATAGATTGCCTGTGTTGGTGTGGAGAGCATGGGGCTAGCCACCCTGATGCAAGCAAAAGTCTGCTGACATGACATCACAGAACCTACTGAGTTAGATGGATCAGTCATCTGACTCAAGTATAAGCTAGCTTCCACTGTTGTTCTTCATGTTCAGTCCAGCAATTGATTGCAAAGAAACACAGAACTTTCCCTTTGTTAGCTGTGTTAAAACAGTAGTATTAAAATGTGTGTTCTGGAGAACCTGGAAGCTCACCAAGTGTTCCTCGGGGGGGAAATTAACAGTGGAAGACAGCTTATAAAATAACTTGCCTCCATGATGCAAAGGGATCTTGTAGCACCTTGGAGACTGTATGAAAGAAGTTGTAGCATAAGCTTTTGTAGAATCATAGAATTGTAGAGTTGGAGGAGACCACAAGGGCCATCCAGTCCAACCCCCTGCCATGCAGGAAATCTCAATCACAGCATCCCCGACAGATGGTTATCCAGTGTCTGTTTAAAGACCTCCAAGGAAGGAGACTCCACCACACTCCAAGGGAGCGTGTTCCACTGTCAAACAGCTCTTACTGTCAGGAAGTTCCTCCTAATGTTCAGGTGGAATCTCTTTTCCTGTAGCTTGCATCCATTGCTCTAGGTCCTGTTCTCTGGAGCAGCAGAAAACAAACTTTCTCCCTCCTCAATATGACATCCCTTCAAATATTTAAACAGGGCTATCATATCACCTCTTAACCTTCTTTTCCCCAGGCTGAACATCCCCAGCTCCCTAAGTTGTCCCTCATAGAACAGTGGTTTACATCCTCAGATGCATGGAGTGAACTGTGGCAAGATCCCTTTGCATACTGATATTCCAGACTAACACAGCTATGACTCTGTTTTGCCACCATGATGTTTTTTCTATGGTAATGTGAAGACTCCAAAGAGCACTATTGTTCCATTATGGAATACTTTCCATTCATGCCGTGTAGCAATAAGGTCCAAGAAGCCTGGCCAGACCTCTATGAGAGTTTAACACACCATAAAATGCAACCCAAAACTTTGTAATGTGTAGGAATTATAGAGCAGAGACATGAGATTCTTTAGCCAGACATGTCAGTGTAGAAATTTTGGAGACCTGTGTCATGTTGCATTCAAAGTATAGCATTGCCATCACCAAAAACCAAGATTAAAATCTCAGCCGATCCCCTTCTTCTGTTCCCCCAAAACTCTAGGAATAACTGGACCCAACCACTTTATACTAACACAAATATACAGGTTTTTCTGATAGCAGATATTTTGCTTACTTCTAAAAGGAAACTATTTGATTAGTGCTTAAAATGCATCATGTCCCCTAGTTTTACTTCCTAGTTTCTACCTAGTGTTTTTAAAAAAGGCCTCCTCTGAGCCTTAAAAAAACTGGAGAGGAAAGAACGTGAGGGTAAATTGCACCCATACTCCTTAGAGGGCATGAGGGACGTGCTGACTCATTTTTTATAGAGTTTGTAAAATATGGGGGGAGGAAAGGGGTGTAGTGGTTTGAGCTCTGGGCTATGACTCTGGAGGCCAGGGTTCAAATCCTAGCTCGGCCATGGAAACCCAGTGGATGACCTTGAGTAAGTCACACTCTCTCTGCTTCAGAGAGTGGCAATGGTTAACCCGCTCTGAAGAAACTTGCCAAGACAATCCCAGGATATGTGGTTCGCCTTAGGGTCGCCATTAGTTGAACATGACTTGAAGGCACACAACAACAAAACATTCAGCCCTCTAAATTATTTCTGTGTTAGGACCATGGCATCTGCTGGCATTAAATACAGCTGGGGAGTACCTGACAGTGGAAGCCTGGAGTAATGCAGAGTCTTCCCTCTTTAGGTAAATTCATTTCCCAGCAGCCCTGGGCTTTGCTGTGAGCCAATATATCAGGAAAACACAGTCTTAAATTCCAGATGAATGGTATCACAATGGACTCAGCTATCATAATATAATTGGAAAGCAAGCTCTCCCTTTTAAGCCAGCTATGTCTACAAGCAGCCCAGTGAAGAATGTACAGAGACCATGGCCTGTTACAGACAGGCCAAAATAAAGCTGCTTCGAGTTAGGACTGGAGCGTGGCTTTGGTGCAGCTTTTGGACTCTTAGGACGCATGCATCATTGAAATATCATACCTCCAAAGTGACTCGAAACAGCTTTATTTTGGCCTGTCTGTAACAGGCCCAAGTTTGGTAGATCGCACCATGCAGCTGCTAGTGCTGAATGCTTTAAATGCCTGTACAATTCTTTGAGATACAAAGAAAAAAGAAAAGAAAAATCCACTTATTGAGGAATTCAGCCACCTGTTCATATTAGCAAAACAAAGTAGCCAGTAGGTATAATCTACGAGGAAGTTCTCCTGTACAAACCCTATGGAGATGATGAGAAGCATGTAATTGTAGAGCTTCAGTTAATTTCAGCAGGGCTTGCAAACGATATCTTCCCATCAGGTTGTGCCTTTTGTTTAGAATCGCTGCCTACGTAGGCAGATCTCTCTGTGAAAAAAGAAAGCTCTGACAGTAGAATTATTGCTTCCTCGCATTTCTTATTCCTGTAACTATCAGCTAATAGTATATATTTTTAATCTACCATGACATTCCGCATGTCATTCAGTGGTAACTGTACGTGTCATTAAGAGTATTGAATTATTATCCATCATCACACAGTGTGTGATTTCTGAAGCAGTGAATAAGAACTGTAAAAACGCTCTTCCATCACTTGCATATATTTAGTTGAGTTACACAGGAAGATCTAGAAAGCAATCAGATGTATTGATTGAGATGTTTTACATGATCATCTAAGACTGCAGGGGGTAGCAGGGACAATCTTCCTAACCTGCGCGTGCTTTGACATATAAACTGCAGGTCTTAAATCTTGTGTGTGTGGTTTTTTTAAAAAAAATGTTGTGGTTTTTTAGGCAGTGTTAACATAAAGAGTTAAAATTAGTCAACACATTGCATTTAATGTAACCCTGTGCACTAGTGATTCCTCCTCTCCCCCCACCCCACAGTGGTCTATTCAGCACTACTATTAATGCAGGAAAATCAGTAACATTAGTCATCTTAAAAGGGTTATTACTCAAGATGATTTAAATTGTGAAAATGTCAGTGGGGCTTGCATGCTCCCTGCTACAGATGCCATGATTTACACTCTCTGACACCATTCTGCTGCTGAGAAGGACCAAGAAAAAAAGTAATGGCTTCTGTGTTGCACTGATCAGAATTCAGAACATGATACCGCCAGTAGCACATCTTTAAAATGTCTTAGGATATGCCAAGGTTTTAATGTGTCAGAGTCTGAGACACACAGCTGAGGCCATCATGTACACCTGTTTTATTCAGAGCCAAAGATCCCAATATGTTTAGATTATTACAGGAGCATTTAAGCCAACATAGGGTTATTTCTTTATTTCCTTATTGTAATGCACATCACACATGTACCAAACTGATATAAATTGTCCGGTTATCTTCTGATTTGGAAGCGCCAATATTCAAAGGTTCATTCCCTTGTTACTTTGCTTATAGAGATATAAAAAACCTGCTGCAGCTTTCCTTGTTCCCTCCCTGCCAGCCTGCCTTTCAAAATATATACTGTCAAAAACACACCCGCTCTATTATTCAAGAAACTGCAGTAACCAGAGACAACTGTTTCCATTTGCAGGATTCTTAGCACCACTGTTCTCTTGGCCCTTTGCAATGAATATGTTCAAAATGAAGTAAGACTGTTATATAACTATTTTGTGTTTGTTTCTTTCATCTTATGGTGATCCTACCTTTCACTTCCCCACCTCTGGGATCACAGCTGTCTCTGTGATTGTGTTTCTATAGAGTTCTTACCTTGCCTACCTGAAAGCAAGACATACACACCTGTGGTGGAAATTCCTTGTTGAAATAAAAAGCCATAGAAACATGGAGTCGCTTTGGTTAAAGAAAAATAGGTTTTTAAAATAGAGGCTTGGAGTTTAGAAAAAATTAGAGCAAAGGAGTAAAAAGAGTTAAGTTTCCTGAAATTTCTGTTACACACCTACACACAATAGTAGATTGTCAGGCCAAATCAGCAGAGGTTGCATACATTCTTTCTCAACAAAAAGGCTGAGTCTTCCTTATCCAAAAACCAAAACTGAGGGGTTGTCTGCACAGGCCAAAATGCCCAGATTCCACCCAGCATTCTGTTTTCTAGATTAGACAATGCAGACCAAAACCTCCAGGGCAGGATTGACCCCTGTCTTGTTCCCAGGTCAGTGCAAGGATGGGTATGTGAATACCTGCCCATCCCCATGCGAACCCAGGAACTAACCCAAGTGATCAGCAGGATCAGGAAAGCATGGGCTCGGCCCATGCTTTCCTAACCTGTCTGCTCAGGATCTGAGATAGCTAAAATAGTGATACCTGAGGGATAGTAAGGCCGTAGTCTTGGTTTTATCTTGGATTCTTCTCTGTCGTGTATCCCTCAGATCCAGACCACAGCAAAGGCTTATAAATTGTTTTTATACAATATTGCTAAAATCCGACCATATCTCTCTGCCTCTACTGCCAAGATTTTGGTCCATGCCCTAGTGGTCTCACGACTTGATTACTGTAACATCCTCCTGGCTGGGCTTCCTCTTTCTCACCTCTGTCCTTTAATTTCTGTCCAGCATTCAGCTGCACGCATTATCACATCTGCCCACCGTTTTGACCATATCTCTCCTTTGTTGGCATCACTTCACTGGCTCCCCCTCCCTTTCCATATTCAGTATAAGCTGCTGTCGATGTTTAAAGCCCTCCATGGGTTGGCCCCTCCTTATTTATCAGACCTTCTTTCTCCTCACCTTCCCACTCGAGCCATCCGTTCGGGTAGTCAAGGTCAGCTATCCCAGCCCAGGATTTCCTCTGCCCCATCTCAGATTCGCCCCTTTTCACTTGCTGCTCCTCACTCCTGGAACCTTCTTTCCCCGTGAGCAAGGGCCATCACTTCTTTAACCAGCTTCAAAACGGAGTTGAAGACCATCCTGTTCAGAGAAGCATTCCCAGGCATTGCATAATTGTCACTTGCTATTTGATGTTCTTTTTTGTTGCCTGTTTTATTGAACCATTTCCTGTATTGCTATGTATTTTATATGTATTATCCTATTATTTCTTAGATTGTACGCCATAGGCATGTTTACTCTTTTATATTTGTTTTATGTACAGCGCTGGGCAAATCTACAGTGCTATATAAATAAAGAATAATAATAATAACCTTTGCTTTTTGGTTGTTCAATGTACACAAACTTTGGTTCATGCACAAAATCATTGAAAATATTGTAAAAAATAAAACTTTCAGGCATTGTGTATAAGGAATGCCATATCTCTGAGATATTTCATTATGTACAGATATGCTAATGCAGGTATTCTAAAATCTGGGGGGAAATCCAAAATATCTCTGGTTCTCATTTCAGTCCAACCTGTATGTTAACCTCTCGGTTGGATTTCTGCAATGCGCTCTACATGGGGCAACCCTTGTACCAAACCCGGAAGCTACAATTGGTTCAGAATATGGCAGCAAGGCTGGTCACTGGATGTTCCAGGACTAGCCATATAACACCTTTATTGCAAGATCTACATTGGCTGCCCGTTCGCTTCCGGGTACAATACAAGGTGTTGGTAATTACCTATAAAGCCTCTCCCCATACAGTCCGCCCTGCACTCTCAGATCGGGCGGGAAACATTTGTTAAGAGTTCCAAAGTCAAGATATTCTTCATCTTCTCAGAGGGCATTTTCTATCTCGGCCCCGCAGATTTGGAACTCTCTGCCCGACGAGCTCCGCTCAGTCACCTCTTTAGATCTATTTAGGAGAAATTTGAAGACCCGTCTTTTCCGTCAAGCTTTCCCCCATGTGCCTTAATATTTTTCTCTCCTCCCTTGATGCACATTATTCGATCCAGCTATTTTGTTGTATCGCTTTTAATGATATGGTTTTAATTGACTGTAATATAATGGTTTTTTAGATTCGCTTGTATAATTTTGTAATTGATATGTGTAGTTTGTTTGCACTGTCGGGGATATATGTTGTTGTTATTGTTCCATTCTATGTTGTAAACCGCTATGATCTATGTAGGAATAGCGGTATATAAATAAATTTTCATTCATTCATTCAACCAGTGACCAACCTGTGACCACAGCAATAGCTTTCAACCCTCTTATCAAAAATGGTCCAGTTGCAAAGGTCTCCCTATTATTTGTTTTTGTTTGTTTGCTTGCTTGCTTGCTTTTTGGTGGACCTGACCTGAACACTCAGATCTGTGAACCCTGAAATAGTGGCATTTGTAATATTTGGATGAAATTGACAACTTATGTTGAGCCAGAAAGCTATACAGTATCCTGAGTAAACCTGACAAGTTGCTTCTTTGGACTATAACTTACAAAATTCCCCAATAAGATCAGTCAGTCGCCATGAAGGATTCTGGAGGTTTTGCTGGGGTTGGCGGGAGGGGTGATCCAAGCACTGCTGAGAAACACAGCTTCCACACTTCAGAATTCCTGAATGTTGAAATTCAACACTGTAAAAAGATGAAGCAATTTCAAAAGAGTGTGGGTTGGCCAACCTTGGCACATAGACCTGAGGAAGAAATGTCCAGATCAGGTCCAGTGACCACGATGCTTAGATTTCTGCTATCCTGAAATTAGAATTAGATTGCAGGGAAATCTATAATGCCATGGTTCCGTTTTAGTTGCGAAACTGACCAGCTCTTTGGAAGAAATGAAATTATGGTAGCACAAACCTAGAACCTGGCTGTGTTGTGGTTTTTTACAGATTTTTTTTAAAAATATTTTTGTTGTTGTTCATCCCATCCTTTTTGAACATGAATGAGGTATAAGCAAAAACTTCTATACAGAGCTGTAAAACACCTTTAAAATAATGTATGGACTTTCATTAAACAGTCTTTATGGAGCCATCTAAAAAAGCAAGCTGGTAAATGTGCAAGATTAGCCTTATTTTGCTCTATTAGGAGGATCACTAGCAAAAAGATTTTTGACTCTCAGTAGCTAAGGTATCATTTATTGGTATAAAATGAGTTGAATGAAACTGTGGTTAAAGGTCTTGCAAGATAGAAATCATATTACAGTCACCAGGAAATCTTTCTGAAGGAAGTCTTTGAAAAACCAAGGGAAGATTCATCCAGTTTTATGCTACATTGTTCTTCTTAAAGAAATCCTTGAATTTCCATGTTCATTATGGTTCTTTTTTCTTTCTTTTCCTACTGACAGATGAACACTTCTCTCTTGGGGAGTATTGGAATGCTGAATTCTGCACCGCAGCTCCGATGCATTAAAACATACCAGGTGCCTCCTGTCCAGCCTGCATCTCCAGGCTCCCACAACGCCCTCAGACTGGCCAGGCTCATCTGGACTTCCAATCGCAATGTTATTCTTATGGCACATGATGGCAAAGAACATCGATTTGTGGTGTAGAGTCAGGGTGTGCAGTTTTTCCTCCTTTGTTCCAAATACAATTTTGTTTAAATATCCCCTGTAAATCTTTCTCCCTGTTTGTGATTGTAGCACTGGAGGGTCAGAACCAGTTCCCTCAAAGGCTATCAGGCCGCATTAGCCAGGTGGTACTCTGCTTCCTTCTCTGCAGCAGAGCCCTGCTGAAGCCAGCTATTGACCCACAAGGATGCACATCAGCCCAGCAGCCTGAATAACAGTTATGCCAGTGTGTAGGGTTTTTCTTTTATCAGTGGCATGGAAAGGGCCTTGAAAATGCAACTGCCTTGTTAGTTGTAGTGGTTACCGCCTAACTCTGAAATACCTTGATTTTAAGAGTTTTTTTTTTAAAAAAATCAATGAACTTGCAACATTTAAGCTGGGCTAATCACTTTGAGAATGACTGAAACATCCACAGGGTTTATTTTTTTTAATTAAAAAACCTATAAAGTATTTAGCGTCCTGATGTTTACGAAAAGCTACAGAAAGTTGTTTACATGGATCTCCTTCCAACAGATGTTGGAGGATCACTGAGTTAGGATTTATTTTAGGCCTTGCTCCATACTTTCAACCAGTTGGATGGAGTAGGCTGCCACATGTCCATGCAGCTTTCCACATGTGTATTCTTGGCATTTCTTGATTTATAGGATAGAATTGGATGGTCCCTATGTGCATAGGAGCTCCCATTTGCCCACTCGAGCTGCTGGTTCACAGCATCAAAGGTTTATTATACTTGTCAGGCTTGGGATTTCATGAAAAAATATATGAAAAAGAGGATTTTCTATTTCCTTTGAACCATCATACTTCCTCATATACATTCCTGGTTGATTTGGAAGAGGTGACATAGTTTAATAAGCAAAGAGACTATTTATGTTTGTTCTGTCAGGGAAGGGAGGGTAAGATTGGCTGCAATATTAATTTTTTAAATGAAAATGGCAAGGTTAACAAAAGAAAGAGAATGGATATCAATGTTTTGTTTTGCTGCTACTATAGATATTAGTCTCTGCAAGTGGTTTCTCTTGTACAGATTGTGCTTGCACTGGGCCTGTGGACAATATAAAGAACCCTCACAACTGGGCCACTGACTTGTATTGCTTTGCAAATTAATTATGATGCAGAGTAGTTTCAATATTTGAGTGAAAGCCAGATATTTAAGCACTGGAAACTTCTGGTGAAGCACATCACTGGTCATTACTGCAGAAAACATAACTATGCTAACTTTAATTCCATTTCAATATGTTGGTATATTTTTTATTAACAAGATAATCTCTAATGATGTTCACATATCTGATATGTTTTGTGCACTTTTTTAATTATTTTTTTATTTTGGGGGATCTGATGAGCACCCAGGTTTTGTTCATAGGAGGTGGGGAAAATAGAATAGGAAACATTTTATTTAAACACTGGTATATGCACGCAAAGATATCTGTGTGATATTGACTTGTACTGTATTTGCTGTAGACCTGGAACACAGACAGAGAGAATTATCTTAGTGTATGCCAGATCTTGCACAATTCAAAATTCAATTTCAAAAGTGCAACTTGATGTGAAAAAAAACAAAATTCAAAAATATTACTTGATAAAAAAAGAGATTGCTTCTAAGCAGAAAACACTGGGTAGTTTCTTTTAAGCACAGCTTCTGCTGAAAAAAGTAATGAAAGCTGTGCAAGAGCAATTCAGTATCCTTGTATTTGTTCCACTTTTTTCAGTGGAAATTGCATCAGAGCAGTTCCTCTAGTTTGTATACATTGTTTCTTTTCTTTTTCTTTTTTCTTTTGTTAAAACAACTAAGTGGTATGTTTAATACAGTATACGTAGGCTACAATCAACATATCTGTCTACTTGAGATTTTAAAAACAGAGCAAGGAATAAAAGACCAATAGGAATATTTATCTGAAACGACTATAAAATTATTATTTTTTAACTATTGCAAAGCTTAAGTAATGTGTTTGGTGATGGTAAAAAATCTGTTGTAGATTTTCAACATTTGTTTTAAGCGAACCATTGCAATATGCATGTACATTGTAGTTATCAAAAGTGGCTGTGAGATTTTTAGAAAAACAGAACAAAACATCTTGGCTCCCACTGAAAATGTCATCCCTATAACAAGTTCTCCCCCCCCCCTCCCCTTTCAAAAGATTGTGAATGTTGTCCATGTCATTACGAAACTGTGAGTTTCCCTTCTGGCAATCAGATGTGGGATAGTGGTGAAGAAACACAAAATGGCATGACACAGGGCACAGTTGAATTTTGATACATGTTACACAAGAAGAGGACTCAGCAAGTGGCTGCTATTTCCAAAGGCCAGCAACCTCTGTGTGTGTGTGTGTGTGTGTGTGTGTGTGTGTGTGTGTCAAAGTTCCACCTTATGTGTCTATTTGGACCTGCTGCATTGTCTGAAAAGAACACAAAACTTACATACATAGCTCCTCAGTTTATGTTCATTACAATAAGGCTTGTGCAGTGGCCCAGCATATATTTTTTTTACAATGGATGATGTGAAGCAGCTATATTCAGTGATTGGAACCCTTACCTGCTCCTATTTATTTTTTAAAACATGCCCTTCAATGAATAGGAAAGCTCATCTATGTGAAGAAGTAATTTAAACGGAAGAATCAATATTTATGTACTAGTAACTGCAACAATCTTCTAGGCCCTGAATGGGGACACGGGAGGTGAGGGAACAACTTCGTTGAAATGAGTGGAAGTGGTGCCACAGTAGCACTGAGTGGATTTTTATCTAGAATTCTCTTAATGTCCACATGCAAATTTGCATGAGTGACTTTCTAAGTTTCCTCACTGGAAACTTCATCACATCTTAGATCTTTCAGCACTGCAGTAAAATTTGTATTGTCATTCCAGTGTAAGCTTTTAGTGTTTTATTGATTTGTTTAGTACTGTATTTGGATTTGTCCTTGTAAATGTAGAGGCGTACGTGGCTTCATTGGCAGTTTACAAGCAAAAGATGACATGATGAGACACCTGTATGAAAACGTTGTCATGACTATCGTTGCAGTGTATGGTAACTGATTAAAATGTCTGCCTCAAAAAATGACTTGACAATTTCACTTATTGGCTCCTGCATGTACCAAAGGGTCCTGTGTATATATAGTATCTCCGAAATAAATACTCAATTGGACTGAAGAATGCTTTCCCCCAATCTTCATTCTGATTGCTATACTCAACAACAGTGTATGTACACAATAGGCCAATTTGGATGTTGCAATAAACATATAGCTGCCAGTGAAAGCATTCACTATATATTCAATTCCTCCCAGATACTGTAACTGAGAAGAGCTTGAGATGTCACAAATTTGTGTTCTTTCATCAGCTGCAAATATACACAGAAAGAACAGGCAAATGCATACAATTGTGATTCCATCACACCAGCTAAGCTCCATTTAATGTTTTATAGAAGCAGTGGGGCAGAGGGAATCTAGTATAGTCATAGCCATTTTGGGCAGCAGCCTATAATAATATCTAGCTTAATTCTGTATTAATTTAAGAGTAACCCTTATCACATTTATCTGGAACGTTACATTTCATTATTGCAGGTAAAGGCTCCCTTTCAAAAGGTCCAGCATATTCATCAGCCAACAAGAATTAGGAAATAATCAATTAGGTTGCTCTTTTTAAAATTTTATGGGTAATATGATTTCATCCGAAAAGAAAAATCTTGCCCTTATACCTATTTTAATTGCATCCTCTGCCGCGCTGGAAAATGCTGTGTCTCTTTCTCTCCTCCCTCTCTTTTGCTCTCTTCCTTTTTGCCGAAACAGTGATTGGACCAATTACTGAGATGTTGAGTCAAGGACAGCTTCCCAATGGGAAAGGAGGAGAGCATGTTGTGTTTGTTTTATCCAGAAATGCTGAACTTGGATCTGCATACCTGTAATATCACTAGTCTAATGAATCTACAAAAAGGATAATAAGAAAGCAATTACTTCGGCTTTTTTTTTTTCTTTGAGATTTTCATATGAAAGGATGGCATGGGATGGATTGAGGTAATTATTATGTAACAGAAGAGTGGGGAGATGCCAGATAATTGCAAGAGTGCTCATAATTGCAACACTTCAAGCACCACTTGATTTTCAAGGTGTGTTCCTGTGTTAAAATAATTGATGGCTTAAATATTTTTCCTATAGGTAGAATCTGCACTGTAACCGTTCTATTGCTGATCACATAAACTGATCAAACGCAGAAAGGGCATGACATTAATAGGAAGGTAAAGCCAGGCAGTGCTGGATGAACTTTCACCTTTCACCTCTTCAGCTGACAGACAGAGCGGAGTGTTGAAAAAATCAATACTTAGGAGCCAGGAGGGAAATATTTCCAACCTCTAACTAGAGAATGTATTTTGACAAGGCCAAGATAATCCAAGCTGCACGGGAGAAAGAGAAAAGAAGCCTCATTTTTAAAGCTTGACACTTCAAGGTGTTTTTGTACAATGGTTTAGAGAAAGCATCGATAACATACAAATACCAAAGGTCAAAAAGGAAAGCAGAGAAGAATTTCAGAAATTACATGCATTGTCTCCTTTCTACTTATTTTACCAAACAACAAGACTGTAGCCAAAGCTTTGATTATCAGATACATATAATTTATACATGTATGCACAATAAAGAATTGAATGAGCCTATGAATTCTACCAGCTCATACTTCTTTTTAATAGAAAGGGGGGAGGGATTATAGGCATCTGTGTTCTGCCTGAAGCAATTTCATTGTGAAGCACATCTGCCTCTTGCCTGCTCTCTATTGTATTCTAGTGCTGTCTTGTAGAGATTGCTTATACAGTAATATCATCTAGTGAGTTGTTGAGCATTCTCTTTGAGGGACGAGAATGGCTTTTATATATGTACAAAACCAGGTGGGATTTGCTTGGACCCATCTTAACCTTGCTTTGCACATGCATGTGCACTAAAGATTGGCAGCTGCATGTGTGAGCAGATCTCTTTACCAAGTACAATTTGAAGTGATGCAAGAATGCTGTGTAGGTACTCCTTTTTTCATCAAAAGTCACCACTAAACTTTGCAGTCATCATATCCTGAATGTGTGAACCAGGACTTATAGTACTTTGACCCTTCCACATTTTGGGTTACAATGTAACTAAAATGGATTTCCTTGCCATTGTTATCACTTGAGGTACACAGGACAATGCAGCTGATGAAGGAGACTGAAATCTATGAAAGCTCATGCTGCCAACTTCTTTCTTTCAGTTAGTGTCAAAGGTGCTACAGGATCTCTCTACATACAAGACACTTGATGTTCAGAAGATGCAAAATATTTTTACTGTGGCACTAAAATTGATCAGGCACTTGTTGGTTGCATAAATATGGAGTCAATACTGGATAGACGCACCTGTGGCGGCAATAACATCTTTGAGTATTCTTAGACAAGTATAACCTTTTGTTTCTGGATCCTGTTCCTTGTTCTTGGCAAAATTGGTCATTATATCAGTCTGGATAGGGACTGTTGTTGAACAACAACACAGATTCTCTATCAGATTGAGGGTCTGTGTTTAAATGGGCATTCTAAGACATTCAGGTTCTTTTGAAACCATGTTCCTTTGCAGTATGAAACATATTTCCTCTAGAATTGCCCTGTATTTGGCTCCATCCATCTTGCCCTCAGTCTCAACCCATTTTCCCACTCCTGGCTGGGGAAAAGTGTCCCCACAATATGATGCTACCACCAACATGTTTCATTCTAGGTATTATATTTATTCTCAGGACAATGAGCACTGTTAGCTTTCTGCCACGGGGAAAATTTTGCAACAAAGCTAAAAAGTTTAATTTTGGTTTTGTCAGACCAGAGAATCTTTCCTCAGCCATTTGTTATGCCTCCTTTAGGCCTTTTTGTATTAATATGGGTTTGTTTCAGCAAAGACTTGCCACTTGCCACTCTTCCATAAAGCCCAGATGTGTGGGACATCCATTTGACAGTAAGCCCAGGACCAGTGCTTCCCATTTGAGCTGCAAAATGCTCTAGCTCAGTGGTCCCCAAACTTTGGTGCTCCAAATGTTTTGGACTTTAGATCCCAGAATTCCAGACTGTTAGCCAAGCTGGCTGCGATCTATGTAGGAGGTGAAGTCCAAAGCATCTGAAGGACCAAAGTTTGAAAGCCACTGCCCTAACTGCTACAGGATTATCAGTGACCTCTTTATTGTTTTTCTGACTAATTCTCTCCTTACCCAGCCATTGAGTTTTGCTCCACAGCTTTCTTAGGCAGAGTCACAGTTAAGCTTTATACTTATGTTTTCAGATGAACTCCATTCAGCTGCTTCTGTAACAGGAAGAAGGCAGTGAATTGTCCCAGCATTTATTGAGGTGTGTCTCAGCAAAGGTATGGGGGGAGGTACTTAAACAACCAACAAGTGCAATTTGTTTTTGTTTGCTTAATTTTTATGTCAGAATAAAGACATTGGGCATCTTCACAGCATGAATATTGTGTGTAAGTCCAGTGGTAACTATGTCATTTAAATCCATTTCAATTTCAAGCTGTAACACTACAAAATGTGGGAAAATTGAAGGGGAGGTGTGTGTGAATATATCTGCAAGACTTTGTATTACCTATCTCTCTTCCTGGGCCCATACTTTGGCATTTCTCACACAAAATCATGTGTCAATCAGTCACCAGTATGCATGTGTGCATTTCAGAATACATTTTGGCTATATGATAATTTCTCAAATGACTGAATGTACAGCCAACACATACATGGCATAATGGCTGCATCTACGAATACACATGTCTCCTTCTAGCATCCCTTCTCCTATCTACCTCTGGTGGTCTGCCCCTTGGTTTATCCTTTCTTTCCTTTTCATTAGCATTGCTAAGTTAAGCTATCAAACTGATCCACCATGGATGTGTTCCTCTGGGAGGGTGTGTAGGTACTCTGTAAGCCACTGATACCCACTCCCAGCCATCATGTTTCCTTATGATACTTCTTATTTGAATACAAGAGTACCATTATGGAACATGGCTATGGTAGAGAGGGGGACAACAGAGAAAAGTGATAGGCTGTGCCTGGGAGATAGTGTGTATGTGCTTTTCCAAATGGAAGGGCATAGCTATTCCATTCTTTCCGAATCCTCTCAATACAATGCTAGCCATTGACATCAGGCCACATCTCCCCCAAGGCTCATCACCAGCAGAAGAATATCTTGGCATACCCATATTTTGCTTATACAGTTGTCCCTCTATATTCACTAGGGTTAGGGGAATAAGACCCCCATGAATATAGAAAAATAGCAAATAACAAAAACACTGTTTTTACCTTAGAGAACATCTCTCTAGGAATCTCTAGGTCCTCCAGGGCAACTCTGTGGTCAATGTCCAACATACACTGACCATAGAATGGCACTGGAGTAGCTACAAATGGTCTTTCAGTGAAACTTTTAGTTAAAGTTGACCACACAGTTGCACTGGAGGACCTAGACAGTCCTAGAGAGAACATATTAATGAAATCCGTGAATAATCAAATCCACAAATATGGAGGGATGACTGTACATACATATGGTTGAAACTTGTTACCAGTGGCATCACTAGGGTTGGTGTCCCCTAGTGCGATAACTCATGGTGTCACACACACACCTCCCATCCCACACCCATACAGAATCCTTAGGAATTTTTTTTGTACTACTGTTACTCATAAATCATCATCCCCATATATCACTGAATATAATGGCAATAGTTGTGACATAAATGCATAGTACAATTAAAATTATACTTTTTATTTACTATATCATGTGCGCAGCCTAAATATATTTGTGTATACGTAGTTTCATGGGCTTAAAGTGGAAAATTTGGTAAAATGTGATCTATTTAAATAAATAAAAATAAAAAAATCATTTTTAAAAGAATTTTAATTTTTGAAACTTGAAATTTTAACTTGAAAAAAATTGAGGATTCTCCTTTTTCCTCCCTCTGAGCATCACCCCTCTCACCCCATCTCGTCATTGTTTGAATGGGACACGGGAATGCCACAACCTGTTTCCAAAGGCAGGTGTTTGAGGAGTGGAGGTGTCACCCCCTCTTAAGGGTGTCACCTGGTGCAGTCCACACTCCCCGCACCCCCTAATGACCCCAATGCTTGTTACCCCAATATGTGGATGGTTAGCCCTTACTATACATGAGTGCACACCTTTTGCGTGTTTGGAATGGTCTCTACCATCCATACGAATTAGGATGCTCTTGCAAGAAGATAAGGTCCATATATACACTTCTGCAGGAAATTGCAGAGTGCGCCTTGTAGTTTGCTTGCTTTTACCCAGTTCTCCCTGAACAAAAATAGACAGCTAGGTTCTTTGCTTCTGATTAGACATACGTGGCCCACTGAATTCAGTAAGAGCCCCTCCAGGTATGTGGGCATGGATTTGGAGTTCTGAGGTTTTACCTTAACACTGGCATTTCAAGCTCCATCTCATGGACTAGCTGAACCATTAGGCAGTTCCCACAAAATCAATCTACAAAGGCACGTAGAGCCCACTTGGCATTTGTGACCCAAATGTATATAAAACAGGTGAATGGGATTTATATAGCCTATCATCTGGAGGATCATATCACCCAAGGTTGCCGTATCACCCAGATAGATGGGTTTACCCAAATTCTAGGCCTGCCACCCACAGTGCCCATTTGGGCCATCATTTAGCAGTCTTTCCAAGCCCTTGTGGAAGCCAAGATATGGGAGAAAACAGAAGCCACCATCTGTCAAAAAACCAAATCTAAACCAAGGAGGTTCAGGGATGAGGAAAATGAGAGTGAGCAGTGTGGTATGAGGTGAGGCAAGGAGGGAGTGGGAGAGATGAGAATAAAAGTGGTGTGAGTGGCAGCGTGCAAGAAGGAAGCAAGGGATGCACCACCAGGGCATGGAGTGAGGCAAGAAAAAGAGGCAGAAGGAAATGAGAGTGAGGCAAATGAGGGAAGAGGAAGAAGGAAAAGGGAGAGTTCCAGTAGCAGGGTGCAAGAAAGGTAGGCATGATGAGAGGCAAGGTGCAAGAGAGGAGGATATAGTGTTACAAGGAGAGGGAAGGATATAAGGAAGGTGATAAGAGAGGCAACCAAAGAGTGCAAAGAACAAGGGGGAGGACACATGGCAGAGGCATGAGTGTGTCCAGAGAGAGAGAAGAATAAGGTGAGGAAAGTTAGGAGAACAGTGACAGAGAAAAGGCAGCAGCAGTAGAAGTGGCCATGCCATGGTGCTACTCTGAGGAGAGAAGCATCTGTTGAAAGTCAAGAGAAGAGGGTAAATCAATGAGTATTAATGTAGGTGGGAAAATAGTTCATATGGTTTCCTTCTTGGGCAGGGTTCTGTGGTGGTCTCCCAGTTCCAGGGGTTTCTGGATGAAATGGATTATCTAGCTCCATTTCAGTCTGGCTTCAAGCCTGGCTATGGGACAGAGACAGCTTTGGTTGCCTTGTTGGGTGACATATGCAGGGAACTGGACAGGGGACATACGTCCCTGTTGGTCCTGCTGGATCTCTTGTGCTTTCGATACCATTGACCATGGTATCTTTCTGGGCCACCTCTCTGAGATTGGACTTGGGGGCACTGTTAAGTAGTGTTTCCAGTCTTTCTTTGAGGGGCAAACTCAGAAAGTGGTGTTCAACACTGTCTCCCATGGTATTTAACATCGACATGAAACCACAAGGAGATGTCATCCAGAGTTTTGGAGTGCTGTGTCACTAGTATACAAATGACACCCAGCTCTCTCTCTCTCCTCCCTATCCGATTCTAAGGAAACTGTCTCTCTATTGAAAAAGTATCTGCTGTCAGTAATGGACTGGATGAGAACAAACAAACTGAAACTTAATCCAGACAACACAGAGGTGCTCCTGGTCAGTTATAGGGCAGATCAGGAAAAAGGGACTTTGCCTGTGCTGGATGGCCTTATACTCGCCTTGAAATCTCAGGCTCGCAACTTGAGTGTTCTCCTGGATTCAACCCTGAGCCTGGATGCCCAGGTCTCAGCAGTGGCCAGGAGAGCATTTGCACAGCTAAAACCTGTGTGCCAGCTACGTCTGTTCCTTGAGATGTCAGATCTGGCTATGGCAACACATGCCTTGATTGTATCCCTTTTGGACTTCTCTATTTGGGGCTGCCTTTAGAAACTGTTTGGAAACTTCAGTGGGTACAAAATATGGTGGCAAAAATACAGACCAGAGCCAGTTTTAGAGAGCATATAACTCACTTGTTGAAACAGCTCCATTGGCTACTTGTTCATTTTCAGGCACAGTGCAAAGTGCTGGTCATGACCTATAAAATCCTATATGGCTTAGGTCCAGACTATCTGAGATAAGTATTTCACCATATAAACCAGCCAGAGCCCTAAGATCTTCAGGAGAAAGCTGTCTCTCGGTCCTGCCACCATTGCAGGCTTACTTGGTGAGGAAACAAAAGAGCCCTCTGGAACTTCCTTCCACAGGAAGCTATGTCAGAAATGACTTGAAGATGCACAACAATGTCAACAACATTTACCATCCCTGAACTGTTCCCTTTGTATGTCTTTTGTAGAAACACTTCAGGAACTTAAGAAAGTGACACAGGTAACCACAATGAATACTCTGTTTCAAACATGAGAAACATGGCCTTCCAGATGTTCCTGGACCACAACTCTATTATCCCTTATTGTGGCTATGCCAGTCCGGCAACACATGGAGAATCCCTTCTTCTCCAGTCCAGTCAAAGTACATATGAGAGGTGCCTCCATGCAAAAATGGCTCGGGCCCAGGGTACCTGGAGGACCGCCTCTCTCCGTACAATCCGCCCCGCGCACTTCGATCTTCAGGGCAGCTATTGTTAAGAGTTCCAGGGGTGAAATATAATTCCACCTCTAGGAGGGCTTTCTCCATCTCAGCCCCCAACCTCTGGAACGCGCTGCCCTTCGAGCTCCGCTCAGCCACCTCCCTACCTCAATTCAGGAAGGGGTGAAAAACCCATTTATTCGAACAAGCCTACCCTGACCAGTAATTCTCCCCCCCCCCATGTCAGCACTGTTTTGCCGATATGATAATTTTATTACTTTTATTGAATTGTTCTTAATGTATTTTATATGGTTCTGTTTATTTGTATTGTTATTTGCTGTTGTTCACCGCCCTGATTTTCAGAAGGGCGGTATACAAATAAAATTTTATTATTATATTATTATTAATCCTCACTGAGATCAACCAACTGCATATTCTTTTGAAGGCCTTGAAAGCAGATGTCTGAACCTGGGCAGTGACGATTAAAAATGCCACTCTTCCACCTAGGGTTGCCATAAGTCAGGACCTCCAAACCGGGACAAATGTAGGACAACATTTTCAAATGTAGGACACATTTTTAAAAAAGGGAGGACACACGAAAAATTTGATGATTTTTTAAAAATGTTAATATAAATGCATGTTTCTTAGGCATGATCAAAATGGAGGACATTTTGGCATTATTCCTAGACAGATGGCAGAAATGTACTTCCCTTTCTGGCCAAATCACCCCCCTCCATTCTAAACAGCACATTTGGGCATTGAACATGGCTTTATTTTAACATTGCCTCTTGCATATTTCAGAGGCTTATTGCATAACCAAACGCTTTGGGTTTCACACTGAACATGGGGTTCACATGGCTATGCATATTGAATATGTCAAGGTGGTTTAACAAGAAGTGGATTTGCCCTCGGTTTCAGGTGTCTTGCACCAACTATACTTCTCAGAAGTGTGTACTTGGTCAAGGTACTTTGGTTTGGCCATGCCTCAGAAGCTGGCTGATATCAATATCACCACCACCATCATCATCATCATTGTTAAAGCAGACCTTTTAGCATTAAAAGCACCAAAGACACACAGAAATGCACTTTGGAAAGTCACACCGTCTTGCCTTCAGAAAGAGTGCATGCCTCAGAAACTGACTGATATCATCATCATCATCATCATCACCACCACCACTATCATTGTTAAAACAAAGCAGACCTGTACACATGGAATGGAAATCCTCCTCCTCCTCCTCCTGCTACTCTTCCTTCCTCCTCCTCCTCCTGCTACTCTTCCTTCCTCTTCCTCCTCCTGCTACTCTTTTATAAAACAACTAAAACTTTTTCTTCCTCGTCCTCGTCCTCCTCCTCCTCTTCCTCCTCCTGCTACTCTTCTTCTTCCTTCTCCCTCCTCCCTCCTCCTCCTTCCTCCTCCTGCTACCTCCTCCTCCTCCTCTGCTGGTCATTGCTGCCTCGCCAACCCTGGGCCGGCCCACATGGGGACCTGTGGTGCTCGGAATCTTGAGCCAGCCAATCAGGAGCCAGAGACTCTGAACCAATCAGAGGCCGGCTGGAGCTATAAAGATTCAGAGGCAGTTGAGTAGGGTTTTTTTTTAAGTCGAAGGGGGTTGGTTGAGTGAGGTTGGGAAAAGACTGGTCCCGAGGAGGGCTGTGGTCTTGAAGTCCCTGGGGGGGACAGGGTGTTAAAAGAGTAAATCTAATCTTTTAGACCAAGGAAAGGTCTAAAGATTGGGAAAAGGGTGGCATCTGAAATAAGAGTTGCTAGAAACCTCTACAATTGATTGATTGAGAAACAAGTTTACAACTGTTTATTATCGACAATCTTTTATTCTGTTTTGTTTATACAATAAACTTATTTTGTTGATTTGAAGTCAATCTGCTTGGCCTAAGTGATGAGTTTTTGAACACGCTACCAACTATATATTTGAGGCCAGAGATTTGAAAGTTTGTTGCCTCATCATATAGGAAGAAAGATTGTTACAGGACCTCTTGAGGCTGGCTGGCCAATGGGGGCAGACTGGAGCTCCAACAACCCGCCCCCTGCCAGCAGCCATTGGCCAGCCAGCCCCAGGAGGAGAAATTCCTCCTATTTAGCCCTGTGCACAGCCCTGAAGGCGCGTGCAGAGCAACAGGAAGCTGCCAGTGGGCGCAAAGGCCTTGGCGGCGGCCTCGGTAATGGCAGCGCACTGTGTGCGCTGCGTACAGCACAAAGGCCGCACGCAACAGCCAGTGCAGCTGCTGGTGCCAGCAGTGGCAGCGAACCCGGGCCAATCCCGGGTCCAGGAAGAAACCAAGTCGGGGTGCCCCCGCCTGTTAGAAAATTGGGATTGTCCCGCCGGGGGGCAGGACATGGCAACCCTACCTCCAAATGACCCCAAGACACCCAAGAAGGTTGGAGACAAATTTTGCTGTATTGTTGTCCTTCTCTCAGCCATTTTAGGCCCATTTTTCCATCAGGAAGTGACCCAGAAGCTCTTTTGAAAACAAGAAATAATCTCCGGGGCCCAAAACAGCTGAAGAAGGGAAACATTTTTTCAAATTTGACGCTCACACCCCAGTTTTGTTTTGTTCTGTTTAAATAAAATAAATTAAAATTTTATTTAAAAATATTAACATTTTTATTATTTTTAAATTTTCTGTAAAATTATTATTATTATTATTATTATTATTATTAATAAAGTGCTGTAAATTTAAAACATCACATCTTACCAATTTTTCACTTTAAACACTTGAAACTATGTGCATGTAATTATAGGCTGTGTGCATAATGTTGTGATTGAAAGGTATAATTTTAATTTTGCTAGTTGTTTATGGTCCAAAACACACTACAGAAATAATCCAGTTTGAGACTGCTTTAACTGCCCTGGCTCAATGCATAGGAATTCTGGGATCTATAGTTTTGTGAGATATTTAGCTTTCTCTGTCAGAGAACTCTGGTGCCATAAAAAAACTACAGTTCCCAGGATACCCTAGCACTGTGCCAGGACAGTTAAAGCAGTCACAAACTGGGGTATTTCTGCAGTGTGTTTTGGACCTAGGTTGCAACTGTTGCCATTATGTTACATGGGAAATACACTTTATGACAGTGGTGAACCTTTTAGAAGCCGAGTGCCCAAACTGCAACCCAAAACCCACTTATTTATTGCAAAGTGCCATGTCCCCCTGGCTTTCTAGTAACAAACTCTGACAAACTCTGTGCTGGGGCTATGGCACATGTGCCCACAGAGAGGGCTCTGAGTGCCACCTCTGGTACGCGTGCCATAGGTTCGCCATCACTGCTTTATGAGTAACATTAGTGTAAAAAACATTCCTAAAGATTCTGTATGGTGCGGTATGAGAGAGGGTCAATGACACCATGAGTTACCTCAACTGGGTGTTGCCAACCCTAGTGATGCCACTGTCCTTTGAAAGCTTTCATTTTTCCTTTGCTCTTTAAGAATGTTTTTACCCTAATGTTACTTTTTAAATAAAGTGGTAACAGAAGTGGTTGACAAAATATAAAAAGAAGGGGTGGGGGATTCCAATCATTAAAGCACATTTATAGGCTAACAGCAGCAGAATAGACAAAAACAAGAAAAAGCAAAACTAAACCAATAAAAAATACTTTAAAAATTATAATACAAGGAACCACTTGGAAACCCTTTTCAATAAGTAGCATTAATAACAGAAGTGTGGTACACTGCACAGAAATGAGATGTGAATACTTTCTTATTCTTTCTTTCTTTCTGTCTTTTTTCACCAGAGGTAGTTGCAGGGGGATTATCTGTAAGCTCCCGGAGAAGGTGGAAATAACAATGAAAGACAAATAAGAGGAGTGATGCCTTCTTGGCAGCAGGAGAGCCCCTTTCTCCAAACCGTAACACAGCACTGAATCCGAACGGGTGCAAATTGCTTAATGGCTATGGCCACCTACTGGCTAATTACTTCAGTATCACCGATGATCTATCAGTTGTAAGCTTTGCAACCTCCACTTGGAGAAAGATACCTGTGATGAGAGGGGGCACTTGAGAGCTATAGGGAAAATATTATTACAGGAAATTACAACTGTCTGCTCTTTTGTTGTAGAAAACAGGCTTCTGCTCCTACTCAAGCATTGCAGGGTTTCTAACCAGCAGCATAATGGCATCACTGCCCGGGCAACGTCGCTGCCTTTTCTAGTGTGCCGTGCGTATCTCTTGTTTCAAGCCTGTATGAATTATAAGGTATTTCACCTGCAAGTAGAAAAGATATTCTGGTTCAAAATGATGAGATGAAAGCAAAACTGCATCCCAAAGATTGATGAAAAGATTTTGCAGAAGCCAAAGCTGCCTCTCTTATTTTTCCTATGATCACTATGATCATCAGAATTATTTTGCATTATGCATGTTTATTAATAGTATAAGCCACACCAGCTATATTATTGAGACTTGTGTGTGTGTGCGTGCGTGTGTGTGCATGCACGCACATGCCTTCTGTTTACCTGTGAATTTATGGTGAAGCCATGAATTTCATAGAGTTTTCTTGGGCAAGGAAAATTCAGAGATGGCTTTGCAAATTTCTTCCTCCAAAATTTATCCTACAGCACCTGGTTTTCATTGGTGTTCTCCCATCCAAGCACTAACCCTGGCTGATCATGCTTAGCTTCCATGATCACAAAGGATTTGGTGTCTTTAGAATGTTTAGAGATTAGTTTGACTAAAATCAATCCTCATTCATGTGGTGGGAAATTTAAACACACACACACACGCGACTGTATAAGAATGGCATCTATATAAGTCAATCCTGTGCTTGTTTATTTCATAGGCAATTATACTGACTCCAATAGGCGTTAGTGCGAAATAAGTAAAAAGAACGCAACAAAATCTTCCCAAAGTATAGGCAGGCTCTTCTAAAGACTGTGACACTAGGGGGAGCTCTATATGGGGGTTCCTAGTGTGCATCAGAAGCAGGCAAAGCTTTCAAGTTTCTGTGTGAAAGTGGGCCATGTTACCTGACTGCAATGTGTATCTATAATGAATCAGAGAAGCTTAGAGCTGGAAGGACTCACAAGGGCCATTTAGTTCAACCGCCTGCCATGCAGCAATACACAACTCCTGAAAAATGCCCATCCAACCTCTGTTTAAAGACTTCCCCCCAAAAAATGCCAAAGATGAAGTTGTGCTGTGACAGGACAATTATGTGATTTCCCCACATACATCCTGCTAAGAAAATAAAAAACAGATTGGAATGCAGTTGGTGACATTGTTCTATGCCTTCAAGTCATTTCTGATTTATGTTGACCCTAAGGCAAACCTATCATGGGGTTTTCTTGGCAAGATTTGTGCAGGGGAGGTTTGCCATTGCCTTGGTCTGAGGCTGAGAGCATGTGACTTGTCCAAGGTCACTGAGTGGGTTTCATGGCCAAGCCAGGAATCAAACCCTGGCCTCCAGAGTTGGAGTCCAGCACTCAAACCACTATGCCATACTCACATGTTAGTCAAGGTTATGCACTTGTATATCTTGCTTTTTTAGACAGCGCAAGGGACTATTCACCAGGTCTTTACATTCTGTCCTAAACCTTCTCCCCAAGACAGCTGTCAAACCGCATGGGTGACGTCTATATGGAGAGACAGGAAGAGAGATGTGGTTGAGCCATGGAGACTGCATCTTCTCTAGAAAGAGAAACTTTGATTTTCTTTCCCTTCCTCTCTTTCTGGAGAACAGCAGCCAGCAAAAGATACATTACCTCCTGCTTGGTTGCCTCCCAACTCCCCCTGCCATTTAACATCTACTGCAGCACCCCACAGGGCTTGAAAGCTGCCATGAGAAGATGGAGAAGGCCTGGAGCTGCATGTGTGGAACTTGATGTTCTACATGGGTGATGCAAGATCTAGTGATCTACGCCATGTGATCCAATATCCTCCACAATATCCCCACCCCCCACAAAAACACTCAGACGTCTGAATCATCAGCAATGACAACAGATGGCATTTCTCCCCTCAATCAATGTCTTGCAACAGTAATGGACTGGATGAGGGAAAACAAACTCAAGCTGAATCCAGACAAAATGGAAGTACTTACGGTAGGGGCCCCCAAACCAGGTATCGGGCTGCGACCTCCAGTCCTAGAGGGGTTCACGCTCCCCTCAAAGGACTGTGTTCACAGCTTAGGGGTGCTTCTCGACTTGTCACTTCAAATGAGAAATCTGGTGAATGCAACAGTCAAGAGTGCCTGTTATCAGCTCCGGCTGATATGTCAGCCGCACCCTTTCCTAGAGCCAGGTGACCTCGAAACTGTAGTACATGCACTGGTAACCTCAAGACTTTATTTTTGCAATGCGCTCTACATGGGGCTATCCTTGTGCCTAGTCTGGAAACTTCAACTGGTACAGCATATGGCAGCCAGATTGATTACAGGAACAACTAGGAGTGACCATATTACACCAATATTGAAATCACTCCACTGGCTGCCTATTTGTTTCCGGGCACAGTACAAGGTGTTGGTCATTACCTTTAAAGCCCTCCATGGCTTGGGCCCAACCTACTTAAGGGATCACCTCCTTTCATACAATCCACCCTGTACCCTCAGATCCTCTGGGAGGAATTTGTTGCAGTCCACAAAGACCAGATTGACGGCGACCTCCCAGAGGACCTTTTCTGAATGGCCTGCCGGACGAGATCCGTCAAATTACCAACCTAGAGAGCTTCAAGAAAGCTGTCAAGACGGATGTCTTCTGGCAGGCCTTCCCGGAATAGAACCCAGCCATGTAACACTCCCCCCACAGACATATATAAGCGAAGATTCTGCCCACTGTTATATTATTAATGTATTATTCTTTTTAGATTTTATCGTTTGTAATTTTAATGGATAGAATTGTTTAATCCTTTTTTAAGGGGGGGAATTGTATATATTGTATTTTTTAAAGGTTGTACGCCGCTTTGATTGTGGTAACAAAAAGCAGGATATAAATTAAAGTTTTATTATTTTTTATTATATATAAGACAACATAGCCTTCAACATTTCATACATGAAAAGTAGTACACTGGCCCATCAAAGTGTGGTCAAAGCCCAAATATGTTTACCTAGAAGTAAGTCTGGCTGAACTCACTGCAGCTTACTTTTCAACAGGTATGTCTAAACACAAGTATATCACCAGCTGGACATGAGTCAACAGTGTGATGCAGCAGCTAAAAAAATCTTAAGTGATTTGAGGTTGCATCAATAGTGTCTAGAACAAGGGAAGTAATAGTGTGTTTGGCCAGAAAAAAAGATAGTCAATATTTGAAAGAATGTCATTTGTACCAATCTTGTTTTCTGCTGCTTTAGAGACTAGAACCTAGAGTAATGGATCCAGACTACAGGAAAGGAGATTCCACTTAAAAGGAATGGTGGAGTCTCCTTCTTTGAAGATTTTTAAACAGAGGTTGGATGGCCATCTGTTGGGAGTGCTTTGATAGTACATTCCTGTATGGCAATGTGTTGGACTGGATGACCTTTGTGGTCTCTTTCAACTCTGTGGTTCTATAATTCTAATTGTATTGTTTATTCAAATAGAATATTGCTTTTCTTAGACTCTGATCTTTCCTCACACACATAGTTACACAAATACACTCCCCTTTATCTGTTTTACAGACACCTTGCCTTCCTCTCTCTCACAAACAAAGATACACAAGTGTGAGCACACACAGCAGGGTGTGAAGAAAATGACTTGTTCATTCCCCCTGTGTTTGGCACTCAGAGGGTGCCTTAACACAGGTTCCAATCCAGCCCTGCCCCCAATTCCACTCTCCTGAATGCTATTCCAGACATCATTCCTTCATTGGCAGGAAGTTGGAGTAAATAGTCACTGTGATCCCTTCCAATTCTATGTTTCATGATTCCATAACAACCCGTCATCGGTCCTTTTGTAATGCTCCATATAGATTATACTACTAGGTTAAATGCAGAGCTGGTGTAGTGTTGGGGAGAGCTGGCAATGTGAGCTGGGAAGTCTCTGATTCAACTCTTAAGTTGCCTAGAAATCCATGCAGAGGTTAAGAATAAGTTCCTTTTGTGGCTTCTCCCGCTCTGCCTGTCTTGTAGCTATGGATGGCCACTAGTCATGATAGATATAAATTGTCTCTGCAATATTGGGAACAAGATTTTTCCCAATACTAGTCCATGAATGGGAAAGTGTGATGGAACCCTTCTCACCATACTAACCCTTGGCTGCTCTCACTCAAAGTGACCCTTGTCCTGGACACGTTATTGTGCCGATTAATGGGTTCAGTGTGGTAAAGCTCTTCCTTGTATATTATTAAATTACAACATTTAGACAGAGACAGAGAAAATAAAAACAGTAAAGATTTATTGTATAACAAATAAAATAAATATCTAGCCTTAGGCTGGTTCCACACACAGTGCTGGGTAACAGCTCAGGCTAAAACAGAAGTACAGTAATGCTTTTCAATGAACCCTTTCCACACTCAGCTCCCAAAGCCCAATTCAGATCTTATTATTTATTTATTTCATGCCCCAGCTTTCTCCTGGGACCCAAGATGACATCTAAGCAATTCATCTCTTCCATACAACCTTTAACTCTATATCTGACTGGTCCCCATTTTTAGTTCCACACATGCCCCTGGGACAGATTGTATACTTTTCCCCATAGCATTCCTTGAGCTATGACTGCCTGGTTCTATCCAGGCTTGTCCAGCTTCTAACTTAACAGAAGGTAGTGCCATGCTCATATCCTGCTTGTGGGCTTCTCATTGGGATTTGGTTGGTCATTGTGGAAAGAGGAGGGTTTTTCCCAGGCAGGAAATAAGATACAAACCATCATTAAAACAAGCACTTTCAGTTTATTTCTATGGCCTTTTCTAGTTTGCCACCAATTTTCAGTGGTGCAACCAGCTAGGGGTGGTGTCACCCAGTGCAGTAACTTAAGGTGTCATGTCTCATTGACCTCCTCCCATACCACACCATACAGAATCCTTAGTAATGTTTTTTGTACTAATGCTACTCATAAATCACAATTCCCATCTATTGCCGAATGTAACAATAATAGCTGTGACATAAAAGAACTAGCAAAATTAAAATTATACCTTTAAATTACAATATCATATGCACAGCCTAAATGTATTTACATGTACAGCATGCCCAGGCCATACGTGGGCTTGCCATACACAGATCTGAGTGTATGTGTACAACAAACCCAAGAGGACAAAATTTGATTTTTTTAAAACAACATTTAGAAATAATTTAAAATTTTCGGAAAAAACCTTGGAAAGTAAGACTTAAATATTCTACCTGTCAAGATATTAGAGAAAACTATTATAAGATTATTTACAGATGGCATTTATCACCAGATAAATTGGTAAGAATATACGGAAATGGATCAAATCGGTGTTGGAAATGTAAAAATGAAAAGGGAACCTTCTTTCACATGTGGTGGGAGTGTGAAGAAGCTAAGAGATTTTGGATAATGATTAGAAATGGAATACAGGAAATTGGCAAGTTAAACTTAAGTCTTAAACCAGAAATCCTTCTGTTAAATATGATACCAGATGAAACCGAAAGGAAACACGGAAGAATAATTTTCTATATGTTAACTGCAGCACGATTAGTATATGCCAGATACTGGAAAGTTAGTAAAGAAATTGGTATGGAAGAATGGGTTTTAAAACTATTGGATTTGATGGAAACTGATTTGGCATCAAAAAAATTGGAGGACAGAGGAAACACTCGATATCACTCAGATCAGGGAAGGAAGGAAGGCAATATAGAAAAAGAAGATTGGGGAAGAATTATTGATTATATTTCTGAGAAATGGCCAAATATCCCAAACAAAATTGACAAGGGCTTCTTGAAAGAGAACTGATTATGCATATCCAATTAAATTGATATAATAATTTCCTTAAAGGAAAATAAAATAAAATAAAATAAAATAAGAAAAGACAGTTTAGGTAAATATCACAATTAAGCTATTGGGCATTACAGATATACAAGTTATTGCGTCAAATAGATAATTGGAAATTACAGATATTTAAAATAAATAAAGAAGGAAAAGTAGAAAGGAAACAGTAAGAAAATGAAACGGTTTGGGTTTGCTTTGGAAGTCTTTTTAATTTGTTGAATGATTGAAGGTATGGAAGGAAGAAGGAAGGTATGATTATGAGAATGATGGGGGCTGGTTATGGGGTTGGGGGATTGAATTGTTATTTGTTATATGTAATGTGAGTTGTTGTATAAATGTTGTATGTGTTTATATTGTTTGCTTAATAAAAATTTTTTTAAAAATAATTTAAATTTTTCATTTATATTTTTATTTAAAATTTAAACGTAATTTTTTTAAAAAATAAAAAATAAAACCTGGGGCCTCTCCTTTCTCCTCCCATTGAGCCTTGTCCCACTCACACCATCTCTTCAGCCTTTTAAAAGGATGCAGGCAAACAGCACAGCCCATTTCTGCCAAAAGCCAGATTATTGGGAGGCAGTGGTGTTACATGCCCCTTGGGGTGTCACCTGGTGCAGTCCGCACCCCTTGCATCATCCTTGAACCCCCTATTGATGCCACTGGGTGCAGCAGTGAGCTCTATGTCAATGTAACCCCTATGAATTTGTAACCTCTGTTGCAAAGGCCCCATGGGTGGGTGGATCCTATGGAAGGGGCTGTACAGTGGTACCCCGGGATACGAAATACCCACGTTACGAAATTTCCGGGATACGAAAAAATCCCATAGGAAATAACTGTTCCGGGTTACGAAGGTTTTTTCGGGTTACGAAAAAAATTTTGGTGCTTTTCGGCGCTATTTCACACGAAATTGCGGCTTTTCCCCATTAGCGCCTATGGGTTTTCGGCTTGCGAAGGCTTTTCGGGTTACGAAAGCGGCGGCAGAACGAATTAATTTCGTAACCCGAGGGAGCACTGTACCTCTAACTGAGTTCAGAAAAAGAACAATTGCTGGAGCTGGACAGGAGCTGCAGTTGCCAGGGCTAAGGAGTAGGTCCTTTTCACCTTCAATAAGGTAGTGATACTTTCAGAAGTGTATTTAGGAAGGAACAAAAGGGGTAAATTCAGAGCCCTGCTGGCACAGTGGTTAAATGCCAGTACTACAGCCATAAGGTTGTGTGTTCGATCCCAGGGGCTCCAAGGTTCACTCAGCCTTCCATCCTTTCATAGGTTGGTAAAATGAGTACCCATCTTGTTGGGGGCAGTTGGCTTACAGATTGTAAACCACTTAGAGAGTGCTGAGTTCATTGATAAGCAGTGTAGAAATGTGCATGCTATTGTTGTTGCTATTGCTATAAATTCTTTGTGAGATTTTTAAACAAAGACATTCTTTCTATACTGCATTTGCATTTTATTTGCATTGGCAGAAGAGTCCTGTACTGTCACCTCACTGGATGCACAAAACATTGGAGGCAGTGTATATGTGTAAGCCCAGCATACACAATTTGTTGTACTGTTGTTAAATAAACTGAAATTGTGATTGTGTTTGTGATATTCCATTATAGTTGGCGTACAGAGTCCAGAAAGAGGTACACCAATTTTAATATTTGTCTGTGGATTTGTTACAATGATATCCCCTTATTTCAAGGAGCTCAAAGCCTTGTACATGGTCCTCCTTTCCACAACAAGCCTGTGAGGTAGGTTAAGTTTAGAGACAGAGACTGTCCCTTGATTACCCAGCAGGATTGATACTGAATGGGAATTTGAACCTAGGTCTGTCTAGTTCTAGACCAGGGTTTTTTTTTAACCCTGACACCATTCTCCAACTAGTAGATCAGACTTTTAAAATAATTAATAGTGATTTACCCCCTTCCTGGGAATTGCAGTTTGGGGAGGAGAGAGATTTCTTTCAACATCTATCCATCAAATTACATTTCCCATTTTTTTTTTTTTTTGAGAAATGCATGCCAAAAACTGTAACAAATCTTATACAACTGTTTTAGAGTTGCTGAAGCCTGAAGCCTGAAAATTACACCAGATCTTCTGCCTTTTTCAGATAGCTGGATTGAGGCACTGGAGATCTTGGAGTGTTTGTGTATTTGGGTAGAGGCATATAGAAAGATAGATGTGAAAATCATATATAAATATACATAGATACAGATATATATTCAGTAAAAATAAAAGAACAAAGTCAAGGTGTGGGGGGAGGACAGGGTGGGAATCATTATTCCAAAGATATATTGCAATTAATTTCAGCAGAGTATTACTTCAAAGGCACCTAAAGATTTCTACAGTTCGTTTGAACAGCAGGCTCAGCTGGAGTTTGCACTACGAATGTATAAAAAATTTAAACTAATCTTAGTTTGTAAACCGAATCTTTCAGCAGCAGCCAGCCAGTCACACTTCCAACCCTCCCCTCAGAAAGCATGCTAGCGACCAAGTATTAAAAATGAATGTTGCATTGTCTCTGTTTTGGAAACAATGTCCAATGTCTTATTTCTCTGTTTGCATACTCTAAACATCTGTCTGTTTCTGAAGGTAAGCAATTCAGCAGAGAAATGAAATTGGTGTTTGAGTGCATCCCACACACTTGCTTGTGGCTTCTCCCTTGTGAAGCTGTTCCAGTTTTTTATTTTATTTATTTTATTTTTGGCACCATAGGGCTTCTGGAAAAGGGAAGGCAGAGAACAAAATAATTTACCTTGTGAACTATAACTGGGTACAACCAGACAGCTCCTTCAAGGCTAAAGAATTAAACAGGAAGGTAACAATCACCCAAAGCAAAGCTCTTTGAAGAGTCAACTTCATAGGATGCCTTTCCTGATCCCTGATGTTAGGAAATTAAAAATTAATCTGCTATGAAAAATTAAAAGGTGAAACTTTCCTCTAGAGTGGTTCAACAGCTTGGTTCCTTTCCCACCCCCACAACCAACACACACACTAGCTGACTGTAAATGAATATAAAGATAGAAGCTGATATGTAATTGTTCCAAATGAAAATACAGAGTTGTTTTAAAAATCTGAATTGATTTTCCTTAATATCAAATAAGAATTGATGATTGGACAGACTGGCTTTCCTTTTTTTATTTGGAGGAGTGTTGTTAGCTCATGTTAAAGTCCTAATGTAGTACTGTGCTAAACCATGAGGATTAGGTTCAGGTCTTCCCTCTGCCATTGATTTACTAAGTGCCTTTGCCATTTTCCTTCAGCCTCTGCTTCCTTACTGCAATACTGAGACAGCAGTGTCCCACCTTGTAAAGCTCTTGCAAAAGGTCAGTAATATTATGTGTATCCAGAAGTGGGAACTGCTACTTTTGTGGACTGCAATTCACAGAAACACTCCACCAGTGAAAAAAAACAGAAGGTTTAAAAATAGATGTCCAGATGCTCTGTTTGTTTTGCATTTTTTTTTAAAAAAAATTTGGCAGCCTGCTATTTAATATCAGGGGTGAAAAGTGGCACATACCTTTCTGTTGCCACAGTTGCCCAGCACTGGTGTAACTACTCACAACACAGTATGGATTGGTTTGTGACATTCAAGCAGCTATCATGGTGTAATGCTTTGAGCATTGGACTGCAACTCTGAAGATCAGGGTTCAATTCCCTGCTCCAGCACAAAAAGAAACTTGCCAAGAAAACCCTATAACCTTAGAGTTGCCATAAGTAAAAACTGACTTGGAGTTGCACAACAACAGCAACAACAATTCAAGCTCATCTGGAGTTTCACGACAGAACTGGGCTTTGGAGGTGGCCATGGAGGGGAACATTAGTTGTACAGCGTTCTATGAATGAGCCTAACTGGATTCATGTTTTGGAATTAGATGCACCAAAGCCCAATATCTTCGCAGTCGCATCACTGGCGCTGCTGTTGCCATCACACTCTCTTCCTGACTCCCCCTTAACCCTTCCTCCCTGTCCTATACCCTACTCAGCATGCATTTTGCTTATTTTATTTTGATTTTAACTTTTTCCTGCAATTCAAGTTAAGTTAATAAACAAAAAAGAAATAGAAAAAAGGGAAATCAGTCTGCTTGGGAAAAGTGATGGGGAGGGGGGACAGAAAGAGAGGAGGATGCTACATGACTGCCAGTATCACAACTGCCCCAACAGCAGCATTTTGCATCTAGGGACTAGTGTGATTGGGAGGTTATTGGTAGATTTCCCCCATCAATGAAAAAGGATGCCCTAACCATAATTGGAAACACAGCAGCTACAGTTCAGAGGTGGCGGCATGTGATGAGTATCATCAAAGCAGCTTTTTTTTCCTGCTCTAGTTGTGGTTTAAAAGCCACGTGTAGTAATTTCATATGATATAGACAGTGAAGCAGAAAGACAGAGTGTCATGCCTAGTTCCTGGGACTGAGATTCGGACAATGATAAAAACAGAAAAACAAAAGGACAGGGGGATGTGCCAGTACATGAGGCAGAAAGTGACACTCTTCGGCCAGCCACAGCACACAGTCATGGACTCAACAGTACCTACATGGCTTAGGCCCAAACTGTGAAAGGCAGTATCTCCCCATATGAACCGGTCAGAATTTTAAGATCATCACGGGAAGGCTTTCTCTCAGTCCTGCCACAACTACAGGCTGGCCTGGTGAGGATACAGGAGAGGGCATTCTCGATGGCTGCTCCCACCCTCTGGAACTCCCTTCTGCAGGAAGCTAGGCTGGCCCCCTCCCTGATTTCCTTTCACCACCAGGCAAAAACATTTGTATTTAAGCAAGCTTTTTAATGCGTAAGCAGGGAAGGTTTTTTAATGTAGATGTGTTTTCTCTGTTTTTAACTTTTGTATGATTTTTAATCAGTTTTTATAATGTTTTAATGTGGTGTTTTTAAATTGGTTTTAAACTTTTTGTAAACATTTTCATTTTTTTTGTTATGGCAGCTGCCTTGGGCCCTGGCCTGGGAGAAAGGATGGCATATACATAAATAAAATAAGTAAGGCCCAGTACAGACCGGCACTTTGCACCAGCCTGGGACCGAAATTAGGGTTCTAATCAGTCTGCACATGCCCCGCCCTACTATTGACGCGCAGGCAGCATGATTGTGTGTGCCCATCCATATGGGGCACACAACAATGATGTCTGTGCAGCACAGTGCACAAACAGCACTGTGCCGTGCAGACATCATCATTGCATGCGTGCATGCCAATGGTGCCCTGTACACAGTGCAAAAAGAACCTGCAAACACTGTGGCCTCCATCCAATCTGTACAGCCCCTTAGTAAGTAAATGAGTAAAGACCACAGTTAAATGCAGAGAAGAAAGGGAGGGTCTGTGACACTCAGAGCATTTAAACAATGCTCATTAATCAGGCAACAGCTACAAAAAGCTGCAAGACAATAAATATACCAGCAGCTCCCTAGGGAGGTTGTTGCTGACAACCAACCATTCTGGAGGAAGCAACACTTTCATTTCTTGATTCCTGGTTCATGTTTCCAAAGAACCTTGGATGCTACATCATAAGCTGACCATGGTACCGAACACTCCCTGGGATTGATGTTTTGGATTTATTGCTGTACTCTACTGATCTGGACTACCTGGACTCTGAGAACTGTATACATCTGGCTGGAGAGCTCCTGTACACAGCTAGGGGTGTTCTGTTTTGCTTCTGACTTTTCTTGGTACTTTGCCTCTGGCTGGCCTCCAAGACAGGACAGAAGGACACAGCCCCACCCCCCACCAAACATGCTTCTACAAATGTCCACATATATCCTCAATGGGAGATTGGGGGCATTCTCACAATGTTTCTAGACCTACTTGAGCCACTTTAGAGAAGAAAAGGCATTTTTTAAAATCAACAGGAAGCAAGCAAAAGTCACTTTCCACTCCCTTCTGTTTCAAAAACAGCCTCACCTGGGCACACATGGGCCCAGATGAGCAACAAAGGACATTTTAAACTGGAATGGCAATGTATAGAGGATCAGAGGGCAAAGTACTCCAGTGGTGCCCCATTCCCTGTATCTATCTATCTATCTATCTATCTATCTATCTGTTTGCACAAATGTTCAATTAATAAACAATAGTTTTTTTGGGTTTTTGGGCTATGTGGCCATGTTCTAGAAGAGTTTCTTCCTGATGTTTCGCCAGCATCTGTGGCTGGCATTCTCTGAAGATGTCAGCCAGAGATGCTGGCAAAACGTCAGGAGAAGAAGAAACTCTTCTAATCATGGCCACATAGCCTGAAAACCCCCCCCCCAAAAAAAAAAAAATATGGATGCCAGCCCTGAAAGCCTTCGACTTCAAATAAACAAATGTTTATCTTGGGGTGAGAACTGATGCATTCATTGTACTATGAAACACTTGTATTGAATGGCAATGCTATGCAACGGAACAAACACATCACATGCACAACCCGTTTCTGAGCTGAATGAGGGCTCCACATCCATCAAAAATGTCAAAACGAAGGGGAAATATGCATGCATAAAACACCAACAGGATGCTAGCCCTCATATTTTTGAATTCTGGCAGAAACTAAAATCTGCCAGAGAAAAGTGTGGACCGGAGCTTAGCTACAATCTTCCAGGATTTTCCAGCTCAATTCTTGGCTCCAAAAGTCAGAACAAAATCAGGGTTTTTTTAAAAATGTGCATGTTAAGAGAGAAAACAGAGAAAAACATGCACAAATACAGTTGCAATGTGAATTGTAATATGTGTATGTTTGTGTTGTTGTTAATTGCCTTCAAGTCAACCTCAACTCATGGCAATCCTATGGATGAGACACATCCAAGATCCCCTGTCCTCAACTACTCTGCTCAGGTCCTGCAGGCTCAGGGCTGTGGCCTGCTTAATTCAGTGTATCCATCTTGAATGCGGTATAAAACACAAACACAGAGACATACAAATACAAACATAGTATATTAAATATTCTCAGAAGTGCAGATGTTTGTGCAGATCTAAAAACAAAAGATATACAGATTACAGACTCAGTGAAAGCCATAAATAGACTGATAAGGACCTTCACTGGTAATATGTTACAAAGATTACTTGCATTGGCTCTTGATTTAGATTTATCTGGTATTGAAAATGTGGCAGTACTTACATATTCTTATAAAGAGATGAGTGACCTTTCCAAAGCACCTCATCAGACTTTCCCGATATTCTCCAGAAAAGACCTCCAAGGGGACCTGCATCTTTTGGGAAAACTGCAGTTTGTCTAATCCCATGTCCAGGTGTTAGCCAACATAATGCTTCTCATGGAGCAGGAAAGGGGAATGAAAACCTTCCTTGTGTGTTGCTGTCTCCAAAAAGCAACTGATTTAAGCGAATGGGATGTTTGAAGGGGTGTGTAGTAAAGCAGGGGCAGCTGAGGGAGTTGGGAGGGGTGAAGAGGGTCAGGTGGCACAGGAGGAGGAGGAGCCAGAAGAAGAGGTTTGGCCCCAGGGGGTTATAAGTAGTCAGGAGGAGAGGCATGCAGAGGAAGGGGGTTGTGGAAGGGACAGCCCAGGTAACCCACAGCCCTCGACAAAAGGCTATACCTGTTTCCCTTCAAGGGAGACATGGGGTGCAGCAACTGGGGCTGCACAAGGAGAACCAACTAAGAAACCTCAAACTGGAAAGAGACTTTGTTTACCCTGGAGAAGGAGACTGGAGGCAGTAGGAAAGAGGTAGTCTGGAAGGCAAGTAGTGGGACCTGAAGGGTGAGTGTTGGGAACAAGGTCCAAAACCAAAGGGAATAGAGAAGGCTGAGGGGGAGCCGCTGGAGAAATACCAAAGGGAATGCTGAAGGTCTGCAGCAAGCCACAAGGATCCAGCTGAAGGGCAGAGGGGATGTGTGAGGAGACTCCCCAGGGGCCAGACTGGAGGTGGTTGAAAGTTTATGTTTGTGAGAAGAGCTTGGGACTAAGTTGCAAGTTGTGTTGACTGGGCATTATTAAAGTTCCTGTTGCAAGCACCCTTGCCTGTGCAAGTTTGTTACTCATGAGGAGTCAGTTTCCTAAGCTAGAGACTCAGGATGCAGCCAGCCACGCCTGCCCTGCCCACAGGGTGCAGTAGAGATGAGGTGAACTGGGAAATTTTTTTCAGAGGTGTATCCATTCTACACTATTATAGCACTTTATATTGCTATGGGTTCATTCTATTAAATTCTGGGATTTGTAGTTTTGTGGGATCCTGTCATTCAGTAGAGTGGCCTAGACCATTTTACATCCCACAGTAAACCACAAATTGTAGGATTCTATAAGATGGACCATTGGCAAGAGGTATTGAACAGCTATAGTTCTGCAGTGTGGGAACCTCTCTGGTCAGCTCAAAATCTAACTCAAGGTTTTGTAAAACTTGACTGTCCTCTGAAATTTGTTTCTAAGACTGGCTCAAGAGACCTTCATCAGCATCTGCAACAGAACATGGCAGCTGTACAGGGAACTGAAAATGGAGACAACTGTTATGTTAATGTGCAGCCCTATTCTGGATGTTCAGGTCTTCTCATAAGGCCTACTGAGTTGCATGCATTTACTGACTCCCAGTTAAGTATGCATAGAGTTGTAGCTTAACTCTTCTCATCCTAATGTCTGTGTTGGTTTTAATCCATATAAATCTCAAGGCAGTTCTGCTGCTCAGTTAAGAGTGAGGGATGAGATCTCAGAGGAGGTCTACTGAATACGGATGGCAAATCAGTATGAGCTGAGTGATGGGATGACATTAAAACAATATATTGATAAAGTTGGTATCCTGGCCCCTCAGTGTCTTGGCTAATAGAGTGAACAGCTATCTTTAGAAATGCTTATACTCATAATTACACAAAAGAACAACTAATTACTCTAGGAAAATGTACACAATATACAATAACCCAGTTCTGCAATGCAAGATCTGCAGCTATAAAAATGGCTGCTTTTGATTTACTGGAAGACATTTAGATACAAAAATAGGTCCAACAATCTAAAACTATCTTTTGTCAAAAAGCAAGCAAGAATACATGCAAGAGTGTAACAAGTTGAAATCTGCCATTCCCAAATGGTGCAGGGGACACTCTTGTTTTCTCTAAGAACACTAATAAATAAACACTCCTGGAACCTGATGGAATTGACAACAGATGAGGCTGATTGTTGCATCTTTGCATGCTTGATTGCTTTGGTTTGCCTCAATCCAGACAGATTCCATAGAAGTCATATAATTTGGTTCCATCTTCCCATTAGATCTTGTACCACGTGATGATAATAATGATTTACAAACATAAGAAAACTCCTCATAAGTCAGATCATGTTCTGTTCCAAAATAGCTACTAACAATAGGATCCTCTTTCACCCAGTTTCATCTGCCATGGGACCTTTGACCACCAAGAACAACAATCTTAGGTCCAAAACACATTGAAGAAATAATCCAATTTGAGACCATTTTAACTATCCTAGTTCAGTGCTAGGAAATTCTGGGAATTGTAGTTTATTGTGGCAACAGAGCTTTCTGACAGAGAAGGCTAAATGTCTCACAAAATTACAATTCCCAGAATTCCCTAGCATTAAGCCTGGCCAGTTAAAGCGGCTCCCAAATAGATTATTTCTGTAGTGTGTTTTCGACCTTAGAAATGGCTGTAGGTTGATGTGAATACAAATACGCATTGTGTGCCTATGTGCCTCCAAATTTCCTGGCAACTTATGATGAACCCTGAATTTCATAGGGTTTTCTTGGGCAAGGAATGCTCAGAGGTGGTTTTGTCAGTTCCTTCCTCTGAAATATAGCCTACAACACCTATTCATTGGCAATCTCTTATCCAATTCCTAGTCAGAGCTGACCTCGCTTAGGATCCAAGATCAGAGAGGATCTGCTGCCTCTAGGGCAGTGGTTCTCAACCTTACTAATGCTGCGACCCTTTAATACAGTACCTCATGTTGTGGTGACCCCCAACTATAAAATAATTTGCATTGCTACTTGCAAATATGTGTTTTCTGATGGTCTTAGGTGACCCCTGTGAAAGGGTTGTTCGACCCCCAAAGGGGTCCCGGCCCACAGGTTGGGAACCACTGCTCTAGGCTATATAGAAGACTATCAGAACAGAGCTTCTTGGTAACATCACACTGTAACCTGGAACATAAGATGATCCATGCTGCATCAAACCAAAAGTCTATCTCATTCAATATTCTGTTCAGCAAGAGTGAAGCCCATCAGCAGAACCTTTGTAACACAGCACTCTCCATCTCATGTTCCCAAGGAACTGGTAGGTAGAGGCAATCTGCCAATGACTGGGTGCACATGGGCTAAAATACTTGGGCACAACCCTGAGCACTCTGGCTCCAAAGCTGCCCCAATTTCCCCCTGTTACCTAAGGCCTCTGTGTTGTGACACTAAGTGGCTGCTTGCATGTGTTTCTTGCTGTGCCACCTGGCACCACCACTGTTGGTATGACTCACTCACTCTGAGGTCAGGATGAAATGCTCCTCATTGACCACATGGTTAGGTACTTCTGTCTGACCTCAAAGTGAACAACTCATACTAACTGTGAAACTGCTGTCAGACACAGTGGGACACAACATAAATAGCTGCCCTGCATCCCAATGGAGTACTCTGGAAGAACAAGAGCAAAAGGTAACTTAACAGTTTCAGGGGGGTAGAGGGCAGGTTTGGGGCTGTACTATCTAGACATTGTCTGGGCAATTCACACCAGAACAGGGTCCTGCATTGTCCAGACTCCCAACCAAGGGGACAAGAGAGGCTGTTTTATTTGCCCCATGCAGACAACTCCTCTGACATTAAAGATAATGCCCAATATAGCCAACCTGATTAATAGCAATTAGTGAACATTGGTGCAATCATACTTGTGGCTCACAGGGTGAGATCCTGCACTGAGATTACACAACATAAATCTCTGCCAAGATGAACCTGGTGATTAAGTGTAATAAAGTAATCAGTATTAAGTGAGTCCTGTATTAGGATTATGAGTTGCAAAATATATGTATACAACATTGATATTGCAAATTGTAACTTGTCACCAGTTATCATTTGTGTTTTTTCTGTATTGTGCCTTTTCTTTCTTTTATATGTTAACAACCCTTGAAGAAGGCATTAATTATTACTAGGTTGACATGCATTGTAAAAATAAAACAATCTTTTTCAACACCCTGAGACTTCAGGTGCATCTACAGTGTAGAAGTACAGTTGTCTCTCCCAGTTTGGGAGGGATCCGTTTCAGACACCCCTATGAATCAGAAAACCGCAAATATTCAAACCCACATTGAAAATAATGGTACTACGCTCCCGTGCATGGCCCCATACACACAGTGCAGGCGCAGGCACCATTTTTGTCCCTCCTGGCTTCCAGTCTGTGGAAATTCAAGACTGTGAATGGGAAGTCAGCAAACCTGGAAACTTTAATTCTGTTTACTCTGTTTTAACTATGATTGTAGTTTTTATGTAATTTTGTGAGGCACCAGCATCCTATGGCAGGGAAGGCTAAAGACATTGTATAATTAGAAATCCCACAATCCCATAGGTGGGTGCCACAGCACTTAAAGTGTTATCAAACTGCATTATTAATACAAGGTAGATACACCTTTAATCTCTTTTCTACATCCCTTCTATTGGGTGTTACCAGTCCTCTTTGTTAGCTAATTCTTACACCCAGGCTTAGGGATTCTTGTAATTTTGTTTGTGTTTTAAATTACTTTTAATGATTTATTTCATAGGTATGTTTTCATTTGTTTGTTTTTCCCCCTCTCCAGTACTTTTCTCAGGGGCCTGGTGGGCCAAAAGACAATACAAATACTTCAATTCATGAATTCAGTTTTTTGCTACATGTAAACTGTGACATAAGTTAGAAGAGAATAAGATATGTCCTGCACCAAAGTCTGCATACTTATGAAAAAAGAAATGAATAAAAATAGCTTAATTCGATTAGCTTTAAAGTATCACCAGAATACTGTTCATGAGTAACATCTTTGTAAGTGGACATACGCCTGTGGGAATTCAAATTGTACAGTTGTGTAATGACCGTACAGGGTTGCTGTTATGTTAGTACATAGCAGAGTGAGCAAAGTGCACAATGTGCATCCATGCACAATTTGCATTGGTGCACAATGCACATCAGAATCTGATGTGCACAGATGTGCAATGCCCATCAATGTGCACTTGTATGCATTGTACACCAATGCATGCAGTGATTAACATTGTGCACTGATGTGCATTGCACACTGATGTGCATTGTGCATAGGTCATGATGTGCATTTTTTTATTGTTGTTATCTGTGTTCAGGTTGATTCCAACTCATGGTGACTCTGTGAATCAGACACCTCCAAGACTCCCTGTCCTCCATTGCTATGCTTAGGACCTGTCATTTCAGACCTGTGACCTGCCTTGCAGTTTTCCTCTTCTTCAGTTTCCCCCCAACTTTCCTAAGATTATTATCTTTTCCAATGAAACATGCCTTTTCATGATGTAGCCAAAGTGCAACAGCCTCAACTTAACTATCTTTTTTGGACATTTTTAAACAGAGGATGGATGGCCATCTGTCAGAGGTGCTTTGATCCTGTGTTTCTGCATGGCAGGGGGCTCGATTGGATGGCCCTTGTGGACTCTTCCAACTCTGTTATTCTATGATATTGGCTTTCAGTGAAATTTCTGACTTTATCTCTTCTAGGACTCATTTGTCTGTCTTTTTGGTTGTCCACAGTATCCCCAGCACTCTTCTCCAGCACCACAACTCAAATAAATTGATCTTCTTCTTGTCCACTTTCTTCACTGTCCAGCTCTTGCATTCATACATAGTAATGGGGAATACACTGGCTTAGATGAACTTAACTTTTCGGGCTCAATTGTATATCATTGCTTTATAGGATCTTCTCATGTTCTTTCATAGCTGCTCTCCCCATTCCTAGGCTTCTTCTGTCCCATCGTGCATCTTCACAATTCAGTAAAGGTATTTCTTAGTCCTCTTTAACTTAACTAGGTATTCATAAAGTTACATAAAATAAAAGGTCATACAGGAATCTGGCTTATGTTTCTTTGTCTGTTTCCATTTTGATGTCACTCATTTTAGAGACAAATCAGCAAACTTTCAGATGCAATAACTAAGTGCCAGGAGTGAACAAATACAAGGTGTGTGTGTGTGTGTTTCAAAAATTCTATAATTTAATTGATCTGGAAGTGCTTTTTGCTCAGGAAACTATAGGCCAACCTTAATCCTTTTAACTGAAGATGCCAGGAACTGAACATGAGCTCTTTTGCAGTTGGAAGGCAGGCATGAATCTGTAATTCATGCAGAATCAGAAATCAGGGCAAGCGTTCAATATTTACCTGGGTGCTCTAAAGCAACATTCTGCCTGGCCCTTTTCATATGGATCAGATTACCTATTCCATCACCATCACCAACAGATATAAACAGATTTTGTGTGTGTGTGTGTGTGTGTTGTCTCAATTTAGAAATGGAAGAATGAACCAGTCAACATTGGTTTTCACCAGTGAATGAAGGGAAGGCAACCTAATTAGCTGCCCCTCAGCAGGTGTGTGTGTATGTGTGTACATAAGTGTGTGTGTTTGCACAAAAGCGATCCTTTGCAAAGTGCAAGTCAGTGGTTGCTTTTCCTAAAAACGAAGACAAGTAGTTTATACTTAAAGAAAACCAATGTATTTAACACAGACTTGGAGGCATTCTTCCAAAAATATTTTTGGACATGAAAAAGCTTTCTTGTTCTATCCTCTGCTGCCCTCCCCTTCCATTTTCCCAGCCATACAGCTGCATAATTCCTCTTCCCTTTCAACCCTCTCTGTGTTTTCCCCACTTCATTCTCTGGTGTGGTTGCCAAGGTCAATGCAAATCACTCACTGAACTTCTGCCGAGAGCAGCTTAAGTCTTTCCCCCGCATTTGTGTTCAGCAAATGAACCTACCTCAACAGGCTGAAGGAGTTCAATCCCGCTGGGACCCCAGTATAGCCTCTGATATAATCTCCCTCTCCAAATCTACAGCATGAATCTTTAAGCACTGAATCCCAAATCAATGAAATTAATGATCTCACCCACTGCTAATTTATACCTGTCTCTAAATGAAGACATAACTTTTATTTTGTCCAACTTGCTTTGCTCGCGCCTGACATTAATACGGAGGCTAAGAGGGATCAAAGGAGACCTGGAGGGAATTTTCTTCACTCTTCTACCATGCATGCTGAAATATTACATCTCTAATTAAACAATGGGCACTTTAAAATCATTTCACCATCCAGGTCCAAAGCTGCAGCTTCTGTAATTACAAGGAAAGGGAGGAGACCATTGATAAATCTGAACAGAAGATAATGTGAATGATTCATTTCAGATGTAGCTTTCATTCAAGGATCAAAGGTTTCCTGGCAACCCATGTGATCCTAGTGAGCACCTAAATTACATTAATTCCCATTTCATTATAATGTTGGGTCTTATAAATACTTCACTTTATCATTGATGAATAATTGTTTTTATACGGTTCTGAAATGACAGAGCAAGTGATTAACATGTTCAGGTTAGGCTCAGGGTAGATGGTGTGGGTTCTGAGATCAAAGAAATGATTTGGCTAAAAATGCATTGTGGGCTGGAGAAAACTCATAATTTTTGAATTCCATGTCTGTTTAAAAGTGGAAATTAGAATCATATGCCATATCCTTTCAGTCCAGAATGACAAGGTGCAAGGAAAGAGAAGAGTGAATTTTTGGCCATGGCAGCTTTTCTCAGCTCTGCAGCATTACAGCTCAATAACTTGCCTGTTCTGGATTTGAGCTGAAAGCCCACTCTTTATAATGCATCCTTTAAATAAGTTGCAGGCCCTTCATGCACTGCCTGACATCAGGAAACATTTATTTTTCAAAGCTAGAAGTGGACTTCTGGCCAATTCTCTTTGTTTGTTTGTTTGTTTGTTTTGGGGGGAGGTATTCTTGTTCCTTGGCATTTTTGGCTACCTGTGTCCCCCCTAAAGATTCTGGGGAAGAAGGTCAGTCCATGAACTCACCACAGTTCTGAACCCTACACTGTTAATGCCTCTTGATAGGAATCATCTCCAGTTTTCCTTGAATATGATAGGGATTGAATTTGTGACTTTTCATTGGAATGCACATCTCTAGCATCTGGCTATTCCATCATACGCTTCTACTGTCTTTGAGTATTATCATAAATTCAGAAGGTGCACATTAGGCCAAAGCACAGCAGCTTTACTGCACTGACTTCTCAGGCTTGTTGGGGTTTTTTAATCCCACTCTTTCTCAGAGTATGTTGGGAATTATTGCAGGTCATCACAGATTCATAGAATCATGGAGTCAGAAGGGACCACAAGGGCCACACAACTAAAGCCCTTCTGAAACATGCTAATCCAACCTCTGTTTAAGAACCTCCAAAGATGGAGAGTTCATCATTCTCCAAGTCAATCTATTCCACTAACAGTAAAAAAGGTCTTCCTAATGTGTAAACAGAATCTTCTTTCTTGTAATTTTAATCAATAGGTTCATGTTCTAGTCCCTGGAGCAGCAGTACACAAGCTTGCTCCATCTTCTAGATCATATCCCTTCAGATACTCAAAAATAGTTATGGTCACTTCTTAGTTTTCCCTTCTCCAAGATAAACATAGCCAGTTCCCTTATGAGGTAATTCCTCATAAAGCTTGGTTTCCAAACCTTTCACCATCTTGGTTACCCTTCTCTATACACCATCCAGCATATCGCTATCATTAAACCAACTCACGGAAGGAGATTAGAAATGCTCTAAGAACTGTGACATTCACATGCTACATTAGTTCAGAATCTCCACTCAGAAGAAGTTGAAGAAGGAGAGGAGGAGGAGGAGGAGGAGGAGGGGGAAGATATGAATATCCCACTTTTTTTCCAGTTTAGGATGCAAGGCAGCTTAAAACAAATTTAGAAAAATAATTAACAATTCACAAAATGCAAAAGTTAAAAGTGATTAAACTATTTTAAAAAATGAAAGCCATAAAACATTAAAAAACACAATAAAAATAATAAATAGAAAATCCAGCACATTGTTTAAAAGTCCTGTTGAAACAGAAGAGTCTTCACCTGTTTATGGAAAGAGAGTATGGTGGGTGCCAGTCTCATCTCTCTGGGAAGGAATTTCCAGAGCCTGGGGCGAAGCCACTGAGAAGGCCCTCTCCTGTGTCGCACCAGATGTACCTATGAGGGTTTGGGGACAGAGAGAAGAATCTCCTCAGCAGAAATCAAAACAAAGAGCAGATTTATAAGAGTGGCCTTTCAAATAACCTGGACCTAAGCCATACAGAGTTTTGTTGGTCAAAACCAGCACTTTGAATTGTGTCCAGAAACAGAATAGCAGCCAGTGAAGCTGTTGTAACAAGGGAGTTGTGTGCTCTCTGTGGCTAATCTGGATTCAGCTCTTTGGACCAGTTTTCACACACTCTTCAAAAGCAGACCTATACAGAGTGTGTTACAGTAATATATAATAAATAAGTAGATGATGAAGATATTGAAACTGTTAAAGATTTTACATACTTGGGCACAGTCATTAAGGACATTTATCAAGCAACTAGACAAGATCCTGAAATGTAAAAACCATATCACTGAATTTAGGATGGTCCACAGCATAGTATTCCCATCTCCATGTATAGTTGTAATAGCTAGGCAGTAAAAAAACTGATAAGAAGAAAATCAACTCATTGAGATGTGGTGCTGGAAAAGAGTTCTGTGAATATCATGGGCTGCTAAAAAGAAAAATGGGTGGCTCCTAAATCAAATCAAGTTTGAACTCTCCCTAGAAGTAATGATAATTAAACTGAGGTTGTCATACTTTAGCCATATCTTGAGAAGAAAGGACTCACTAGAAAAGACAATAATGCTTTATAAGGTGAAAAGCAGTTGAAAAAGAGGAAGGCTGCATTACAAATGGATAGATTTAATCGAGGTCCTGAGTCTGCAAGACCTGAACAAGGCTGTTGGTGACAGGGTGACTTGGAGGTCTCTCATTCACAGGGCTGCCGTAAGTCAAAGTCATCTTGATGTCAGTTAATAATAATGATATATAATTTCACTGGCAGTTTTTAACACTACCTGGCTGTGATGTAGGATCTCATTCAAAGTTTGATGACTCAGCAATCAAATATGTGGATTTATATAGAATAACAGACAATCATTATAGCATAGGTATTTGGTAATTTATTTTGCAAAACTACTTTTGGTTCTAGTGTGTTATTGTCACAGAGAATGAAAAAAAATTAAAGATGTGGTTTCACACAGTGGGTAGCAGCTTTTGCTTATTCAACTGTTTTAATGATCTGCTTTTATTTACTTTTTTATGCACTTAGCAAACACAAATAGCAAACACTTAACCCAGAAACCTTATTAAAGGGTAGAGTTACTTTGTTCCTTAATAACTGAAAAGGGCATCTATTGTGTGGTGCCTGGGATATGAACATTTATTTAAATTTGGGCAATTAATCAACTAGTTTAATGAGCTAAAGGCAAAAAGTTTATTCAACCAAAAACAATACAATTGGCTGAGAGTCCTAAAAATCAATTCTCTAATCACAGGACTTTCTCACACCTTTCTTCTGTCTACTTTCAAATAGCAAAAAGTTCTGATGAGGGGAATAGTTGCATTTACTTCATGGAGGACGCAGATTCCAATCAATGAAATCAATCAATGACATTTCCTGGCTAAGATGGTGGTAGTGCGTGGTTGTATGATGAATGACCAGCCGTGCAGGACTACAGGAGAGGTCAAAGGTGACGATCACCTTGAAGTCTAATCAGCGGCTACATTGGGCATCTGCCAGAAGCCAAAAACTCTTTGGGTCCACTGTAAGGCAATGGATTGGGTCCTGACAACACTGGATGCAGTACTGTCATCTGCAGGACTGGATTAACCAGTAAGAAAAAAGGGCATGTGTTTAGGGCATCAAGGGAATGGGGGCACCACAGAAATGTTCCATTGCCGGACTTACCATAGACCATATGATGCAAAACTGCAAATGGCTTCATCCAAGGTACGGGATCAAATATGTAATTGTAATATGTAACTTAGATGTTACAATATGTAATTTAGGCCCAGCGGCGGTCTGGGGCCAATTCTAGGATTCTGGAGTGCACAACATCTGCACACTCCAGAACCCCAGCATGTGATGGCGGCGCCATCTTTACGCACCGCCGTCCACATGGTGTCCGTGTCAATGGCATCACATGCACGCCACGTCCAAACAGCACAGTGCATGCGTGACATCACCACGATACCCCAAGGCACAAATGGCACCTTAGCGGTATCACGGGAAAGAGCTCCATTTCAGAGCTCCTATTTTGGGAGGATCGTTGCCATAGCTGCGCAGTTACCGCGGCAACTATCTCTAGGAGGAAGGGGTGGCCTCTGGCTACACCTTTCTTCTAATCTGTACCAGGCTCTCTCTCTCTCTCTGTGTGTATTGTGTGTGCCTTCAAGTCATTTCCTACTTATGGCAACCCTAAGGCGACGCTATGCTGGGATTTTCTTGGCAAGTTTCTTTGGAGGGTTCTAGCTGTTACTTTTAAATAAGTAGAGTTAAAATCATTCAAATTTCACCAGAAGGTAAAAGAGAAAAAAACAAAACAGAATGCCATCAGAAGTTCATCACAGTCAATTTCTAAAAGCTTGATGTGTTTTAATAGTGTTTTTATAGTGCTTAAATTATTTTATGTCTTTTAACCTATGTTGTACGCCACCTCGAGTCTTGGAAGAGGCAGGTAAGAAATAAAATTTATTGTTGTTGTTGTTGCTGCTGCTGCTATTAGTATTAGTATTTGTATTATTGTATTTGTATTATTTTACTTGCTGATGGAAGAAAACAAAGAAGAAACCATTCTTCCTCCCCCGCTAGGAAAGGAATTCCAAAGTCTTGCAGCAGCCACCAAGAAGGGCTTCTCTCTTGTTCCCACTGAACGAGCCTGGAAAGGCAATGGTCAGAGAAAAGGGCATCTCCTGAAGATCTTGATGCCCCAAATTACTGATACCATCTTTCAAACAGCCTGGACCTGACCCAGATTGACTGGAGGATGAAAAGGCAAGGCTACAAAATTATGAATGAAATAAATACTGCAAGGCCCTCCCTCCCCATGCACTTTCCTGTCACAACAGCCATTTTGCTAGTCCATCTGATACAGATACATATGAAGCTGCCACCTTGTTTTCTTCCTACTGAATGGGAACCTATTTATACCAGAAAGTGTCATTCCTGTTGTTTCCTGCAGCAGCTCAGCAGATTAATGTCTCCAAGGAGCAATGTGTTTCTACTGGACAGGTAAAGCTCACTGCTGATGCTCTTTTGAAAGGTTTCTCTTGGTCTCCCTCCTGTGTGTCATCACTTTAAAAATGTCAGGAAGCAAAAAGCTCTTGAGCGTATGTTGGAGGGAAAAGACACACATAACACATGATAAAACAACGTTGGCATTTTAGAAAACACATTTGCTTTCCTGGTTACAGGGCACTTGAGCTGTTTCCAAGGCTGCAGTCTGTTGTTGCAGTGAAACCAATGGTAAAGCTCTTCCTGGACCCTGCCATTTCAAGCTGCTGGTTGGAAAATCACAAGTTTGGACAAGTTTCCCCTGAAAAAGAGAGCCCATGCCCTAGGGAACTGGGGAGAAATTTTCTCTGTGAATTTTTCAAAATGATTAAAACAAAAGATTTACCCATTTGTCGTGTCCTGGATTCAAATGCAATTTGCATTCAGAAATACACACATTTTCAACATTGTGATGCATTCTCTGAATATCTGGATATATAGTTTATGATATACAGTCAGGCCTTCATATCTGCATCCACAGTTTTCACTATCTACAGTTTGCTAATATTTCCCCCCCCCCCCAAAAAAAATCCAAAAAACAAACCTTGATTTTGCAATTTTGTTATATAAGGAACACCATTTTACTACTCCACTCTGTATAATAGGACTTGAGCATCCACAGACTTTGGTGTCAACAGAGTGTTCTGGAACCAAACCACATCAGATACCAAGAGCCCACTGTATTCCCTGAATATTGCACATAGTTCTGTACTGACATTTCATTCAGAATCTCAGGAATGGTTTTTAACATATCCAAATGCTTTTCATAACCATCAAAGGCAGAAATAAGTAATAGTAGTACTGATAAGAGTATTCATAGATATTACTGTTAAATACATTTTAAGCATCATTTTTTTAAGGTCCATAAAATGAAAAGATCTAAGGGCTAAATCAGAAAATTAAGCAGCATATTGCAGTTCAGATATTCAGATGCCACTAGCTTAAATAATAATTGTTCTTTTAAAAAGTGATCTTTTAAAGCAAGGGTTTTTTTTCCTCACTGAACTTATATTAATGGAAGGATTTCTTTTTTAACTGCATTCCTTGCACTATAAAATAAGTGATTAAAAGAAGCAACTGACATTGGCTGCTGAACAATGAACAACTACCAATAAACTCCAAAAATGTTTAAATTCATGTCATTGTTGGTCCAGCAAGAGGACTGAAAAGATAGTAATAATAACCAGACCTTTAAAAAAATATGAATAATCATTTAAAAAAACAGGAGTGTTTTGTTTTTTAAGTCAGTTAGGTTAAACCACCAACCCTGGTGGAAACTGAGTTTAAAGTGAAAAAATAAGAGAGAAGTAGAGAAGGGAAGAGAAGGGAGAACCTTCTCTTTCACACAAGGCTTAGGAAAAACCACACTCCTGCAATCTTACCTAGCTTGCCTGCCATTTCTTGTTAATAACTTTTGCCAACTTGACCACACTCTGATTTTGCTTGGTCACGTGTCCTAGTTTCATTTGTAAAATGTTGGCGGATATGAAGATGATGTTCCCTTAAGTTTCCCAATCCCACAGCATACATGTTTAAAACATGTTTTAAAGGCATATAAGTGTTTTAACTGTTTTGAATCATTTTAAAAATAGTATCATTATTTCATTAACTTTTGTGAATTAATGTTTTAGCTCAATCTTTTAAAAATCTTTTTAAAATTGTTGTAAGCTGCCTTGAATCTCATTGTGGAAGGCAGGGCATAAATTCAATAAATAAATAAATATGTGGCCTTCAAACAAACATCACTAGCACTTAGAGTTTGCTCAGAAATGGAATACAGGCCACCATAATTCACTAAGCACTGGCAAAATTTGCTACCGTTGCCTAGTTGGTAGACTAGAGGTTTGGGGGTTTTGTTGTTCTTGTTTTTGAGCTAACTACTGTTACCAGACAATCTTGAATATTAGCCCCAGAAATTACACATTGTAATAGTCTAACTTGGAGGATATTGGTGGATGGCAATAATTTCCATGCTTCTTGTGTTTGTGGAAATGGTTGCAAGACCATCTCTCTCACTTGCATCCTTCTATTACTTCTCTGTGGGTCTTTTTCTTTAGCACATTGCTCTGAAGTTAATGCTAACATTAAATTAGCATCCTTCAGGTTGATCTGGGGGTGCCTCATGTCTGGTAAAGTAATTTTATGTTGGAACAAGGAGTCACAGTAGAAAATCTTTAAGTTTATCCTCCCTATCACACTGTACCTATTTAGGAGATCAGAGAAGCGAGAGGAACACAAATTTATCCATCCCTAAAGCCTAATGTACACTATCATAAACCATTGTCGTAACCTGTTCAAAGTGTGTGTGTGTGTGTGTGTACAGTCTTTGCTTGTTGGAGATGCAGCTATACCATGTGGCAGAAACAGTTCCAGGGCTTTGTTAGACTGGACTTGGCTTGTGAATAGCAGGCCTCCCTTACACAGACAGCTTCTGCCTTTTGTGTGCAGATGGCAGAGCCATTAAGAGCCTGAAAGTCCCCCTTTGTCTCTTAAAGGCTTCCTTCTTTTTGTTCTCTTCCCACTCTTCTTTTGATGGCCTCAAGTTACTCATCTGGGTAAATGTGGATATATGCTTTCTGGCTCTGGGTGATCACAGGCTTTTTGCAAAGCATAGGAGGTGTTGCTTGCCTTCAAGTTCTTTCTGACTTATGCTGACCCTAAGGGAAACCTATCACAGGCATTTTTTGGCAAGTTTCTTCAGAGAGGGATTGCCATTGCCATCCTCTGAATCTGAGAGACTATGACTTCCCTAAGGTCACCCAGTGGCTTTGCATGGCTGAGTACAATGCACTATGCCACACTGCAGCATCATAAAACATACTCACCTTATCCATCTTCCATTCCATCCTACTCCTGAGAATTCCTAAAGATTCCTAAAGATTCTCCAGATGGGTTACATGAAAGGAAGTGTGATATCCAATAAAGAATTTCTTCTAGCACACCTGATCAATATCAAACTCATCTCTGCTCCAACCTTCCATGTAGTTTGGCTCCACTCTTTTATAGACCAGTTCTCTGCTATGCAAGAATTAATTCTGGAAGAATCCATGTTTGTTCTTTTTAAAACAAGAACTCTGAGAAGAAGAAAAATTATTATTATTATTAACCTTTATTTATAAAGCACTGTAAATATTATTATTATTATTATTATTATTATTATTATTATTATTACTACTACTACTACTACTATCATTATCCAGCCCCTCTGTGCAATGCAAAACAACCGGGGTGGCTTACAACATTAAAATATACATTCCAATATGAGCAGTAGTGAGTGGAAGGGGGAGAGAAAAACCAGGCCCCTGATGGTACCAACCGTTATAATTCTGGGATTGAAGTGAGGACTAATCACACCAGGATTTTTTTTAAAGCAGGTCAGTTGCACAAAAGAAGAGATGTGATAAGAAATTTTTCAAAGCGGTATGTTCCTATTTCCTTTCATAACGCAGTTGCTATGAGACAGTAGCCTGGTGTGATGATGTCCATGGACTTAATTGAAGTCATTGCTCTCTTCATGTGAAGAGTGACTTTCTGAGGAGGTTCAAAATTGTGTGGACAACCTCGGTGAATAAAGGAGAATCTTCTTTTGTGATGGCTGTACTTCATTGCATGAAGAGAGTGGCGACGGGGTGGGGGGGAAGAGAACTAGCTCACTCAACTCTCCATGTGTTTGCTTAAGAGAGGTTTAGCAGTTGTTTCATCTTTCCAGAGAACTGTAGGAACTGTGAATGTTGAGGAGGGAAGCCTCAACAAAGTCATTTCCAAAAAAAATTCAGAAAAAGTCACAACAAACTGATACAACACCAATAGAACATTTTGGTATAAATGTATTACTAAGTCTGGAATCTAAGAATTGCATGTGTGTCTAAAAGTACAATATTTGGTACCAAGATACTGTAATTTTCCTTAAATTTACCTTGTATTTATATTGTTTGTTCCCTGCAAATTTCCCTTCTGTAACCACATAATAAAATAGGCACAATCAGCTATTATTCCATGTAGTTTGGAGGTGAAAGCATCAGACCCCTTGTTCTCCATTGTATTCCAGCCCACCCTTGCTCCTATTTTAGGACCCATCTCTAAAATGAGGCAATGAGTCAAATTCGCAACTAGCCTAAATTGGCTCTGTGCCATAGAAGTCAATAGCTTTTGTGTGTTTTCTATTTTTCACAGTAGTGCCATAGTGGTAAGGTGAAATTGGATGTCTAGGACGTCCTTGGATCTTAAAAGCATGAGTAATGCCCATTTTGGACGTCCGCAGTGAAGATCTAAGGGTTTTCTCTGATCCCCGGGTAAGGCTTATTGTTTGAACGTTATGCCTTGGCATTCTGCCATTCTTCTGTGAATGCAGCAAATTAAAGCTTCATTGCATGAAACCAGATTTGCTCAACTGCATGTCCTTTTTTTTCTCCCTGAGCAGGTGCAAATCTTCCGCCACTTTCTACACAGTTTGAAGAGCACCTAGTGCTCCACCCCGAAACAGAGGAGGCACTGTTTCCTTCTTATAAAAAATGAACTGAATAGCTAATACTCAACAGGTAATGTGTTTTCAGAGTGGTTTATTCTCCTGGGTACCTTCCTGTGTCAAAGCAGCTCCAAGTGAATTCTCTTTTCAAAGAATTGCCCCATCCCAAAAGAGCAACAACAGGTTCTGAATCAAACACATCACAACAGCAGCTACTCTTGTGATGGGAAATAGTTCTAGCCATCTGTTTCTCATTTTTGTGGAGGACAAAGAGCACTAAGGTCCAAAACACACTGCAGAAATAATTCAATGTGAAGTTGAAGGCTTTCATTGCTGGCATCCATAGTTTTTTGTGGGGTTTTCGGGCTATGTGGTCATGTTCTAGAAGAGTTTATTTGTGACATTTCGCTTGCATCTCTGAAGATGCTAGCCAGAAATGCAGGTGAAACATCAGGAATAAACTCTTCTAGAACATGGCTACATAGCCTGAAAACCCCACAAAAAACCATAGAAATAATCCAGTTTGAGACTGCTTTTACTGCCCTGTCTCAGTGCTAGAGAATCCTGGGCATTATAGTTTGTTATTGCACCAGAGCTCTCTGATAGAGAAGGCTAAATGTCTCAAACAACTACAGTTCCCATAATAATAAACTGTTTTTTTAATTTATTTTTTATACCGCTTTTCCTCGAGATCAAAGCGGTGCACATCTACAAAAACTATCACATACAATATAAAAACAGTTAAAAACATTCAGTTGTGATTGCAATTATTCAGTAAAATTATCTAAAAACAGATATGAAATATCATTAATCTAATTGGGGAATACTTTCTCTACAGTGAGTCGGGAGGGTATGCTTGCTGGAAGAGATAGGTTTTCAATGCCTTTTTAAAGGTTTCCAATGTGCCGCTAAGGCGGATCTCTTCCAGGAGTGCATTCCAAAGAGTAGGCGCTATCGCTGTATAGGCTCTTTGATGGGTTGTTGCCAGTCTCACCTTAGGGTGTTTGAGTAGCAATTTCCTCGTTGTTCTAAGGGTAAGGGGCGGATTATATAGGGAGAGGCGTTCCCTCAAGTAACTCGGGCCCAAGCCATGTAGGGCTTTAAAGGTATTGACCAACACTTTGTACTGGGACCGGAAGCGAATTGGCAGCCAGTATAGGGATTTTAATACGGGTGTTATGTGATCCGACCTAGATGTACCCGTGACCAATCTGCATGCAGCATTTTGAATCAACTTAAGCTTCCAAACCTGGTACAAAGGTAGCCCTATGTAGAGCGCATTACAGAAATCCAAACGAAAGGTTACCAGTGTGTGTACTACAGTTTCTAGGTCCTTTTGATCCAGACAGGGACGCAGTTGGCGTATCAGCCGAAGCTGGTACCAAACACTCCTGGCATAATTCCCTAGCATTGAGCCTTGACAGCTAAAGCGGTCTCAAATCAAATTATTTCTGCAGTGTGTTTTGGATCTAAGAAGGCAAAAAAGGAAAAACAGCTTCTGCAGGTTTGCCTTGCACCTGCACAGAATCGTGTACAGAAAATACTGTTTCCTGTATGGAAAATTATGTAGTTGGAGGCTTAGTCTGCACAAAATTAAGATGTTATTTTGCACAGGAAAAAAAAGAAGAAAAGAATTTCCTGTGCAGGAAACAATTCTTACTCTCTGTGCAGAAATATTATTTGCTGTGCAGAAAATGCTGGCGGGATACAGACGGGCAGGGGAAGACGTCTTGGAGGTGTATTCTGCTGAATACGGAGCCTCCAGACCGCCCGCCCCAGGGGCGTGGCTAAGGTGTATGGGGCTTCCACATGGGGGGCAGTGAAGACGCCTCACCTGGGGCCGTTTCTGACCCGCAGTTTCCATACCGCCACTTCACAGGAAGCTGCAAAGAGAGAGGCAGCTTCCTCACGGGCGGCCAAAAACGGGGCTTTTTTTTCTTTTGTCGGCTGGCAGATGCGCCGCTGCGCAGCTGCGGTGCTCAGCACCGGCGGCAGAAAGCCTATGTGCACATTTAAAGCGCCCAAGCCTCTTTAAACTTTTCCCCCTGCCCTGCCCAAGAACAATGGTGGTCTCCTGCCAGCTGGTGATCAGCTGGTGTTGGCATCCTTGTCCTCTTGCACGTTGCTAGTGTCACCAGCATCATGGATGCCTCCTCTCCTTTGGTCCCCGCGCTCTTGCTGAATCTGCAATGCACAGCCACAGCTGTCGCCGCTGGCACCACTGTCCCTCTGCCATCCCCCATCACCTCCCTTGTACATATGTAAATATTTAAAGTTTTAGCGTTTTTTTATTGTTAGGTGAAAATGGCGCAGGAATGTGTGTTGGGGTTCACTTTAAATTCCAAACTTTCCACAATTCTAGTAGCGCATGCGTACATGTTGCTCTAGGGTTAGGGTTAGGGTTAGGGTTACGAGTCTTAAAATGCGCTGCAGCTGTGCTGCAGCTTCCACACCTGCATGGCATCTGATGCTGCAATTAAAGCCTGACTGCAAACTGCGCATGTTCCAGGACCCCGACTCATTATGCGACGCAGCAGACATGGAGCTTTTAAATGGGCAACTTAAATTAGCGGCGTAGCAATTCTGGCGTACCGGTGCAGCAGCTTATAGACGGAGATGCGCAGCTGCGCACTATATAAAAAAGAAGCGGGGAAAAGCGGCACCTTTTTAATGCTGCTTCTTCCCGCTTGGGGCGTGCGGGCGGTGTGTTCATGGCGGCATTTAGGTAAGGGCCGTCTGAAGGCTATACCTTCATGACGTCATACCCCTTTTTGCCCGTCTGTATCCTGCTGCTGTTTCTTCCTTAGAAAAATGCTGACTTTTCTGCAAAAACACCAGGTGCGAATTTTGCAGAGAATAAATCTTGAGTTGCGAATAATCTTTGAAAACTGCTCGGTTTTCAAGGACTTTTTGTCTAGGGAAGAAAATTGCTAAAATTACTTTTTGCTTCCTTTGAAAAGTAAATTAGCAAGCAGTTACAGCCTTATAGTGATGATGTTTCCAATAATGGCTTTCCAAGCGCCTTATGAAGTGGTCTAACCTCCCTGTTAAGCCTAGTTAGGTATTACTCCCAGCCTCTCTCAAGGGGAAAGACTTTAATACCATGACATGTATATATTGCTATTGCAGGGCAATTATGTATCAAAATGACAAGCATTGAACACAGGTCTGCATTGCCTTCATTTTGCCTGGGTGTAGGTGACTGTTCAAGTCAGAAGCAACTGACTCCACCCAGCTGCCCCCTTTTAAAACTTGTCCCAGCAGCCTGATGAATGTGTATTGACATGCATCTGTATTGCATCTGTTTGGCATATTATAGAAAGCCTGCCATATGTGCCAGATTGAGTCATTTGTCTCTGGGTGGTGCTTGCTGTACAGCCTGTGTTCTGTACCTTTACTTCAGCCCTTTGTGCTGGGATTTTTAAAAAACAAAAACAAAACATCTATTATATTAATATATTCTCCTGCTGCTCTCCTGGCACCTCTTTGGCTTCTGGTGCCAGCATTAAAATAAATGAAGCAGGGCGGGAAGTGGAACCTTGGATTTATTACGTCTGAGAACATTGGGAGGCCTGCAAGTATATTAGTTCTATGATTTTATCAGGATTGGGCCATGGGTAGAAGCGTGAGGTAAGCCAGGAGCCTTCAGACAACCCAGTTGTTGGAGTCTGTAGCAGTGTCAGGTGAAACATGGGACTAGACTCTTGTCCCTTCCATGGTTCCGTGGAACCAGTGTTTTGATTTCAGAGACTTCTTAAGTTTTAGGATCTTTGGGAGAAGATTTTCTCCCAGTCCCACCACCATTACAGACCTGTTTGGTAAGGACATGGAACACATCCTTCTTGCTGGCTGCTCCCAAGCTGTGAAATTCCCTCAAGCAGGAGATTCAGTTGCCCCCCCTTTTTTTTTTCCTTTTCTTTCACCAGCGGAAACATACCCTTTTATTCAGACAGGCTTTCAGTTTATACTTTATGTGGAAGAAAGAGTTTCTAACAAGGTTGTACAGTGGTACCCCGGGATACGAAAGCACCGCCTTACGAAATTTCCGGGATACGAAAAAATCCCATAGGAAAAAACTGTTCCGGGTTACGTTTTTTTTTCGGCTTACGAAAAAATTTTTTGGTGCTTTTCGGCGCTTTTTCGCACGAAACGCGGCTTTCCAGCGCTAGCGCCTATGGCTTTTTCGGGTTACGAAAAAAATCGGGTTACGAACGCCGCGGCGGAACGAATTAATTTCGTAACCCGAGGCACCACTGTATTCTTACCTTTTAAAAACTATGTTTTAATTGTGTTACAGTGTGTTTTAACCTTGTGTTTTTTAAACTAAACTGTTATTTAGTTGTTTTTGTAACTTTTGTAAATTTTAAAAAATGTATCCTGTTTTAAAGGCTTGTAAGTTGCCTTGGATCCTTTATTAGGAGAAAGGTGGGATATAACTGAAGGCCCGGTACAGACCACCACTTTGCGGCAGCCTGGGGCTGAAATTAAGGCTTGGGAGAGCATCTTCTGATGCCATTTTGGGTCCGTGCGCATCCACACGCTGCATGCACCAATGACATGACTTGTGCACCACATCCAAACAGGGTGGCACACAAGAGACATCATCGTGCCGCTCCAGGGTGCTAATGGCCTCCTCTTTAGGGCGGATTGTTGCTGCGTCCGGGCGGTTGGGGTGGCAATGATCTGGGCAGAAAGGGGTGGCATCTTGCCGTCCCTTCCTGCCCATCTATACCAGGCCTTAGAAAATAAGGAAGGAAGAATTTTAGCAGGTTTTCTGGTCCCCTTCAGCACCTGCTGATATTCCTCCTTCTATACAACATTAACTGAACAAGAGATCTATCTCTTATTGCAGATGGAAACCCTAGGAATGAACATTGAGTCAGGACTGTACCAGGAGCCAAAGGTTGTAACCAAAAAATAAGTTAGGACTGAATGCGAAATCAAGGTTAAGAATCAATACAGAAATAAAGATAAACAAAATAAGAAGGGCAGAGGAACTCAACCAAACTCAGGAAGACTATGTTGTGAATGGGGCACAATCAAACACAATGACTTACTCAAGAAATGAAAATGTAGGAAGAAATGGGGTGGCCTTAATAATGAGGAGAGATGTAGCAAAAGCAGTCAAAGGATATTATGCCAAGTCCAAATCATATCAATAAAACTTCAGGAAAAACCTAACAGTATAACCATAATCCAAATTTATACTCCAACTACAGAAGCAGAAGAACAAATTAAAAGATTTTATGAAGGAGTCTAGGAGAAAAATGGTCACACATCAAAAGAAGACTTCTTATTAATCATAGGTGATTGGAATGCAAAAGTAGGAAACAGAGCAAAATCAAAGAAGTTTATTGCACAAGACCGCTCTCAGAATGGAATGGAATGAGTGAGGGACAAGTGGGGGACACATTTTACTGCACACACAAGTCCTTCACTCGTTCCATTCCATTCCCCATCCGTTCCCCATCCATTCCCCATCCGTTCCAGAGGGGGCGATTTTTGAGAACTATTCAAAACAGTTTTCAAAAGTCTCCTCCTCTGGGGATGGAGAGGGGAACAGAACGAGTGAGGGACTTGTATGTGCGGTAAAATGCGTCCTCCACTCATTCCATTCCCTGCCAGGCTCCTTTTGGACCGTTCTCCACCTGTGCTGGAGTCCTGTGCGATAAAGTTCAAAGATTCTAGAAAAATATGGCCTAGCATCAAGGCATGAAACAGGATAGTGACTGATTGAATTTTGAAAGGCCAACAGTTTGTTCATTGTAAACATATTTTTCAAGAGGTGACTGTATACATAGATGTAACCTGATAGCCACTATAGAAATCAAATGGACTACATACTATTTATGCTCATGTATAAGTCTAGAAATTTTAGTCAAAAACTTGACCCCCCAAAACATGGGTCAGCTTATTCACAGGTCAATGTAAGTACTGTACTTTAACTCATATATATATATATATATATACACACACACACACACACACACACACACATATATATATATATATGAACCATCCCTTTCTCTGTGTAGAGTGGCGAAAAGTGAGAGCTCAGTCAGTACCAGGAGCACCTATAAGAAACAACAACCCCCTTTTCTCTCTCTGCCATGACCTTTTGAATGCCTGGGCAGCCTAAAATAGCATTGGTGGAAGCTTTTTGGTGTTTATCTTCAAAGGAGTGACAAGAAGAGTTGGGCTTTGAACATTTGAATAAGATATTTGTGTATGTTTGTTGGCTTTTATGGATAAAAATCGGGCAAAATTATCATATTAAAAGTTAAAAGTTGTAATTACTGCTAATATAGTCACCGTTTCCTTGACTTTGCCTTTTCATCCTTTTTGACATGTGTGCATTTTCTTAGCCCTGCCTATGCCTGGTCACCTCCCACACACATTGCATGGCCACCACTTACCATAGTTAACTCCTCATCCATCCAACCTTTACAATGAGCACAAACAGTTATGCCTGTGGGAATTTTGTAAGTTCTTTTGCATTGTTTTCCTTTGCTTCTTCTTTTAATCCTTTGTTACATATGCCTACATTTTATCCTTGATTTATCCATGGGTCGTATCAAAAGCCTTAATTTTGACCCCCAAATTTGCCCTCAGTTTATACTTAAGGTAGACTTATAGTTGAGTCAATACAGTAATTTGAAGCAGAAGATGGAGATGCTCCATTATCTCTGTAAAAACAAGGCCAGGAGCAGATGGTGAACTGCTAATATCGAAATTAAAATTAAAAATTAAAAAATAGAGTAAAGCTAAAGAAAAACACTAAACTATCCATTGTACCATAATACAACCTGAAGAACATTCCAGTTGAATTTAAAGATAATGAAAAAAAAATACAATGGGACCTTGTTATCCACTGGCGTTTGGTTCCAGGATCCCCTGTGGATAATAAAATCCGTGGATGCTCAAGTCCCATTAAATATAATGGCATAGCAGAATGATGTCCCTTATAGCAAATGGCAAAATCGAGGTTTGCTTTTTGGAGTTTATACTTTTTTGGAATATTTTCAAGCTGTGGATGCTTGAATCCATGGATAAAAAATCTGTGGACAAGGAAGGCTGACTGTAGATTTATATTATTAAGTCTAATTGACCAGGACTCTGGTCAATTCAGAACACTGATTTGAAGCCAGGGATGCTGTCATGGAAGAATGGAAAAAAACAACAACAACCAAACAAAACAACAAAACAAACCACCCAAAAATTATAGATTGCTGATAAACAAATGAGTGGGCCATAACATTTGACAATCCTGATGCATAATGTGTACTCAGGACAAGAGGCTACCATCAGGACATAATACATAGAAATGGAAGGGTTTCCAATTGGCAAGGAGGTTTGGCAAGGCTGCATTTTATCACCCTAACGTTTTAACTTGTACTGTATGCTGAATATATCATATGTAAAGCAAGAGTAGACTCAGCCATGAAAACTGGAGGAAATAATATCAACAATTTAGGATATGTAGATGGCACCATACTGCTAACAGAGGAAAGCAAATACTTGGAACAATTATTGAAGAAAGTCAGTGAAGAAAGTGCAAAGGCAGGTTTACAACTGAACATTATGAAAACAAAAATAATGACCACATATGTAAAGTCAAAGGCTTTCTTGGCCGGCATCCATAGTTTTTTTGTGGGTTTTTTGGGCTATGTGGCCATGTTCCAGAAAAGTTCAGGAAAAAACATTTCTGGAACATGGCCACATAGCCCGAAAAACCCACAAAAATCTATGACCACAGATGATTTACATAATTTTGAAAGCAATGATGAAGACAATTGTTTAAGAATGGAGAAATTAGAAAGAAATCAGAAGACCAGGACTTGGAAGGCATCTATGAAGGAACTAGACATGATCTTGAAATGTGAAGATATATCACTGAATACTAAAGATAGGCCTGGGTATTCCATCTCAGACTTTAGAACAGCGGTCATTGAACAAAAGAACTACAAAGGTAGACTGGAAATAGAAACAACAGAATCGGAATTCATCCACAAACTACAGTCCCTCAGCAACGGATTAAACAAAGACAATGGTTTCCTTACTCACAATACACACTTCAACACTATCTGACCCCATCCTGGTGGGGGTGGCCTACATTCATCTATTCCCCTCACCACAGGCTAGTCCCATTGCAAAACTGGATCTGCCAGTTCATCCCCATGCACAAAGACCAGTTTCCTATGCCTTTGTGCACTAATGGCCTGCAACTTCATTTCCATACACAAAAGATTTGTAATTTGCATTGACATCCTCACAAACCAATGGCATATATATTTCTGTGCCTGGCTTCCAGTCCACCAAAAGCATCTGGGGAAGTAGACTGAAGTCTATGAAAGCTCATGCTGCCAATTTCTTTCTTTCAGTTAGTCTCAAAGGTGCTACAAGATCTGCCCATATACTGATTCCACAGACTAACACAGCTATATCTTTGAATTCTATCACTAATGATAGGATTATCCGTTCCATCCTGATTCTTATTTCTACGTATGGCTGTGAAAGCTGGACAGTGAAGAAAGCTGATAGCAAGAGAATCAACTAATTTGAAATGTGATGCTAGAGAAGAATCCTGTGGATACTATGTATTGCTAAAAAGACAAATAAGTGAGTCCTAGAGTAGGTCAAGCCCAAACTCTCCCAAGAAGCAAAGATGACTAAACAGAGGCTATTGTAATTTAGTCATATCATGAGATATCATGACTCTAGCGAAAAGATGATAATGCAGAGGAAGACCACACCAAAGGTGTACAACCAGACTATTAAAGAATTATTTCTCTATTTTATTTATGTATAACTTATTTATGTATAACTATTTTATTTATGTATATATGTGTGCGTGTGTGTGTGTGTGTGTGTGTGTGTGTGTGTGTGTGTGTGTGTGAACAAATAGACTCAATCAAGGAAACTGCAGCCAGATCAGAGCATGGCTGTTGATGGTAGGTTGATTTGCAAGTCTTTTATTTAACAATTAACAACAATAGTTTTGTTGAGTCCCAGCCATGCACCACTGGAAAGTCAAAGAATTATAGAAGCACAGAGTTGGAAAGGATCTCAAGGCCCATTTAGTCCTGGCCTCTGCCAGTGCAAGAATCCACCATTAAAGGCCTCCCCTGAAGTGGCCATGTATCTTGAAGCCATGCTTGTGTTCCTTTTATTTCCTATAATGAAACCCAGAAAGGATCCTGGAAAAAGTAGAAGGTGGCTGGCAGAAGCCCTAGGGGAATGGAAGGTAATCTGGGAATGCCGTCTGTTCCAGATGTGGGTGGAATTCATGCTAGAATTGATAACACTGAGTCAAATGTGCCAGTCTTCTGATTCAATATGAAACAGCTTCATCTAAAAATAGATTTAATATCCATTACAATATTAACTATACAATTCTGTGTTATTCTTACACAGCATTCACTGCTCAAGGAAAGGAGTTGGTAAAGGATGAGACAGAGAAGTTAAGTTGTGCACCTCTCTGATACGAAAACCTTTGTGTTCCATTACCTCATGCTCATTCTCCAGTGGGCACAGCTTGATCCACTGTAAAAGAAAGCTTGGTCAGACCTAGGGATTATGGGTCGAGGACTGCTGTGGCAGATGGCAGCGCTGCTCACAGCTCAAAAGTGCTCTCTGGTGCTTTTGCCCATCATGAAAAGACCTCTTTCAGAGTCTGACATGGCTTGCAAGTGACAATAATAAAGGTTCATTTTGGGGCATTGAAAAGGCAAGGGGGGATTCTTTGTTTGCATTTCCCCCTTCAATTTCCTTGTGGAAAAAAGAGTTCAGTTTTACAACTACTATGGTCAACTACTTGTTAAACTCACAACATCACTTATTACATTATTCTAATTCGCTCCAAATCCAAGAATGACTTTCAAGTAGGTATTTAACATTGAATCTATTGACACAGCACTGGTTGTGAGTAACAGTAGTCCTGCACTGAAAAATATACATAGGCTTATTACATGGCTACAGGCAGTGCAGTGCATTGCTGTGAAATTATACAGCCTGCTATTTACCAATGTAATGCAGAACAAGCTGTACTGCTGCAGTTTTATTTAAAAAAACTGGATTCCTTGTCATAATATTCCTTCTTCCTCCTCCTCCTTCTCTGCTGATCTTCCTTTTTAAAAATAACATACCCTGAATGATGATCATCATTCAGTTTCATCCTGGATTTTGCTAATGTTCTCTGAACGTTCAAGTAACCGTGCATACAAGGAAGGGCTGATTCTGAATCAACTGAAGATAAAAACTGTAATTGTGGTGTCTTCGGCTGCTTTCTTGAGAGTCCCTGTGTAAGCTCCATTGATCATTCATAGAATGTCAGGTGGCTTACAGATGGGAACACAAGGCTATTGATTTTTACTAGCTTGCTAAAAATTGAAGGTGGGGGAGGGAACTTGGAGAGCTTGGAACTCAAGCTTTGTTTCCAAAGTGACAATTCCACTCCTGCAGAACTTGGTCCAAAGGAAATGCAATATGTTTGCATATTTGAAGAGAAGAAGAACATACCACCCATTGCCCTCAGCTTTTCTATGTATGCAAATTAGATTCTTATACAAGTCATTTATGAGGCACAAGGGTGGGGAGAAGGGAGAGGAACCAAATATCTTAAAAGCTCCATAAATGAAATGAATTCAGCCAACCCTAAATTGGCAACAGTTCCACAACTAAAGATCTAAAAGGTATGTAATCAAAGAAAGGGAAGCCTGATGAGTTCCCATCAAGTGCATTGACTTGGAAAATGGGGAAAGTTTAGGGTCAGGCATATGCATTCCCTGGGGAATCCTTGCTTGCTATGGAAAACTAAAAGCAAATTTTTTTTAAAAAAAAAATAGAGCTTCAAAACATAACCATTATGATTACTTATTTCAATGTCACTCTCTCTCTCTCTCTCTCTCTTTCTCTCTCTCTGTGTATTCCCTTTCCATTTACTGAAAGTATCCACCTGCTTACAGAGTGGCAGAAAAGATACGCAGCAGTGCATCCGGAATGAACTGAAGATGAATTATTAATGTCTGTGCAATCTTAGCTGCAGAGAATGTTTTATCCAGTGGTTAATAAGAAGTGTGTAGAAATATCCTGTGCTATATTAAATTAGCTCAGGGCTTCATATTCACCTTGTTCCTTGCAGTCTGGAATCATCTCCACTGCCAACAATATGCAATATTTCATTTTTATACTGAAGTACAGTATTCAGTTAAAGTGGATACCTACTTCCAAGTCATTTGTGATCTGGGTCAACATTGACACTGCTTTGGAAAGAAGCCAGTTGATAGGCTCCACCCTGTGTAGGTGAGAATAAAGGGTTGTTGGGCATCTTATATTGGCTTGATTTGAAAAGTGATGGTTTAGGAGTGGACAAAACATCTGCTTAGACATTCAGCAACCATAGCTGAGATGTGGGGGGGGGGACCATATTCCACAGCACCTAAAACAATGACTTTATTCAGCGGAAGGTGTTTGTTGTTGTTATATACTTTCAAATTGCTTTGACCTTTGTTCACCCTAAGGTGAACTTATCACGGGGTTTTCTTGGCACAATTTGTTCAGAGAAGGTTTGCCATTCCCTTCCTCTGAGGCTGAGAGAGTGTGACTAGCCTAAGGCAACCCAGGGGGTTTTCATAGCTGAGCAGAGATTTGAGCCCTGATATCCAGAGTTGTAGTTCAACATTCAAATCACTATACAATGCTGGCTATCCAAATATTGTGTGGAAGAGCTGCAAGTGTAGAGAAACATACTCTGTTCTCATGCTAAATTGCACCATCTTAAATGCAGGATCAGCAGACCTGCCCCAAGGAGAGATGGATAAGCTTCAGGAGCTTCTTTGTGGGTGCAAGAATTCCTCAGTTTATCTTTGCCAAGTTAGTTTAAAGGATTTTCTTGCAGAAGATGGTCCAAGCTTGTTTTCTGCTGCCTCAGAGGGTAGGATGCAAATCAATGGACTCCAATTACATGAAAGGAGATTTCAACTGAACTATAGGAAGAAACTCCTGGTGAGGAAAGAAGGAGATGTCTTCAAAACAAAACAAAAGGACAACAACAACAACAACAACAACAACAACAACAACAGGAAATCATCTGTAGTTTGACTTCCAATTCACCTCTTGTTTTTAAAAAGGCCACATCCTGGGACTAAATATCCAGCTTCCAAATGTGACAAAATTGCTCCAAGTTGGGGCACTAGGAGGATTTGGGGGGCACTTTTTCCAAAACATTTTCAGAAGTGGATAAAGGCCAGATAGCAGAAAACTGATAATACAATTACTGTTATTAGCATTATTATTTATTTCATAACAAAGGGAGGAATAGAAAGAGCCAGACATTATAAGTCAATACTATAGAGAAAGTATGGCTGCAACCTTTCTACATGATTTGAATTAACTGTATTTTTGTTCAGGTTTACTGGAGGTAATGCAATAGGATATACAGTATTATAAAGCATAATTATGAGAGATAGAGAGTAAGGATAGAGGAAGATCCAGCATCATAACAAGCAACCTGTTTAATCTGAGGTATGGTACGGAAGTATTATGTTTATTTGTCTTCTTGGGATTTGTTTGTTTATGTGTGTGTTTATTTATTTATTGGTGTTTTTTCTGTCTGTTTTTAATGTATGTATTTTATGGGGTTTTTTGTTTATGGAAACAATAAAATATTATACAAAAAATAGTGGATGAAGGCCCAACAGGCTAGGAGGTGGTCACCCCCAGATTCCTTGGGAGGCTACTCTAGCCCCCAACCCTTGATGCTACTCACCCCTGCATACCTTCCAATATTTCACAGATGAAAATAAGGACATATATGGCCAACCAACATCAGAGTGTTGTCAAGATGGCAAATGGTATTAAGGAGGAAGAACGCAAAAGTTAGGAAAGGTTGCATCAGTTTGCTTTTGCCTGAGCCTGCTAAGAAGGGCAAAACTCCACTCTCTTCTGTCCTCTCTCCATGCTATGTTAATGGCCTGAAAACCACTTTTGGACTTTGAAAATAGCAGGAATTGAAGTAAGCTAAGGACAAAGGAGAAAAATGGGAGAAGCAATAACTGGGACATTTTAACCGCAGCTGAGAAAGTGAGATGACAGACAATTACTTGAGATTGTACCTTTCAAACTGGGACATTTGGATGATATGCCCCTGCACATAAACCTTGATTATGTTAATATAAACCCCCAAGAAAATTCCGACTGTTAGATTCATTAACAGAAGACATTTTTTTAAATTGCTAACAGGAATGCATATTACATTCCTCACATGTGTGCCATCATTCCACCCCAAAAGCTGTTTGCTTCTACATCAGATCTTTAGCTATGGATTTAAATGAAAAAGCACCAGGTAGGCCAAGAGACCTACACTTGCTAATATCCAGCAACTCCTGTGGTGAGGTAACTAATGTCAACTTTGGATTAGGTAGAGGGGAGAGATAAATAGAAGTAATTAAAATTGGTGTCAATAATGTGGTGTGTCATATGCCGCAAGCAAGGCACACGCCAAGCTATATAATTATCTTCCAAACTCTTTTACTGTCAGATCAGAGTGGGAACTGATTCCCTGACTGTTCGGGGGGGGGGGGGGGGAATGTGCAGAATGCTGAGGTTTGGGTACATTTAATGTTCAGCCTAGGTCTGCTTTTCCTGCAGCAAAGATATCATTAAGGCACAGAATTCAGATTTCACACACATGGAAATCTATCAGGGTTGTAGAGAGGATGGGAAGGATACTGATGATAAGGTCTCCAGTGGTACACTTGCAAAGATTTATGGAACTATTGTTTGTAAAACAATAGCCCTATATTTAGTTGTGTCCTAAGGGATGGAAAGCCAGAAACCAGAGGTCAGAGCATAAAGGTGAAAGGTCAGAGTCACCAGGGATTAGAGGAGATTAAATATCTTTCTTCCCAAAACTGGAGGTTTGGATAATTAATTGGTCCCCCAACATAATGGCTTTGAATTATTTGGCCCACCACAGTGATCCTCAACTAATGTTTTCACATCCTTTCTCAGTTAAGTATAGCCTGCTCCCCTCCTACCAAAGAAATGAATGTGCCTGAGAGTTGTACTGGATATCTCAGTGTATTTCTAGCATGATTATATTCACATTTAAAATCTTGATTGGCAAAAGAACAGAAAAGCTTTGGCAATGGAGTACAAAGAAGGTATTATCTAAAGAAATAATTACTTTACATACTTGCTTCTAGCATGTTTGCCAAACATGGGGAGAGGAAACAACCACGTTCTGCATTCATTCCAATGGACTTTGGCAGAGTACTTCCTGATGGATTGTGACCAAGATATTTTGGCTTATTGCAATATTTTTCCATTTTCAAAGAAGCTAAAATCAACATACGGGCTCTTCTCCAGCCCATCATCCAACCTTATGGGAAGAGGACAATGGATGGGAATTTCCCCCCCATGCAATCTGGTTTTAAATTTTTGTTCAACACAATCCAATTATAAAATTGCAATGCAATGGAATTTTGCTGGTTTCAGATCTATGTTAACTTTCCAGAAATTGATCAAGTTGCACAAGCATACATAGAAATACAGTTAATGGAATAAAAATGGCAGGACACAGTCTCCACCATTTCCACCATGACTTCTTTCAGAAAGTCAGTGCAAAATAGAGTATTTCACCACAGCTGAAGAGCTACTTTGTTATGATGGTTCAGGTAGCCATACCCACAAGGATATGCTTTGCTTCTCAGTAACAAATTATTACTGGCAGAGATTAGCAGACCCATTCCATGGTGGTGGAGTGTAAAATTCTGCCAGTGTAGTTAAGCAGAAGGTGTGGGAGGAAGGGTGATGGGCATGACAGAATTCTCCTGATGAGCCTCCTAGCTACTTGGTGGACATTGAGGACAGGAAGCATGGAACTGTACCCAGTATCATCTGGCTATCATCAACTAGGCAGAGAAAAAGCATTGCATAAGTAGGGACTGGATACCTCCTTATCAAACAGCAAAAAAGTAGTTACATTAGTACAACCCTGGTTACACCAGTCATCCAAGAGGATTCTGGAGTTTCTTCTCAACCAGAAGCAGGTCTTTTGTAAAGGCAATGAGTCTTAATGGTTCACCTTAGATGATACAACATAACAGTTTGCATTGTAACAAGAATAACTCATAACACTATATCCAGCTACCATGAGGATTATAACTGAGGCTAAAAGGAACAAGAGAGGCTTTGGAGATGTGATATTTGCAAATGATGTCATCATCTCTACTAATAAAAAAAACAAAACAACCACAGCACTCTGAATCTGTGAGCCTTGGTTCTAATGTATCACAGCAAGGAGGCAAAGACATTCTTCAGCTCTGTGTATCCCGATTGCTGTACCAACAAGGAGTGTCCAAATATTTAAGTAGCTACATTGATAGATGGGCAGGAATCCCAAGCCATGATCCACAGAGGAAACATAAGTGCATTCCAGTTTAGGGCCCACTAGTAACCATCAGTGGAACGTTGGAAGGATGCAATGCATCCTGAAAAGTGCAGCTGCAAGGAATGGCTCTGAGGCAGTGAGTATTGTACAAATGTAGCAGGCAACCTGGCCCTAATCCTTCCTTGAGAATGGCCATAGCTCAGTGGTAGAGTTCTGGCTATGTACATAAGATCTCAGGTTCGGTTAGGTAGGGTTAGGAAAGACCTCTGGAAAAGTTCTGCCAGTGAGAGAACACAATTTTGTGCTAGATGGGCCAATGCTATGAGTCAGTATAAGGCACTTTCCTCACATTCCTATGCCACATAATTTGCATGCCAGTTCCAATCCTCTTTTGTCATCCATCTCTATTTTGGCAGTCTACTGTATAGGGCCCATTGTGTCATTGGTATTAAATACAGGTTTAGGATGGATATTATGAATGGAATCCTGTTGGAGTTTTTAGGCAAACAGTTCACTTGCTCATGTGATTGTACTATTTTGGCCATTTCTCAACATCTGCATTCAGTTTACAGTTGCATAAGCAGAGTTCCACAAGTGTAACAACTGCACATACAGCATGCATTCCTGGATATTGTGTAAGTGTTCATCAATGCCTTCGGTGCACACTTAAGATTATGGAGACAGTCACTGTGTAATCCCCATTGCAAAATGGGAAAATAAGCAGGCACATGGGCAGATACACAGTTAGTAGTTTTACTCAGAGGTCTCAGGTTCTAAGCTTAATTTGGCAAGAAAGGCATTGGGTGGCCTAAACACATTTGCATTTCTGTTCATTTTAATGTTTTGATGCTGCTTTTCATTTAACAAGAATTTGTGCTAACAAAATGCTTTGTTGTTGTTGTTGTTATTGTGCACCTCCAAGTAGTTTTCAACTAATGGCAACCCTATCATGGGGGTTTCTTGGCAAGATTTGTTCAGAGGGGGTTTGCCATTGCTGTCCCCTGAAGCTGAGAATATGTGACTTACCCAAGGTCGCCCAATGGGTTTCATGGCCAAACTGGGAATCAAACCCTGGTCTCCAGAGTCTCAGTCCAACATTCAAACCACTACGTCATGCAGGCTACAATAAATGAAAAATAAAAATAATGAAAATAAAAATAAACAACAAAATAAAATGATAATAAAATAATAGAGCAGGGTTAAAGAGCTTGCAGTGGCCTAAATACCAAAGGCACCTGATCCTTTCTGATCTTGGAAGCTAAGTTGGGTCATAGTTTTTTGTGGGGTTTTCGGGCTATGTGGCCATGTTCTAGAAGAGTTTCTTCCTGATGTTTTGCTAGCATCTGTGGCTGGCATCTTCAGAGAATGCCATGAAAGCCTTTGACTAAATTGGGTCAGCTCAGATTAATATTTGGATGGGAGACTGCCAACAAATACCAGGTGCTGTAGGCTAAATTTCAGAGGAATACTTGAGTATTCCTTGTTTAAAAACACCCATGTGAAATTCATGGGGTTGCCACAAGCTGACAGGCTACCTGAAGGCACATACACACATACACAAAGAGCTTACAATAATAATAATTAAACACACACACACACACACCAAGAGAAAACTTCACTAGAAAGCAGAAGTAAAATTGGCAGTCAGGAAAATTGCCTGGTAAATAAACAAACAAATAAATAAATAAACATTGTCACCTCTCATACAGCTTTTACACAACCATCCTTTTGCAAAGGCATTAGAAAGCTGGCATTACTGAGATAAAGGAATAAATCAAATGGAATAATTACTCAGTCCCAAATAAAGCAGACCCATTGTATCAGTGGGGACATAGTAAGACAACACTTATAAAAGTCCCATTGATTCAACAGGACTGCACTAGCTGGATCTATCCCAATGCATACACATTCATCAGATGTACTGTATAAATGCTGGTTGCAGCAGCAGCAGCTATTACTGCTGTTAATGATTTCCATGCTGTCTGGTCAAGTGATGCAGTCCAGATACTGGCAGCTAAGAGATCAATCCAGGCCATGCATTCAGCTCATTAAGAACATTTAGGACTGGGAGTTTAGGGAAATGTTCTCAAATAGCACATACTTTGATTACCTTGTTTTCAGTCCTCCTAATATTAGATCTTCCAGGGAAGTAAAATTCCACCATAAGCTGAAATACTGCCTGATGAGTTATCACTCTCTGTAAGACCTCTGACCTCAGGTTGCATATCCCAGCCGTGACCTTCATCAAGAATACATAGAGGTGGAAAAGGTGAAACCATGCTCAAACCATCACTATAGCAACACTCACAAATAGCAGGAGGTGGATGGTTAGCAAGCAAAGTTTCACAGAGCATGAGGGAATTCACAAACAGCCTTAAATCCTAGGTGCTCGGGAAATCCACATTTTGCAGAAGTCATTCAGTGTGTTAGTGGTTCTGGGAATATAGAATTGCCTGATATTTAGAGATGTTATTCTTCACTAAGTTTTTTTTTGTTGAAGGTAGCAATGAGTAATTTCAGCAATTTTTTTCCCATTGCAAGGAAGTCTTTGAAAACCATGGGGTTTTTGAAAGCTACAGTGCACCCTTGCCTTACGGAGGGAATCCATTCTGGACTCTCCCGTTCAAGGCAAATAGCACATATGCTCGAGCCCCATCAAAAATAATGGGGCTTGTGCATGTCGTCAGGTGTGGTGCGTATGCCGTGAGCATGCTTGCCATTTTTACTTCAGTCGTGTGGCTTTCAGCATTATCTGAAAGCCACATAAGAGGCGCCTGCGTATGACGCAGGCACACAGTATTAGCAATTTGGGACTTATTCTGCACAAAATTCAAATGTGGTTGTTTTGCACAGTTAACAGTAATTTCTGTGCAGGAAACAGCATTTTCTGCATGGAAAATAATGTTTAAACTCAAAAATATCAATTCATATGCAAAAGATGTTTTCTGTGCAGAAGAAAATCTGTAATTGTGGATTTGTTTGGTGCAAAATTCACATGGGATTGAAAACAGCCTTTTCTTTATGGAAAATAATATTTCAACACAGGAATATTAATTCCTGCACTGAAAATGCTGTTTTCTATATAAATCAATTATATGCTTTTTTGAAAAATTAAGAAAGTGGTTGCCAGTCTATGGGCCATTGTTTGCTGATAGATTTTATTTAGAACTCTAGTAGATTCTGTCTTTGTAGCTTGAATCAACTGTATTGTTATGCCATGTATTCCTGGTGACTGAGTGCTTCCAAGTGCTTCCAGTACAGCTTCTGCCTCATTTTCTGTAAGTGCAGGTTCACCTTCAAATGGTTATTCCTTGAATGAATCTGTCAACTTTTCATCTCTTTTATATAGTTCTTCCATGTGTTGTTTCCATTGTCTTTTTATTTCTACTTGATCATGTAATGTATTCCCCAGCTGGTCATGGAGCATCTCCACTCTTCATTTAAATTTTCCTTTGATTACTCAGCTCTTGTGGAAGAGGTCTCTTGCTCTTCCTTTTTTGTTGTCTTCTTCCATTTCTCTGTATTGATTACTATAGTACTTCTCCTTGTTCCTGCACACTTGTTGAACAGTTGCTTTCAGGAGTCTGACCCTATTTCTATCACCTTTTGTTATTGCTTCTCATCTGTGCTTAACTGCTTCAAGAGTGTCATCTGTTCATTCTTTGAAGCTTCTCTTTCTTCAGGTAGTGTCCTTTTCCATTCCTTCCTGACAATGTTCCTGACTTCAGTCCAAGGTTCTTCTGGCTTCTAATCAATTAGACTTAATATGAAAATCTTTTTTTTAACATTATATTTAAATTCTATGGGGATGGTCTTCAGGTTGTATTTTGGGGCAATGTTTGGTTTAGTGTTCTCCTTTAGCCTTACTCCTATTTTTGATATTTCTTGATTCTAGGCTAATTTTTCCTATTATTTTGGATGCTGCTGTTTCCTATTTTTGCATCCCAATTGCCTTGGAAATGCAGTGGTTAACAACAAGCTTTCTTTTGGTGTGTGGTCAATTTCCTCCTGGACTGCAGCATAACATCTTTCAATTTCTTATTTGTCTACCTCTGTAGTTGGAACATAAACTTGGATTATGGTTATACAGTGAGCCCTCCTTATCCACTGATGTTTTTATCCACAGATTCAAGCATCCATGGCTTGAAAATATATATATTTTAAAAAGTATAAATTCCAAATTTCAAACCTCGATTTTCCATTTTATATAAGGGACACCATTTTGCTATGCCATTGTATTTAATGGGACTTGAGCATACACAGATTTTGTTTGCCTTCTTCAGGGGTTTTCTGAAATAAACAGAAAAACATTATTAGAAGAAGGGATTATTTATGGATTTTTTAAAAGATGACTCCATCAAGGAGAAAAGGCTGAATGGGGAGAAACGGAAAATCATATCCAGAAGAGACTTAGAGGCATGCTGCTGCTCTGCTCATCATCATCAGCTTAGAATCATAGAGTCTGAGGGAACTACTAGGGTGATCTATTCCAACCCCTTGCCATGCAGGCACACACTACTAAGGCACTTTTGAAAGATGTTGACACATCCTCCTCTATTTCAGGACCTCCAAAGAAGGGGAGACCGCCAAGATCGAAGGCAATCTATCCATTCTTGAACAGTTCTTACCATCAGGAAGTCATTCCTAATGTTTAGGTGGAGTCCTTCCTCCTCATCATCTTCCATCATCTTAGTTTTACTTAACATTACCATTTAGATTCTTTCCCACTTCTGACTTACAGGAAAGAGGTTTCCTCTATCATAGACTGAATGAATGTTTCAGTTATCCTTAAAGGATTCGAAAAGATGTTACTGGCTACCTCAACCAGAAATATTTCCAAGATCAAAAAGTACAGACCTGCATCTTCAAGCATGCATTTTCAAGGACAGTCCTTCCATCCAGTTTGGCTTCACTTTGTCATGATCACATATGCATTTTTAAAAGCCATATGGTATATTTCTGTGGGCTTGCCATGCTGTCAACTCTTACAGGCTAGAGAGAGAGGGTTTCTTATGGTCTTCTGTGGGAACTTCAAAAAGCTGGCCCAAAGAACTGCCATTTTTCTAACATTAACACACTTGATACCTTAAATTTGTGAAGATGGCCAGCCGATAAATTCAGCTCAAGGTGAAGTTAAATTTCCTCCACCTTTTCAGGAGGGGGGAGGTGGTGGCTTTTTTGTGTAGAAATCTGTTGTTTCATCAAGTGTGGCTGTTCTAAAGATTTCATATAACAAAACCGGGGGCTTCCTGGGATGTACTTCTGAAGAGATAATCACATCCTTCAAGGATTAGTCACACTTGACTGCATCCCTGCAATGTGAATTATCTAAGAAGAAGAAGAATGGGGGGAAAAAGCTCTCCAGGTTGGGATGTTCTAGTCCCACATAAAAGTAAGTTCTTGTTAACCATTGCTGAACTGAACTGGATCTGAAAGCCATCAATGCTCCAGCTTAGGTATGCTGAAGTTGAAGCAACCATGAAGACCCCACAGTGTAACTTGGTTCATTTAGGAAATGCTGTAATGTGGGCTCCATCTTGAAATGTCAGAATTCTCCAGAGCCCAGTGTGACCAGTCACTTCCATATCAATGAGGTGTTGAATCTGTGCCGGGCTTGCATCTAAACTTTAAAGGAACTATCAGAGATACCACAGTTTTATGGGGGATAGATTTCTTTACCATTCTTTATTTCTTTAAAGTAGTTCCTTTAAAGCTGAGACTAAAGTTTGAGTAGATTCATTGAGATTCACTGGGTGGTGGCAGTGAAGATTACAGGATCTCAAGGGGTCTCATTCAGCTCAGCAGGGAGCGGGAATGGAGACCTAGGAGACTCTAGGGGAAAGTTTAAGGGACTCCCTGGGAGTAAGAGCCATGCACAGGGCTCATTGCCCCCAGGGATCACCACATGGGCACATCCAGAACTGCCCATATTACACCAGTTCTAAAATCTCTTCACTGGCTGCCTATCAGTTTCCAGGTAAGGTACAAGGTGTTGCTTCTAACCTTTAAAGCCCTACATGGCTTGAGTCCTGACTATTTGTGGGAGCGCCTAGTCCATACAATCCTCCCTGCACACTTCAATCCCCTGGGAAGAATCTGCTACAACCTAAAAAGACCAGACTTTCAGAGGACCTTCTCATTAACCGCTCCAGGCTCTGGAACAACCTGCCAGATGAGATCTGCCATATTATCACCTTGGAAGATGCCAGCCACAGATGCTGGCAAAACGTCAGGAAGAAACTCTTCTGGAACATGGCCGCATAGCCTGAACCCCTCCCCCCAAAAAAAACTAATGGACCATACTTTGCCCCATCCCACTCCTGGTGGATATACTCTAACTTAGTGTGCTGTCCGCCTGAAAGCCTTGATAGTGCTATATGGCTTGGCTACCAATTGCTGAATGACCTCCTGGTTTCATGTGTATATAAATATGGTTCCCAGGGCCATTTCCCCCCCCCCCCCATGCCTCAAATACCCTCTGGGGGCAAGATTGGCATTTTTAGCAATAGCATGTACATTTCTGTACTACTTATCAGTGAACTACCATTTCCTAAGTGGTTTGTAATGTGTAAGCCGATTGTCCCCAACAATTTTACCGACCTACAAAAGAATGGAAGACTGAGTGGATCTTGGATCCATCCTTTAGGATCAAACTTACAATGGTGTGGCTGCAGTACTGGCATTTTACTATTGCACCACCAGGGCATCTTGACATTTTTGACATGTTTTTGTCCCTCTGGGCCACTGTAAGGCCAGGTGGGATTTTTTTCCTTAAAAAAAAAAATACAGTGGACCCTTGTTATACGCTGGGGTTTGGTTCCAAGATCTCCTGTGTATAACAAAATCCGTGTATGCTCAAGTCCCATTACATATAATGACATAGCAAAATGGTCTCCTTTATAAAAAATGGAAAATCAAGGTAAATTTATACTTTTTTGGAACATTTTCAAACCGTGTATGCTTGAATCCGTGTATTAAAAAATCCGTGTATAAGAAGGGCCAACTGTACTGTAAGTAAAGTAAGTTAGAGAAAGGCCTGCCCGATGGCAAAATGTCCCCCACAAACCCTGGTCGGCATTGGGGAAATTGTGGGACAAAAATTGATTTTGTGTGTATGGTGGGTGCAATGGGGTGTGCGCACAGCCCTCCAAAGTCCCCAGCAAAGGGGGGGGGGGACAATATGACCATCTAGCATCTCAACATTGCCAACTTCTGGATGACAGCATTATTTCTGGCCTACAACAAGATAGCCTTCCATGAGCTTGTGCACTGATCTCTTATGCTGTTCCTAAGTCTGCATTTCAAAGCTTGGAGGATAATTCATTAGAAATTAATTTATTACCCTTAATTCATTAAAGTCTTCAAAAGGGATGTTAACATTTATTATTCTTAACTGTTGAACCCCAACAGCATTAATGGTTTTGAGTAATACTTTCACATTAAGTGACTTCATTTTGGGAGAAGCGATTTGGGAGTGCTTGGGACTTTTTGTTGACTTTAATTACTTTTCCCCATAAAATTCAGTGGATATGAGTGGACATGTTAATGATATGCTAATGATACCATGAATTCATTTTTTTGTTTTTTTCCATGCTAGCAAATTAAATTACCAAGCCCGCCCCCAAAACAAAGCAAAACCTCAAAAATGATTTACCATGTGAGCTTTGAAGCTAACAGTTCCAATCTCTCCAGCACCTGCTAAGTGTGAGCTGATGGGAAATCCCTAGAAGCCAGACGAAAGCCTTAACCAGAAACCAGGACTAGTCGAGGAGCTGTCCAGCAAGGGTTCTAGAAAGTGAGACCTGCAACCTTCTTTGGATGACTGCAACAGCTGGGAGTTGTCCCAGCAATGGTCTAACCCTTTGGGTGGATTTCAAGAAGTGCCTATCAGCAGATTATTTGTTTTCATGGTGCTCAGATCTCACTATCCTGACTGATCTTGGAAGCTAAACAGGGTCAGCCTTAGTTAGTACTGGGATGGGAGACCAATGAATCACAGCTGCTGTAGGATATATTCCAGAGGAAAGAACTGGTAAAACCACCTCTGAGTATTCCTTGCCTAAGAAAACCCTTTGAAATTAATGGGGTTGCCATAATTCAACAAACAATTTGAACACACACACACACACACACACACACACACACAGTGTTACATGCAGATGCACATTGGGTTGCACATTGTTATTCAACACAAGGCTTGTGTAACTCTGTGTATGGAGATTCATTTGTTGTAACCACAATGTAAAGGCCCTCTGCCATGGATGAAATTCATCGGGTTGCCTTAGGTTGACAAGTTACTTGAAGGCACGCGCGCACACACACACACACACACATTTAGTCTGTGCTTGGTTCTCAGTGTTACTTGCCTTAGGTTCTTGATACTTATGGTCAATATTCTACATTAACTACATGTAGTGTCAAACTGCATTATTTCTACAGTGTAGATGCACCCTTAGTTAAGTATAGTGTAGATTACTTAGTTGTTGTTTGATGTGGTGTGCCATGAAATAATTTCTGACTTATAGTGACCCTATTGTGAAGCTATCATGGGGTTTCTTGGCACGATTTGTTCAGAGGAGCTTTGCCATTGCCTTCTCCTGAGGCTGAGAGAATGTGACTTGCTTGAGGTCACCTAGTGGGTTTCATGGCCAAATGGCTTAATTACATATACTTCACTAAGCAATCCCGCTTGGTCGGCCCCCCCCCCCCCCAAAAAAAACTGAGAGAAAAATCATGAGTATACTTGGACAACATTCCATATTCACAATCACTACTTAGTCACAATTGTACCACTTTTGCTCCAGGTGTCCTGTATCAGGAAATACAGCATAAAGTTCTTCAGAAGCAGAACTATGAGATGTCTCCCAATAATGTTCCCAATAATGCAGCCATTAGCTGTGCAGCGCCCACCCCAACATGGCCATTTACAGATGATGGAAAGCAGGGAGATGGCAGAGAACCATCTAGTGATGTTCCTATAGCTGGACCCAAAGATACAAACATAGTTTAGGTCAGTGTTTTTCAAACTTTGATACTCCAGATACCTTGGACTTCAGCTCTCAGAATTCCTGACTGTTGGCTAGACTAGCTGGGATTTAGGGGAGTAACTGTCAAGGTAACTGTTACATGGATTAGTAATTGGTTGACTGGCCGAATCCAAAGGGTGCTGAACAATGCCCCCTTTTCATCCTGGAGAGACGTGACCACAGGGTTCTGTTCTGGGCCTAGTGCTATTCAATATCTTTATCAATGACTTGGATGACAGAATTGGGGGCATACTTATCAAATTTGCAGATGACACCAAATTAGGAGGAGTAGCAAACACCCCAGAGGACAGGATAAAAATTCAAGATGACCTGAATAGACTAGAAAGCTGGGCCAAAGCTAACAAAATGAAATTCAGTATGGAGAAATGTAAGGTACTGCAGTTAGGGCGGAAAAACGAAATGCACAGATATAGGATGAGCCACACCTGGCTGAATCAAACTACCTGTGAAAGGGATCTTGGAGTCCAAGTAGACCACAAGTTGAACATGAGTCAACAGTGTGATGCAGCAGCTAAAAAGGCCAATGCAATTTTAGGTTGCATCAATAGACGTATAGTGTCTAGATCAAGGGAAGTAATAGTACCACACTATTCTGTTCTGGTCAGGCCCCACCTGGAATATCGTGTCCAGTTCTGGGCACCACAATTTAAAAAGAATGTTGAGAAACTGGAGCGTGTCCAAAGGAGCGCAACTAAGATGGTGAAGGGTCTGGAAACCATGTCCTATGAGGAACGACTTAGGGAGCTGGGGATGTTTAGCCTGGTGAAGAGAACATTACGAGGTGATATGATAGCCCTGTTTAAATATTTGAAGCAATGTCATATTGAGGAGGGAGCAAGCTTGTTTTCTGCTGCTCCAGAGAATAGGACCTGGGACAATGGATGCAAGCTCCAGGAAAAGAGATTCCACCTCAACATTAGGAGGAACTTCCTGACAGTAAGGGCTATTCAACTGTGGAACACACTCCCTCGGAGTGTAGTGGTGTCTCCTTCCTTAAAGATCTTCAAACAGAGGCTGGATGGCCATCTGTCGGGGATGCTTTGATTGAGATTTCCTGCATGGCAGGGGGTTGGACTGGATGGCCCTTGTGGTCTCTTCCAACTCTATGATTCTATGATTCTATTATTCTAAGTCCAAAAAACTTGAAGGCTCAAAGTTTTGGAAACACTGCTGTAGGACCTCCTCAGTGTCCTCTGGAGTTTTCTCAGGATGCGGTCATTGCTTTTTATCCAGAGACAATGGCATTGCTAGACACTCCTCCAACACTCAGCCCTGATCTGCACTGGCCAGTAAATGGATCTTTTTCGGGTGATGATGCAACAGATAAAAGATGGGTTTTTTTGGAGGAGGAAGTTTGGTGCTTGAATGATGGGTAGGGCATTCCAATCTCTGTCAAAAACCAAAAAGGGAGTTATACAGATGCAAATTTTATCATAGATTTTATCTGTGAGCCACCTTGAGTCTCTTTTTGGGAGAAAAGTGGCAAATAAATAAATAAATCAGCAAGTTGAACTTACATTTGTATAACTCACCAACAGAATGCCTGCTGATGCGTCCCTCTTGATGGCAAGTTTCTTTCAACTCATTTCTAGCATCCAAAACACAATGACATGTCTACATCCTTGAGAAGAGAATTTCACAGATGGAGGGCTACCACAGAGAAGGATAATTTCCCAACTGCCACCACCAAGAAAAGTATCTTCTAGTACTCTTCTGGATATGAAGAGTCATGCCAGACAAAGACCAAGAGATCGTCTAACCTAGCATCCTGTTTTCATCTGTGGTCAGACACATCTCTAAGACCACCTCCAGTTCAACCTCCCCACTTTCATTTCTCCTGGAGAATTAAGTCAGGTTCAGAGAGAAAAACTCGGCATAGTCATGATATACATACTGGGCTGCTACTTTCTTCATTGTTCTCTCCCCAACACACACACACACACACACACACACACACACACACACACACACCTTCAACAAGAAACAACAGGGTTTTTGTTCCTATCCACCTAGGTTGGTATCTTTTTCTATCACCTTGGCTTATCTCCTTTTTCTCAACCACTTTTTCATTGCTGCCAATTTTTTTTTAGACTTGCATGGACTAAACATTCACTCAGATTCACTTCTTTAAAAAACCTATCAAACAATAAAAGTGCAAACAAATAATAAAGGCAACTCCAATCACTATAGTTTTAGAATGCTAATGACAGCTTGAGGAAACTGTTGTTGTGGTTGTTGTTGTTGAAAGAATCTTTATTACATTCTGACTAGAAGCATATTAAATGTATTTAAATATTTATTCAGTTGATAAAATATTTTATTAATAGTACCATCTCATTACTCTTGTTTCATCTACTTATATGCTTTAGGCAAATAAGATTGGAATTGGATCAAATGTGGTTTGGTTGGCTTAGTTTTGTGGTTTGTTTCTTTATTTCAGACGTCAGTGGTTGTTTGCACATGAGTAAGTGAAAGAAACGGCAAATATGACAGAACATGTTTCTTTTGGACCTTCTTAGTTCTGAAGTTAACACAGAGGCTGTGTGGTGACATCTGCACCAGATCTTGCAAAAGTTGCCTTTTTGGGATTACAAGTCACAGAATCACCCACTAATTGTTGAACTTTTACAAGCTCCCCTCTGCATCCTTGACACTCCTGCAAATTTCTCTTCTTCATTACTTATGGATATGCTGCTGCTGCTAATGATTCCCATCATTATCCTGCTTTCACCCCAAAATTTGGACTTAAAGTGTCTCACAATTTAAAAGAACAACACAATTTAAAAACCTACAGAAATGCACCTTAAAATAGAATTAAATTATTTACAGTATTAAAACTGTAAAATGCAATTAAAATGTATTAAGTATTAAATGTATTAAGTATTAAAATGCAATTAAAAAGATAAAAAGCTATTAAAAGCAGCCCAATATCACACACCCTTGCTTCTTGTTTAAAATGTTCTGTTTTTAAAAGCCTGTCTGAATAAAAAAAGTTGCCTGCGGCTGCATGCACACTACAGAAATAATCCAGGTTGACACCACTTTAACTGCCATGGCTCAATGCTATGGAATTCTGGGAACTGTAGTTTGTTGTGGCACCAGAACCCTCTGACAGAGAAGGCAACATATCTCACAAAACTACAAATGCCAGAATTACATCACATTAAGCCATGGCAGTTAAAGTGGTGACAACCTGGATTATTTCTGCAGTGTAGATGCAGCCTATTAGCTTGCTGACAGAAGGACAAGAAGAAGGGCCCCATTCTGGCCTTCCTGGGAAGGGAGTTCCAGGGTCTGGGGCAGCCACGGAGAAGGCTTTCTCTCTCAGACTCACCAACCATGCTTGTGATAGTGGTGGGATGGAGAGAAGGGACTCTCCTGATGATTTCAGAGCCCCAATGGCTCATACAGGGAGATATAGGGCCCATACAGACAGGCCAAAATAAAGCTGCTTTGGGTCACTTTGGAGGTATGCTGTTTAAATGACACATGCATCTTAAGAGGCCAGAAGCTGTGCTAGAGCTGTGCTCCAGTCCTTAGGAAGCATATATCATTTAAACAGCATACCTCCAAAATGACCTGAAGCAGCTTTATTTTGGTCTGTCTGTTCAGGCCCTATGTTATCCATTCCCCCTTTCACTGTTTTGGGGGGGGGGGGGGGGGGGGGGAGTAGGAATCCTTCTGATTTTAGCAAAATGGCTGGATGTGGCCTGCTGGACAGGCCACTGCCCTCTCCTGTTGTAAATAAAGGATGGATGACAGAAGGCCATGGATCTCCCATAGCTCTAGTGGAAAGCTCACAAAGTTTTAAACCTATCTTATACTTTCCAATTAAGGGTGCATTGTTTAAGATGTAACTATGTTTATTAATGCAAGTAGGTTAGGTATTCTGGTTTCCAAGGCTCCAGAAGGTTTCTGAGTTAATTGGACATCTAAGGACTATTTGCTCCAGCTGCAGAAGCCGCAATTGTGCAGAGAATTAAAAAGGAGAGATTATGCTGTGCTGGATTGTGTCCAAATTTTTTTGAGGTCAGGGCTGTACTTTAGCTTGCGTTGTTCTTTAAATACTCTGATTACAAGATTTTTGTGCTGTTTGAGATGCTCCATGGGAAGCCAGAATCTCTGCTGCATAACCATGTCTGCACTGAAGCTGAAAGGCAGATACTTTTACTGAAAGAAGCTGATTTAAGCAGTGAGTTAACAGGTTAACCTTGTATGTATGCTAGAACAGGAGTATGGAAAATGGGTCTGTACCCTCTATTCTTGACCCCAATTCATATGTTGCACCTTTAAAAATCCCTAAATGGGAAATGGGTACAGATATGCTATATATTTTTCAAAACCAAAGGTGACAACTCCCAGCATCTTTCAGCCAGCATGTGAGTCTCCCAGTCAGTGGCAGAGAAGTGTAGTTCAGAAGTTGGAAATGATACTCAATTGCACTAGAACTCTCACAACCCTCCAGTCACTAGAGCCACTGACTGTAGTGGGTCAGAGAAATTGGACACTGTAGTCCAAATATTTTTTCCCCAAACTCTGATGCAAAGACACTTTAAATCACGTACATGAAAACCTTCTGAAATGATCAAGAATCTTCCCTGTCATCACAGCCTGCACCTTGAGAATGGTCTGTATCTCTTGAACAATAACATCGCCTTTCTGGTAAACAAAGCCATTAGTCCCATCTCATCCCCATCTCTCTGCCCAGGAGGTACCTTATTAGTTGCTAAAGCCACAGTGTTGATGTAAAATGCCACTCAGTGCGAATATAAGGCTACTGTGCTGATTAATAAAGCAGTATCTTAAGGCTAATGGAAATGCCCTCTAACAATATAGACGATCCAATTGCCTTTTCACCGGGAGAGAAGGCCAATGCATTTTGCAACCCACAGCTGAGGCTGCCAAATGTGAATTTCCTAGCCAGGGGCTTGTTCCGTGCCCACTGTCCCATGCTCCCATTAACATGCTGAGGACATTGCTGAATTAGAAACGCACCAGCTGAAATTCTGTGGACACAAAAGCCCAGCACAAGCATTTCCCCCCTTGTTTCCAAGCTCTAGTGTCCAGTTTAATTAATTAATTTATTTGTGATTGGAGCAGAAAACTACTGGATGCGTTTCTATCTTAAAGAAATTATGGCAAATTAAAATGAGAGGAAAGGAAGGGGTGACCTATCTATCCAATGCAAAACAGCTTTCCTCTGAGGAAGCAGGCTCAAGTCTATGAAAGCTGATGCTACCAACTTCTATTTTTCAGTTAGTCTCAAAGGTGCTGCAAGATCCTTTTGAATACTGATTTTCCAGACTAACATGACTGTGTCTTTGACTTCTACCTTCTGTTCAATCAATGACACTTCCTTAGTTTTGTTCTGCACAGTGAGGAAAAGCAGGCTGTCTGTGAGGTTTCAGGACTCCTTCAATCTCTTACAGAATCTGTGAAACTTGCAGGCTAGTTCCAGGATTTTGGAAGCTCCTGGCAGGATGCTCCTTAGGAGATCCATAAGCTCCCTTCCACCTCAGCACCTGGATGATGCTACTCCCCTAGATGGTAGCAGTTGCATCCTTAAGTCATTCTCTCACTCATATTTCCTCCTCTCAGTCACTGCCACTGCTACATCCCCTTCTAGTTCATGGACTGAGGCCGAAGGTTGGATGCAGGTTATCTACTCTATATATCCTGCAGTTTTCTGTGAGACTTAGAACCCAATCAGGATTCTGAAACAGAGTCGGAATAATGTAGCCTATGGGCCACATGAACCCCAAGGTCATTTTTAGGTGTCTGAAGCCCCCGCTCCAAAATCAGCTGGCGTCCTGTTAGGCAGTTATGATATTGTAAGCTAGACTTACTCCCTTAAACAATTTTGTACTCATATTTATAATCAGAGCATCATTCCCACAGCCACAAGTGCCCCCAAAACCCCACTTAAAACAAAGGCAGCCATAGTACACAAAGGAGTTTTGTAGTGCTAGCAAGGCGGCACTGAAGGATGATACAGCTCCTCCTTGCCAGTGAGTGGCAGATCCTCTTTTGCAATATAGCTCACTGGTAGTTTGTTGTACTATAGCTCACTGGGTGCTAGATGCATCATTCTTCAGCACCCACCCTGCTCACTGGTGACACAAAGATCCTTTGAGCAATATGGCTGCCTGGCTTATAAGGTGGGTTTTAAGAGGTTGGAATGCGAGACTGGAACAAAGCTACAAAGTTACATGCCCCATGCACAGTTACATGCCCCATGAAAGATCTTGACCAAATATTTTCATAGTTATCCCCCAACCAATGGAAGAATCCCATCTCTAGGTGGTCAAGGGCCACATGCACCTTGCTTTAGTGAAAACACCTTCTATTTCCACCTCTGAGATTAGTAATCCACAGAGTAGATATCTGTGTATTGGGGGGTGAGTGGGTTGTGTATTTATGTAGGCACATGTGCTTGACAGCCAATGTGATGTAGTAGTTTAAGTGTTGGACTATGACTCTGGAGATCAGGGTTCAGTTCCCCCATTGGCCATGGAAACCCACTGGGTGACCTTGGGTAAGTCACAGTCTCAGTCCAAGAAAACCCCATTATAGGTTCATCTAAAGGCACCCTAAGTAGGAGAAAATGACTTACTTTGCAAGGCGAAGTGTTTAGGCCTGAATGTCAATGAACATCTATTAGCTTTACAAAAATGTGTTTCTAGCAGAGATTAAAAACTGCTACCACATTTTAAAAACATATGCCTAGGATGTGTGTGTGTGTAGCCACACTGCAGAATTAAAACAGTTTGACATCACCTTAATTGCTTTGACTCTATGCTACAGAATCCAGGGATTTGTACCTTGGTGATGTATTCAGCCTGGTCTGGCAGAGAGCGCTGGTGACTCACTGAACTACAAATCCCTGGATTCTGTTGGACAGAGTCATGACAGTTAAAGTGGTGTCAAACTGCTTTAATTCTGCAGTATGGCTACACCAAGAGATTATAGGGAATATCATGAATGCCTCCACTTCAAAATTTACCACTACACCACTGATTGTATCTAATGCATCAGTCAGGCTCTGCCAACAAGTGTGAGCGAACATTTTCTCATGAGCTGCAGCCTCAGTTCTCTGTTAGGCTCTGGATAAAGCACACAAGAGTTCTTAAAAGCAGAAGAGCATCTATATGTCATTTCATACATGAAAGAGGCTTCACCTTGAAGAAATCCAAGGATGAGAGGCCCCTTTTGAAGGAGATTCCTCAGGAGGGATAAGAAGCTGCTTGTTGCCTCTTCTGCTGCCAGGTTACTAAGGGTGTGTGTGTGTGTGTGTTAAGCCTGACAGGCAAAGTTGAAAGCTTTTTCTAGCCGTGTGCAGACTCCCTATCTGATAGAAAGACACACAGAGAAGAGGACTAGAATTACTGCATTACTGTAGAGGCAGATGAGTGAGGAAGGGGGGTGAATCACTTCAGGAGCAGAATGCAGGGCAAAATGGGGCCATGACAGAGACAGGCTAGCCGCGAACCACTTTCATCATGAAAGGAGCCAGGAGCAATTTTCAAAATGGCACAATTGACCCTTGACTGAGTGACCACTTTGGATTGCCAGTAAGCTCCTATAGAAGAGAGGTGCTGTCAAGACCGTCACTTTACAGAGAGCAATTCCTCCACCATTGTTGAGTCCTTTTGTTGTGGGGACCCAGATGTTTTTACAATATAAAATGCTTCTGTTGCAGGGATATTTCATTTCTCTCCTAGCATTCAAATAAAGATTGAGCATCTCAGAAAATTTATCCCCCTCCCTCCCTCCCTTCCTTCCTTCCTTCCTTCCTTCCTTCCTTCCTTCCTTCCTTCCTTCTCAGGTAGCTGTGGCCTGTGCCAGTTGGTGGTCTCCCTGTCCATGGGCACAATGAATCTATTCTGGGTTATAATCTGAATTTTAAAGGCACTATCCAAGGTGCTTAACCCTATCATCAAAACAGGTGCAGCACCTGGGATAGCACTTTAAAGTTTGTGCAACAACCTGGAATGGATTCGGTATCCTTACTGACATGGAAACCAATAGCTGTTCCTGGCCATTGCTGTTTCAATGGGTTTACTGAAATGTAAATGTACCCTTTCCCTTTTCAAAAACCACACAACAAGCATCTAGGGTTGCCATATATTCATGGCACTAGCCCACTGAACTCCACCAGCATAAATATGGAATATTCTTACAGCCATCACATTGCTGCTTGGGTGTGAGAGCTGGGAATGTCAGACCTAAATTCCACAAAACAAACTCATTCAGAAGAAAAGAGGTTTATTGAAGAACTAAGGCAGAAACAATCAATTGACACGGTTTTGCAAAAATCTAAAGCACAAAGAAAATTTCCTTCACTTTAAAGCCCACCACCCCGCCCTAAACAAAGGAACACCACTCCAGCCAGGAGCCAGAGCCAGAAGCCAGCTCCCCACACCATTGGGACTCCTCTGGCAGAGGCAGAGGCAAAGGCAGCAGCAGCTGAGGAAGGGGGCGTGGCCTTGGTGAGACATTTAAACCCTCCCCAGCCACTCCCCTCAGGAACACCACTCCAGCCAGTAAATCCGTTTATGAGATTAAACTGGATCAGTTTGAGCTTGTGAGTACTGATGATGTGGACAAGATCCTTGGAAAAGTAAAAAAACCAACATGTCCTCTTGATCCCTGCCCATCATGGCTGGCCGTCCAGGGGGGTGAGGCATTGATGGCACTTCTTAGATGTATCATCAATGCTTCCCTTGGGGAGGGCCATATACCATCCACTTTGAAAGAAGCGATCGTTAGACTGCTCTTGAAAAAACCCTCCCTGGACCCTCTGGAGATGAAAAATTATAGGCCTGTTTCTCATCTGCCATTTTTGAGCAAGGTGATCGAGAGGGCTGTTGCTCTCCAGCTCCAAGCGATCTTGGATGAAGCCGATTTTCTTGATCCATTTCAAATGGGCTTCAGGACCGGATATGGGGTGGAGACTGCCATGGTCGCTTTAACTGATGACCTTCGTCTAGCCATCGACAGAGGGAGCGTGACCCTGTTGGTGTTGCTGGACCTCTCAGCGGCATTTGATACAGTAGATCACAATATCCTTCTGGAACGCCTGAGAGAGTTAGGAATTGGAGGCACTGCTTTGCAGTGGTTCCGCTCCTTCCTCTCGGGCAGGTTCCAGAGGGTGATGCTCAGGGACAGTCGCTCTTCAAAAACAGAGCTTAATTGTGGTGTCCCTCAAGGCGCCATCCTGTCCCTGATGCTATTTAATCTATGTGAAGCCGCTGGGAGAAATCATCCGTGGATATGGGGCCGGGTGTCCCAGTCATCAGCGACAACGACAGATGGCATCTCCTCCCTCAACCAGTGTCTTCAGGGAGTAATGGATTGGATGAGGGAAAACAAGCTCAAGTTGAATCCAGACAAAACGGAGGTACTTACGGTAAGGGCCCCCAAACCAGGGATTGGGCTGCAACCTCCAGTCCTAGAGGGGCTCATGCTTCCCTCAAAGGACTGTGTTCACAGTCTGGGGGTGCTTCTTGACCCGTCGCTTCAGATGAGGAATTAGGTGAATGCAACAGTCAAGAGCGCCTGTTATCAGCTTCGGCTGATACGCCAGCTGCACCCTTTCCTAGAACAGGGTGACCTCGAAACTGTAGTACATGTGCTGGTAACCTCAAGACTTGATTTTTGCAATGCGCTCTACATGGAGCTACCCTTGTGCCTAGTCCGGAAACTCCAGTTGGTACAGAATATGGCAGCCAGGTTGGTCACAGGAACAGCAAAGAGTGACCATATAACACCAATATTGAAGTCACTCCACTGGCTGCCTATCAGTTTCCGGGCACAGTACAAGGTGTTGGTTATCACCTTTAAAGCCCTACACGGCTTGGGCCCAACCTATCTAAGGGATCGCCTGCTTCCATATAATCCGCCCTGTAAACTCAGGTCCTCTGGGAGGAATTTATTACAATCCTTAAAGACCAGGTTGAAGGCAACATGCCAGAGGACATTCTCTGCAGCCGCTCCCAACTTATGGAATGGCCTGCCGGACGAGATCCGTCAAATCACCAATCTAGAGAGCTTTAAAAAGGCCATTAAGACGGATCTCTTCTGGCAAGCCTTCCCGGAATAAAATGCTTGGCCACAAATAAGACTTCCCATTCAGTAAACTCTGCCCATGATGATTTTTATTTAGCTTAGTCAGTTTTAATGTGTAGTTTTTAATCTTACATTGTTTTAAGGGGGGTATTATGTATATATGGATGTATTTTAACCTGTTGTACGCCACTTTGCTTGCCTGGCAAAAAGCAGGATAGAAATAAAAAAAATATTTAATTTAATTTATTAAGTAACCCCCCCCACACACATTCGTTCTCATGGTTACCATTCCTCTCCCAGGCCAGTTAAACTTGAATACAAAACCATTCTCAGCACCTTATCACTAACATCCCAACTCTTTAGCCAGTCTAAACTATAGCTAAAACTTTCCACTCTATTTCCCATCGCCCCCTTTAACACATTTAGGACAGAACCTAGTATGCTGGTTCTGATATAACATAATTAAACAGAACCTAATATAATGGTTCTGACATTGGAATACCACTTGTCTTTGTTGGCACCATGAACAGTAGGCTACAGTGAAATGTACATTGCCATAAGCCCCAAACACACACACCTGGAATGGATTCAGTCCCTCTGCTGACATGGAAACTACCACCTGTCATTGGTGTTTCAAGTGGTGTGTCTTTTTGTGCATTTATGGCTTATTGCTGTAAAAATATTTCATAGTTATGCTAGTGGAGTTCAGTGGGCTAGGGCCATGAGCACATGGCTACTCTAGATGCTTGTTGTGTGGTTTTTGTAAAGGAAAAAAAGTAAATTTATATTTCAGGAGACTCACTCAGGGGTTGTATAGAAAGAAAAAAAGCTGTTAGGCTTAATCTGCTCTGCGGAAATAGTACAATTTGACACCGCTGTAAGTGCCATAGCTCAATGCGATGGAATTCTGGAATTTGTAGTTTTACAGGATATTTAGCCTTCCTTGTCAGAGAGCTCTGGTGCCACAACAAACTACAAATCCCAGAATTCCATGGGATGGAGCCATGACAGTTAAAGCAGTGTCACACTTCATTAATTCTGCAGTACAGATGCAGCCTATAACATGGTTAAAGAAGCCACTACTGTTGTCTTGTATGGATACACGTATGATAGTAACCATCATGGAGAGAAGACTCCATGTGTCTTCATCTAACAAAGGGAGGCACATTGTGCATGGAAGTGCATTGCAAATGGATGTTCATAATGCATTGCTCACAGATTCTTGTGTGCATTTGGTGGTGCAGTCATTTCCAATTTAGTACCTTGATTCAGGTCTGCAATATTACCATTGAAAAGAAAAGGTGCATACCACAATCAACACATAGCTCCACATGCAGAGATTTACACAACACAGACCTGATGTAGGATCTCAGCCTAACTCCTGAGGAGAAGGAGGAAACAACTCCTGAGAAGGCAGCAGAAACACATGACAATAGCCAACTACAAATGTGACAGGTGGTTCCTTAGAAAGGTCAAAAGGGTACTAGATGCTTAACACCATCTGGCTATCTATCATCCCCTACAGTTTACTCCTTACATGTGTTGACCCTTATCCTCTATAGAGTGATGATGACAGTACAGAGACTAATGAACAAAGCAGAATTGCAAGAAAATGTGAAAATGCAGTTCTACTTTCCTATCTTTAAAAATGCAGTCATGGGAAGCTCATGAAATCTGGCATGAAAGCATGATGCAGAGGAGAAAGCTTTGCACAAACACCAATTTTCCTGATGAAAATTGTTTGGTTGTGTGTGTGTATTTGTGTGTGAATGCACACACACACATGCATGTTGCTGTCATTGAATAATATGGTGCACGACCGGCTGTGTTTTCCCCCATCCATGTGGGCCCCTGGAACTGAACCCTCATGGATGGGAAAGGTCCACTGTATATGCAGTAAAACCCTGTTGCTTCTGAGTCAGAAGGGCAGTGAATGGCCTGTTACAGACTGCCAAAATAAAGCTTCTTTGGGTCTCTTTGGAGGTATGCTGTTTAAATGATGCATGCATCCTAAGAATCTGGAAGCTGCACCAAAGCTGCACTCCAGTTCTTAGGAATGGAGTGTGGCTTTGGCGCGACCTCCGGACTCTTAGGACCCATCATTTAAACAGCATACCTCCAAAGAGACCCGAAGCAGCTTTATTTTGGCAGTCTGTAACAGACCATAGTGAACTGTTGTTACTCCAGACTTTCAAGGAACTCTCTATGGTGCTGAACCCGATCTCCAAAATTGGTTTAGCACCTTGAAGAATGCCTTTAACAAAAACCTAGAGTAGATTTACTATCTCAATGACATGGAAGCCACTGGTGTGCCCAGTAGTTTTCCTAGGTTCCTGGTCATGTCAAGAACTCCAACATGAACTTGAGCTTATGGAGCATACTAGCCTCACTCCTGATATTTTCCAGCAATATCTGGAAAGGCCTTCCACATTTGTCACTTTGACCTTTTGCAGATTTGATTATTCATGGATTTGTATAATATTTTTCTAGGTATTTCTAGGTCCTCCAGTGTGACTCTATGGTCAATGTCTGGCAGAAGTCACAGTGGGGAACCCAGCAATTCCTACAGTTAACACTTCTCTAGGCATTTGTAGGTCCTCCAGTGCAATTCTATGGTCAGATGTTGACCACAGACCGCAGGAGGACCTAGAAATTCCTTGAGAGGTTTTCTATGAGGCAAAAAAGGAGGGGGTTTAATTTGTGGTTTTTCCACTTTCATGGGGGCCCTGTGTGAAGGGCTCACTGTAGTTGATAATCTGCCCACAGTTGTTTGTGTGATCACTTGATGCCACTGTAGACCAACCTCACTGTTTGTGGCACTGTGGTGTTTGGTCAAATGATAGATACCATGCACATGGATGGATAGCCTATGGATGAGCCCAGACTCAAGTCATTTGCAGTCATTGTCAGTGTGGAAAACATTCTGTAGAGTGCCCACCTTTAGTGTGCTGCTTGCAGAACAGGAAAGCAGGAATTCCAACAGGAAACCAGGACCTAGGACAGTTCCAGGCAGAACTGAAAGTAGTTCTGGCTGGAGTGAGGCATCAGAGAGCACCTGATGACCCCTACTCCCCCAGCCACCTCCTAGAGACAAGTGCACTTTCCATATTTTTGCCACTGCTGCCAGATTGCTAAAATTGACCAGTGTGGCAGCAGTAGCATGAGATGGGGGCACCACTTGTTTGTTTTTCTTTCCCACCCTTGTTGAATGAAAACCTTCAGAGACAGTTATGATGTTGCACCTTATTACTTAGCTAAGGATAAATGAAAGCTGAATCCACACCCTCCATTATTACAGTACTATTATTTTTTATTAATGGGGAGTTCTTTCCCTCCCCTTCAATGTGCTTCTATCTCTCATTCAACCTTTGAACTTATGGACAAATCAAATGTTGATGTGAGGTGGATGTTAGCTCAAAATAGATGAATCATTTGTACTACGATTTGTATAATCACGGTTAGCTTCAGCAACACTTAAAAATGAAGAAGAAAATCTCCCATTGATATATGCCCTCCTCCCACAGCCCAGACATGCAGAGGTTTATGGATTCATGCCGTCATTTCTGAGATCGTTTCAATTACAGTAAATGTGATTATTTACAGAGGCACCAGGAGCCTTGCAAAGGAAGGAAAGAACCTGCAAAGGGACATGGGAGTTGTAAGGAAATGTTGCAGAGTGATTCCCATCTGGCCTGTATGAAGAGGCAGAAGGAAATGGCTCTACACTTGGCACAGCTGCCTGCTGGTGCAGGAAAGCAGAGAAGCAAAGTGTTTCTGGGAAGGTAAAACTCAAAAGTTTTACACATGCCAAAAAGCATCTGCAGTACCAGCCAGTTTTCCTTTTTAATTGTTATTAAGTGTAGGCACACTTAACACATGGGACCAAACCCTTTTGTTGGTATGAACTAGAGCAGGCTCATTGAATGAGTGGGATTTACCTATATATTGATTCAACATTCAACAATGGATTTAGCGAGGCTACTGTAATGGAGACTAAGCAAATAGGATTCAGGCCCTGCTTTTCAAACCCTGTAGAATATCGCTATTATTTTACATTGACTATTTAGTAACATATGCAGAATTAAGTAAGATCTCCTGGTCTGAGCCCACAGTCCATCTTAACAGCCAGCAGCCAAATCAGGTGAAGGAGGTCTGTTCAGCTGGTGATTAGGGTGCAAGGAGAATGACTTTCCAGCCTTGTTCTGCCAATGAATGAGGCAGTGATAATCAGAAGGAGAACCCCATTGAAAGTCAGTGGCATACTTAGCATATTTGAAAGCTGGAACAGATTATTATTACAAAATTATTTTCAGTAATAATCATGAAAAAGAATAAATAATCATGTTTCTGCTGCCACCACTGCTGCTGCTACTCCTTGTCTCCTTGGGGTGCCAGTGACCCCAGAAGAGATGGGCAGTAGCAGCTGTGCCACCACTGCTGACTCCATATTTCTGCTGCCATCATCAGCACTGCTATTTCCCATCTCTTCAAGGAACTGTAATAGCAACAGCAGCTAATATATGCAGCTTTGTAAGTGGTTTTCACTGATATTTGAATTTCTATAAGCAAATCTTGATCTGAAAAGTTTACTTAATTATTTTTGGCAGGGGTAGCCCATACTCACTGCTAGCATGAAAACTACAACATGCTTGAGTACAACTAATTCAGCCTTTGGATTATGTAAAGTGTCCCCTTCTCTTAGCATCAATATAGTTGGAACCACAAGAAATAAATTTGCCACACTTCCAAATATGATGTGAAATGTTTTAGCACCACTGCTCCAAGACAGACCTCTTAGAAGGCTGTTTAATCAAATGACACTACAGTGGTGATGAGTAAGTATTCCTTCCCCAGCAGAGTGGTCCTTATTCAAATAACATTAGACACACACACACACACACACACACACACACACACACAGCTGCTTTTAAATATATAAAGTTTTCAGACACCTTGCTTATCTATTTCTCTATCACTGTATCTCACTAGTGCACAGCAAAATTATTTATCCAAATTCTGTACTAGCTTGGTCCTAAGGCAGATGGACCTATAAGTAGAATTCAGTGACATAGCCATGTTAGTTTGGATTAGTTACAGGGATCTTGTAGCACCTCTAAGACTAATGGTGCAAAAGAATCTCTCATAGACTTGGTGTGCTTGCTCTGCATGATGTATGCATGCAGTATTCCTAGTGTGATTATAAAAGTCCTCCCTAGGCCTAGTTCACTCCACACACCTGAGAAAGTAAACCAAGTCTTTGAAAGCTTATGATATTGCTTTTTTCACACACTTTCAAAGGTGCTACAAGATCATTTTGAATACAAGGCTAAAAGTAGTTATACAGCACATAAATGAACAGAAATACTTTGCATCAAGGAACATCAGCAACTGATTTGGAGGTGCATTTCAAGAAGAGAAAAAATGTTGAACAGATTAATAATTTGAATCTATCTGTATTGTCCATCTGTCTGGCTAGACGCCTGTGGATGCACTATGTGAACAGCTGCACTTTATCTGTGGTGGAGAGGAAAGGTAGATGCCCTCACTTACCCCAGCATAGTTATACTGACTTATTATAGCCACATAATAATTCTAGCATTTTCCTCTCCTTCTCCTTCTCCTTTGACTTCTCCCTCCCTCCTTACACATCTACCTAACTACTTATCTGTGTTTAAAGTGTCACCCTTGGAGTTTCTCTGTTTATGGAAAATGTGAGCAAAACTGGAGTCTACAGCATTCTCCACATTGCAGTCAGTTACCAAAGCAATAGTATCAAAGAGAAAAATATTGAAATATGGTTGTCAGAGAAAGAGAGCAATAAAGCAAAACAAAAGAAAAAAATGTATAGCCAAACAATTTTATTAGACAGAAGAAATAGAGTTATGCTACAAAGATACTGAGAAGATAAAAGCAGAGACCGAGAGCACATTAAGCAGAAGGCAAGGGTTGGGGAGAGAGAATTTGACTTCAGCCAAAAGCAGAGATTATAGTTCCAGGGCTGTTTAACTCCTCCTGGCATCCTGGGAGATGGGCGTTTTTCATAGCTAGGCTAAATCAGGGGTTGAAGGATTTTCAAAGATCAAAACATGCATTAAGAGTACTGTTTTGCTCCTCTGTCCCTGAGAGATGCGAAGCCTTTATGGGGTCAGTTTTCTTTGAAGGAGGAAGTACTGGAAGCTTGCAGTGTTTGTTTACAAACGAAGACCAAAGAAACAGAGAGCAGGGGAAAGAGTGAGGATCTTCCTGCAGAATCATAGAAGAATATGTATGTATATGTTTCTTGAATGTTTGGATGTTCCTTGTTCATATGTATGTTTATGCACATGTGTGTGTACCTCATACACACACACACGTGAGAAAAAGGAAGACTTGAAACTGCTAAAAAACACCCAGTAATGCACACTTATTGAGAGATTTAGGGCAAATAAAAAGGAAGTATATCTTCACACAGCACATAGTGAAACTGTGGCACTCACTGCCATAAAGTGTAGTGATGGCTGCCAACTTGAATAGGATTGAATAAATTCATGAAGAACAGGCAATTGTCCTGTCTCTGGTATCAGCGACAATATGTCTCTGTGTATAAGTTGACTGAAACAATAAGATAGAGGGTACCGTTGTGCAGTTGCATTTATATTCTGTTGATGGGTTTCTTGTTGGTTGGCCATTTATAAACAGCATATTGGACTAGATGGACTTTTGGTCTCATCCAGCATGGCTCTCTTTATGTTCTAAGCTGGTAAAATGTATCAGCTAAGGTTCTACATCAAGGAGATGGAGCATATGTTTCTGCTTACAGATATATTTATCATCTCACATTGGATGTGCAATGCCACCTTCTTATTGTATATTGTATGTTGCAACCACATGCACATGTGCAGTGCACAAAGTACAGCCAAGTGCAAGGTGATGCACATCCATGCAAAACCATGTCCATACATAATGCATAATCATTTCCAATGGCACCACATGCATAATTTTACTTCCACAGCTTTGGACTGAATACTGCTACTCTGCATCATATAGAAATGTCTGATTGTTTCAATAGAGAAATTTGCTCATGCATAAGACACAGGAATGATTGTAGTAGTAGTAGTAGTTGTTGTTGTTGTGTATTTTCAAGTTGTTTCCAGCCTATGATGACCTTATCATGGGGGTTTCTTGGCAAGATTTGTTCAGAGGAGGTTTCCCAACACCTTCCCTTGTGATTGAGAGAATGTGACTTGGCTAAGATTATTCAGTGGATTTCATGGCCAAAGCAGGAATCAAACCCTGCCCTCCAGGGTCATAGTCCAACATTTAAACCACTATGCCACACTACGCAGTATTCCAATCAGATGTATATAAAAAGAAATTTCAGGAACAAATTCTAGGTCTTCACTGAGCACATAGTTCAGAAGCAAGAAGCTAAAGCAGGGATATAGCCCTCCAGATGTTGTCAGAATTTCCCCTCATCTGCCTTCACCACTAGCTATGCTGGCTAGGGCTGATGGGAGTTGTAGTTCAGAGGGGCCACATGTTTCACATGCCTAAGTTAAAGACACCTGTTGAAACAATCCTACTGAAGCACAGACGGTCTGGGTCTGGTGAGTGATGGCCTATGATACCTCTTGGTATTAATATGCTTCTTGATTGTATTAGTGTATAATTTGCATTGTAACAGAAACCCACCATCAATGAAAATAAACAGCACTAGCTTTGATGGAACTACTCAGCAATGATCCATTCCCCTCCCCTAACCTCTCTAAAGAAATCTTCAAGTTCAAGCAAAGGCAGCAATTGTCCATGGATTGCTGAGATCTCTGGCACTAGGCCAGCTGTGCCCCCAAATAGAGCTGAAGGTGAAATGCTTTCAAAATTCCCTCTTACAAGTTAAAATATTGATGTGCCAGTCCTCTGCTGGATTCCCACCCACTCTGAGACTCAAAGAATTCATAAGGCTCCTGCGTCAACTGACATTTAATGGGAGACACCGAGGACTAGTTTTTATTAAAAGCTTTGGGCAGGGGTGTGTGAGAGTTTGGGGACTGGGGAATGAACCACTCCACTTTTGCTGCTCAAAGTTGGGAGTGAAATAGTTTAAAACTGTTGTGTTGGCAGATCCTACAGCAGTGGATGGGCAAAGTATGCCTTTCCAGATGCTGCCAGATTGCAATATCTACTGTTCTTTTCCATGGGCTGTGCTGGCTAGGACTGATGGGAGCTGCAATCCAAAATCATCTGAAGGGCTGTACTTTACCCACCTCTGCTATAAAATATAGCATAGTCACTAGGTTTGGAATAATTGTTGCAAGCCAACCCTCCTGCCTTCAAAGTTCTTCAGTGACATGGGGCATTATCCCCTCTTCCCCCTTACCAAGCTGAAGTTGCTGACAGAAAGGGGAATTTTTCCCTTCTTCCTTCCCTCTTACCCAAATACTGAGATGATGCAAACAATGGCATTGCACTAAGGAACAGATGAATATTCAAAAATGGTAAAAAGAAAAAGAAAAAGTGTGCCTCAAGAAACCCTGGTGAGAAGAATCCTGGGCGGACAAGAATTTGCACAGTTCAGGAGTTATTGTACACAAAATTCACATGCCATAGATTTTGTGCAGGAAATACATGAAATAGCATTTTCTGAACAAACAATAGTATTTTTCCTTTTTGCAGAAAATGTTGTTATCCATGCAAAAATACTGTGCACAATTTTGTGCAAAATCAGTATTGAACTATGAATAATCTCTAAAAGCTGTTCAGAAAGAATAAAATTGCAAATAATTTTTTAATTGTTATATAAAATTTATCATACATCCAAATATAACATAACGTAACATCACTTAACATAAAAAAACATAAATAAATTAGGTCAAACAAGAGGGAAAAGAGAAAAAGAAAACAAATAAACCAATATGTCACGCCATATAATAAGAGTTTCATTTCATTCTCTTCATATACTATCTTTCCTTCTGAAATCTCTTGTCATTTTCTTCAAGAAGAAAATTTGGGAGGAAATGCATCCCTAAAGTGTAGACATTGGGATGCTGGGAGAGAGGGGTAAAGAGACAAAGAGAGAGCAGTGTTTATTACCATTGTTGGCAGGTTGCTGGAGCTATTGCCACAGCTGGGTGGTGCCTGCACAGAGCCAAAGATAAGGAACATTGGCTGCCATCCTGCATTGCATGATTGTGGCACTATTGTCATAATCATAAATACACTCCTCCAAACCTCCCCAGAATCTACCATAAAGTCAAGGGAGCCACTCTGTGAAATGGTTTGTGGAACAGTCATGTAGGGCACTTCAGAATGATGTGGCCAGCTCCGTCCTGCCCCCAAGCCATGGTGCAATGAGCATAAACTTCATTCTAAAATGTCCTGTCCAACCATGCCACAGATCTCCATTTCACAAAGCAGCTCCCTCAAGTTTAAGGTGCATTCTGGAGGCTGATTCATTAGAATCATAGAATCAGGCCATCCAGTCCAACCCCCTGCCATGCAGGAACACAGAATCAAAGCACCCCAAACAGATCACCATCTGGTTGTTAGGTTGTTTTTAAGTACAGGGGAGCCCTCATGGTGCAGTGGTTAAATGCTGGTACTTCAGCCACAAGGTTGTGAGTTCAGTCCCAGGGCTCCAAGGTTGACTCAGGCCTGTTACAGACAGCCAAAATAAAGCTGCTTCGAGTCACAGTGGAGGTATGGTGTTTCAATGATGCATGCGTCCTAAGAGTCCAGAAGTCACACCAAAGCCACACTCCATCCCTAAGGACTGGAGCGTGGCTTTGGTATGGCTTCTGGACTCTTAGGACGCATGCATCCTTGAAACACCATACCTCCACTGTGACTCGAAGCAGCTTTATTTTGGCTGTCTGTAACAGGCCTCAGCTTTCCATCCTTTTATAGGTTGGTAAAATGAGTACCCAGCTTGTTGGGGGCAATTGGCTTACAGATTGCAAACCACTTAGAGAGTGCTGAGTTTAATGATAAGCAGTATAGAAATGTAAATACTATTGCTATTGCTACATTTACAAAGTTACGAATGCGGTGCAGGATCCCAGCTATTAGCTTTTGAGATTCATTGAGGCTGAAATCCTACAATCAGCTCAGTGTACTGTAAACATTCAAATGTCCAAAATGGTAACTAGATGGAACTTTCATGTGGAGGCCCAGAATGCTGAGGAAAATGCAACAAAGCAGGGCTGTTCCTTTCATGCCCTCCAGGTGAACTTCTCAGAGGCATCTGACAGACCACTGCAGGAAACTGGACAGTGAACTACATGTACTTTTAATCTTTTCTTATATTTCACATTTGGCAACATTAATTGCCCTAGATCCTATTGCTACTCCTGAGTAGAGTAGACCCACTGGATCAATAGAATTTACCAATGATTTGACTCACCATTCAACAATTGATTTTCATAGAGACCAATCAATAGGATTTAGGCATACAGTCCAGTATGGGTCTGTATGTCTTTTCCTTTTTTGAAATGACAGTTACTTTTGTTGGACTACAGCTCTCAAAATACTCCAAAAAGTAATGGCTGGAATTCAGTATGAGATTTACGTGTATGGAATTGGATTTGCATCTGCAGGAAATAGACCTGTACTGTTTCACAATGTCTGTATTCAGCAAGGGGTTGCTGTGATGTTACTATGTAAGAGAGCCAAAGAAATGACTATGGTGCATTGGTCTTGATGCACATCTGGACCAATGTGCAAAGTCTAGGAGTGCCAATGTCCATCAGTAGAGCCTACTGTGCATTGAGACACTCTTGTTGGCACAACTTACTAGGAGTGTTCCACAGTGCCTCTGCTATGTAGCTAAGTATGTGTAAGGTTACTCAGTGTAGATTGTATTATAGAATCACAGCCACTGTTTTAAAGTTTTGAAACATTCCCAGTCCATGCTAATTGTGACATGTTTGGTGAGTCTTTCACCCTCAGGTAGTTATTGGAATCCAGATACCATCATCCCCAGCCATCAGGGTCCATCATCTTGTTGAGAGTTGTAACTTTTCAGCATCTGGAGGACCATTGTTTCCCCACCCTTCTGAATATATCTGTTCCCTCTCCCTTTATGCTTATGAAATTGTTCACAACAATTTCATCCTTCATTGAAAGTCCCCCCACATTCATTGCAAAGATAATCTTCCAGGGAAACAAAATTGTACACCATTACATTTAATGTGCCATCGCATCAACTATGTAACTGTCTCCTTTGCTGGGAGTAAAATGTAGGACACCCTGCTGCTGACATCAGAAAGTTTTGTGCTTAGAAATGACCTTGAAAGCATCCTGACTGAGCTTAGCCAAGAGGAGGGGAAATGAGATGAAAGCCAGCCTTGTGCCTAACAGAGTTAGCAGGCCACTGAGGGTTTTAGAGGCTGAAACTTTATGTTTTGGGAAAGGAGAGGTGATGGTGGAGGTGAGTGTGTGTGAATATGCATACACACTAGGGATGTAAATCTTCCACTATTTTGTCCTTACAAATGATGAATAATTTCTGTGATTTCCTCCCACACTGAGAGAAAATGACTATTTTTATACATATCAAAGTGTTTTAGGAAATTATGTTAAGCAGATGAACACATAGTTTGGGGAGCCAGTGTGGCATAGTGGTTTGAGCGTTAGACTACAACTCTGGATACTAGGATTTGAATCCCTGCTGAGTTGTGGGAACCCACTGAGCAACCTTGGGGAAGTCATATACTCTCAGCCTCAGAAAACACTATAAGCTGGAAATGACTTGAAAGCACACAACAACAACAACAACAACAACAACAACAACATGTGAGTTTGTCTCTGGCTTTCCACTTCACCAAATGCATCTAAGGATGTAGACTTAAGTCTGAGAAAGCTCATGTTGCCAACTTCTTTATTTCAGTTAGTTTAAAAGATGCTACAAGATCTTTCTACATACTGATTCTACAGACTATTATGGCTATATCTTTTAACATGTGGGTTTGCTTTGGTTTTTGCAGCAGATGGTGGGTTTTTTGGGCATGAAAATACTTCTTGGCACAAAAAGCACTAGCCAAGATCCTGCATCATCAATACAACTACAACAATGGAACTTTTTCATAATAGATATGCCAGACAATGCCCCCCTCCAAACCTTACCTTTATTCTGTTGCAGCATCCCTAACCAAATTGTTTCCCTTGCAGATTGGAGTGCCAAAGAACAACATCTGCAGTGTTATCCCATTTGCAGGGCATATGGTTATCACCTATAAAGCCTGGGTCCAGTCTACTTCAAGGAACGCCTCCTGCCATACAATCCTTCCTGTACACTCCGATCCTCCAGGAAAAACCTTTTACAATCTAGAAAGACCAGACTGGCGGTGACCTCCCAGAGATCCTTCTCTGTCACCGCTCCAAAAACTTGGAATGACCTGCCAGAAGAGATTCACCAATTATCCTCACTTGAGGCTTTCAAAAAGGCAACAAAAACCTTTCTCTTCCAGCAGGCCTTCCCCGATTGATAATGTCCAGAACCAACTGAATCCCCCTCCTTTTATTATTTTTCTTATTTGTGGTTTGTCTAGTAACTTTGTCATATTGTTATGTATTTTTAACAATGTTTTATTGTTTAATTTTATACTTGGGAGGGAGGGTTGGGCCAGGGTCTTGTGGGGCTTGTTGTTTTTATTGTTGTATATTTTATAAACTTTGCTGTTACCCGCCTCGATCCTCAAAACAGAAGAGGCGGGATATAAATAATAATAATAATAATTATTATTATTATTATTATTATTATTATTAGGAGAACAGGCTCTTGTCTCAATACACCCCATGACCAGAAGAGTGCTGCAGATATCATTCCCCAATTCCCTGATCTACAGCACTTCACAGAGTTGGACGAAACTACAAGGGATATCCAGTCCAACCCCCTGCCATGCAGGAAGACACAATCAATGCATTCCTGACAAATGGCCATCCATCCTCTGTCTAAAAAACTAAAAAAATGAGACTCCACTACACTCCAAGGTAATGTATTCGTCTGTTCAGACCCACTTTGGCCAGGATGCTGCCAGGATGCAAGCATCTATTTTGGGGATCACACTCATTCTTTCATGATTATAAACAAGAATACCCAGTAGTTATGAGATTGTAAGTCCAGCGTCCAATTTTCTAACTGCTAAACAGGATGTAAGTCACTGTTTCCAGAAAACACTGGCTGGCATTCTTTATAGTTAGCCCTCCACATCCATGTATTTTGCATCCACATATTCAACCTGCATGGCTTGAAAATATTTTAAAAATACAGGGTCTGTTCCCCCCTCCCCCCCCCCATGAAAATGGAAAATTGCTTATATTCAAGCCCCATTGGCTTGAATGGCAGTGTGCCCCACAGGCACTGGCACGACGTGCCATAGGCGTGCAGCCCGTTTTGTCCCCTTCTTTTGCCACCCACAAATGGGCAAGGGATGCGGACTGTATATCCAAAAAGCAAACCTTGATTTTGTTATTTTATATAAGGAAAACCATGACAGAGGCTGATTCTCCACCTTCCTTGCTTTCAAATATTTCAGGCCCTCACATTAAAATTATGGCTAGAATCCTTGTTTGTTTTTGTGTGTATTGTATGTCACCTTTCTCCCAACATATGACCCAAAGTGATTTATAAAACTATTTTAAAAGACAAATTTAAAACTTGATAATAAAAAAGTTAAAACACAGTTAAATGTATTGTCATATTAAAACATCATCATTTTTAGAAGTATAAAATAATATAATAATATAATAATAATAATGTTGAAAATGCATCACATACACCCCACAAAAAGTAACCAATTACTCCTAGTAACCAATTAATTATTATATGTTTTTTAATTTGTTGTCAGCCACTTTGAGTCCTGAACTAGGAAAAAGGCAGGATAGAAATAAATATTGTAATAATTCATTATTATAGATGAATAAAGATGAATCAGCATTGTGTAGTGGTTTGAGTGCTGGTCTAAACTCTGGAGACCAGGGTTCAAATCCCTGCTTATCCAGGGAAACTCATTGGGTGAGCTTGGGCAGGTCACACTCTCTCAGCCCCAGAGAAAAGCAAAGGCAAACACCCTCTGAACAAATTTTGCCAAGAAAATCCAATGACAGGTTTGTTTTAGGGTCACCATAAGCCAGAAATTATTTGAAGGCACACAACAACAATTAAAGTTATATTTGCCTGCTAATGAAAAGAGAGCAAAAAAGGGGACCAAGCTAGCTTCCCATGGAAGTGAATCCCACAGGCTAAGAACAGCCACTAAGAAAGCTCTGTCCTATGCCCTAACCAGACAGGCTTGTGGTGGTGGTGATATTAATAACAGCTCTCCAAAGGCTTCAGCTTGTCATATAAGTAGCCTCATTCTCCACTCCCTCACTAGAAGGCTTAGAAGAATGTGTGTTCAGTCTTCCACCCATTGTATGCTTCAGTTCTCGTACTGTACCATGTGCTTTCACACCAAACATATAAGTACCTAGCATTGGCCAACAACAGAACCCAACTGTCACTAGTGAATTAAATGCATTCCTCTCCTCCTCGGTCAAGTTACCCTAAATTTTATGTCCTTTGCATGGAGTCCTGCAGCCTCAACGCAAATGATATTCCAAAGCTTTTCCAAAGGCAGTGATCAGTGCACAATTTTGCAACCTCGATAGGTGTGTATATGTGCATTTCAGGTGAATCATTTCAAAACGAAACAAGAGAGCAAAACACAAATCAATTCAATTGTCCTAGAATGTGACAGGCCAGCCTGCTCCCTGTCTCATCTGGTACATGACAATGTTGTTTGCATTCTATTAAAGCGAGTGACTGTCGGCCCATTTATACAGAGCAGAGGTTCCTTTTGATGACAGTCTGTTTGAATCATGGCTCTCCCCAGCATACAATTCATAGCACTGGAGAAGGAAGATGGGGAGGGGAAGAGGAGGGAAGGAATAGCAAGAGAAGGAGGAGGAGGAAGAGAAATAGAAGCAGCAGCAGCAGCAGCAGCTGCGACTGTTGCCAGTTGACATTTTTGTAACAGGAGTGTCACCATACAAAGCAGTTTATCCTTCAACATCACCCAGGCTGTTTTCATCCTCTCCACCCCCACTTGATTGCTGGCCCACTCTGGTCTTTTTCAGAACAACATTTCACACTTGCAGACAGCTCATCATTTTCTGTTATCAGCTATATATGAGTGGTTCCTTTTCCTTTTCTTAGCCATAAGGAGTGGCTGTTTTATTTTATTTTGCAAAGTTTCCAAACATTGAGGAAATTGTTGAGAGGTCTGTTGTGTTAATTCTGACAGGGGTGCAGCCATAACAGCCCTTTGTGGTTTGCTTTGGTTCAAGAGTCTCTGGATGCCACAGAAGGAAATGGTTGCTGAGTTGGTATCACACAAGAGCAACACTGGGAAACAGAGCTTTCCTGACTAACCCATTGGAAAGAATGCACAAATCATACCTTACAGTTTCACACCAATGAAAACCAGCCAATGAGTGCTGATAGAACAGCACTCTATCCGTGCTAACCATGCCAACTAACCATGTCATTAAGCACTAACCATGCCAACAAGAAGTGGCCAAAATTGATGGAAGATGTGTTGATCTATGTTGACAAACAAATTCAAGGATTTTTTTGTTGACCACCCAGGACTAGGTCTTCCCCCAAGAGCATATGCAAACACAATAGACCTTTGGTGTTTACTAAGATTTGGTTCCAAGACCCCACTGGATATCATATTCTATGGATACTCAAGTCTCATTATATGCAGTGGGGTACTAAAATTGGTATTCCTTACATAAAATGGCAAAATCGGAGTTTTTTCTTTGGAAGAAAATGATGAAAGGGATGGAAACTGTGCCCTGTAAGATGTGGCATAGGAAGCTGGGCATGTTTAGCCTGGAGAAGAGCAAGATAAGATGTGCCATGATATCCATGTTTGAATATCTGAAGAAATGGAGCAAGTATGTTTTCTTCTGCTCCATAGACTATGACCTGGAGCAATGGATTCAAACTACAGGAAATGAGGTTCCACCTAAACATTAAAAAGAACTTCCTGATGGTAAGAGCTGTTCAACAGTGAAATATACTGCTTTGGAGCATGGTGGAACTTCTTTGGAAGTTTTTAAACAAAGGCTGGATGGCCATCTGTTGGGAGAGCTTGGATTGTGTATTCCTGCAGGGCAAGGGGCTGGACTGGATGGCTCATGTGGTCTTTTCCAGCTATAATTCAAAATAGGGACTACAATCAAGAAATCAGAAAAAGAAGAGGACTTGGAATACCATTATATTTCAATTTCTATGTATAGTCATTAAAGATGACCAGTGAAGAAAGCTGCTAGGACGAGAATCAACTCATTTGAATGTGGTCCTGGAGGAGACATCTGCAGATACGTCGGAGTACCAAAAAGACAAATCAATGGGTCCAAGAGCAAATCAAGGCTGAACTGTACCTTGAAGCCAAGATGATTAAACTGGGACTGTCATACCTTGGACCTATCAGGAGAAGAGATGACTCACTAGACAAAAAAATGCCTGTTAAGGTAGTAGGCTGTAGGAAAAGAGGAAGACCACACTACAGATGGATAGACTCGATCAAGGAAGCTGTCACTCTCAGTTTGTGGCAACTGGTCAGGGCTATTGGTGATAGGGTGACTTGGAGGAATCTCATTAACAGGGGTCATCATAAGCTGAAGTTGACTTGATGGCAGTTAACAACAACAAGCCATCTTGAATCCTGTTGGGAGAAAGGTGGAATATAAATAAAATAAAATAAAATAAACAAAGCAAATTGCTTTTTCAGTACCCATCTGAAAAAAAAAACCACCTTAGTTATCTTCCTGAATTGGTAATCCCAGCCAATCAGGGATCACATGTTGAACACACGCTGATGATATTTATGCTACATCACTGAGTGATGATATCATGGAGGAGGGGAGAGATGCTAAATTCAGCCAAGAAACCAAAATATAGCAAAGTAAATGAACAAGCTGACAATTTTTCAAGAGGCACTGACGAATCAACAGGAAAGAGGGAAATTTTTCAACACTCCTGAAACTATTCCTAGAAAATGGCGAATGGTTTCAATTTAGTCCTCTTGCACTATAAATAATTATAAAAAGAGACCGAGTGGAAATAGGACTTGGACAGCCAAGCTCTCATGCCTTGTGTGTATGCTGCGGTGGGGCACAGGATGCTGTTGTTTCTTCCCCAACACACTAGATGTTCAGTGACAAACAAACTGCAAAGTGTGTGTGTGTGTGTGTGTGTGTGTGTGTGTGTATTTCAGCAAGGATAATAATAATAACAGTGTCAAGGACACCATTCAAGATGACGCCTGGAGAGCTATTTGGTATAGTCCTATTTACGGCCATTATAAAATGCCTGTGGATAGTTCAACGACCGATTTTCAAGAGTCTTTTTCTCCTGTTTGAAGGATCAGGAAAATCTATCAGCTGGAGAAATTAAGCTATTTTTCTTCAGGGGGAAGAGATGGAGAGGGGAAGCTTCATACATTAAAATGCTGGCTGCAGATTCGAGATGAATGAAAAATTGGCCTGCATATAAATGAGTCCTGGAGATAGATTTTTAAAAGGTTGAAAACTGGCTGGTTGCAGATGTTGTTTACAGTGAGTAGAATTCCAGGCAACCAGGCATTAGACTATAAAGTCTAGAGTGGGAGGGGGATTATTCTTACATTCCTTTGGACACTATTTTCTTTCCTTTCCCTGGTTTTTTTTTTTAATGGTTGCTTGGATTATCAGGGCTAGATAACTGATAATTGTGTCAAATGTAATGTGCAACACAATATTCTGTACAATGCTCAAAAATATCAAGTTGTACAGTGTTCTTTAGCCCCCCCCCCCCCCCTCTTTCTTCAGAACATAGGTACAGGGAATTGGTGCTTGAGAGTCTCCTAAAACCTCTGTGAGAAATATACTGCCCTAGTCCTCATATGCAAATTCTATGTGCAGGCAGCATGGCAACAAGCAATTCCCCGTCTGTATTGTAAATGGAACACTCCCAAGAATCCAGGATTTGTCCATATCATTACTTAGACATAGAAAGAACCTGCCTTTTATTTCCCTTTTTATATAGTAGCTTGGTTCAACATCACTTTAGAAAGGATGGATGGCATTCTTTATTGCAGTTGTAGATTCTTAACCAAGGTTGAATCTGCATTGCAGAAATAATGCAGTTTGGCACCGCTTTAACTGTCATGGGTCCATCCCATGGAATCCTGTGATTTGTAGTTTTTGTGGTACCAGAGCTCTCTGACGGAGAAGGTTAAATATCTCACAAAATTACAAGTCACAGGATGGAGCCATGACAATTAAAGTGGTGTCAAACGGCATCATTTCTGTAGTGCAGATTCATCCCCAGAGTAATGGATCTGTAACTGCTCTGTCGTCTGTTGTTGCTTTTGCTGTTGTTTGCCTTCAAGTCATTTCCAACTTATGGTGGCCCTAAGGTGAACCTATGATGGGCTTTTCTTAGCAGGTTTTGTTCAAAGGAGGTTTGCCATTGCCTTCACCTGAGGCTGAGAGCATGTGACTTGCCCAAGGTTACCCAGTGCGTTTCATGACCACCATAACAGCAGCCACACCAGGTGAAGAAGGTCTCTTCTGCAGCCAGTCAGGCCACAAAGAAGATGATATTCACAGTACTCTCACTACTTTACCAAACCTACTTTATAAGGCAGCAGCCACATCAGACCCTAAGAAAACTTAGGATCACCATAAGTTTGAAACGACTTGATAGGACACAACAACAACAACAACAACAACAACAACAACAACACTAAATAGCCAATGTGGAAAACTGGTAGAATTTCTTGTCATGTTTTCCAAATGGTGGGAATGTGCACTGAAACTTGCCAATAAGGATGGGCTGCATAGCTGAAGGGGATAGACAATTGATAGCTCCATGTTCTCTCCCCCACCAATTTTGTCTTATCAATAGAAAGAAGAGGAGGAGGTAGAGAATTCTTCCATTCCCCCAGACACTAACTTTCTGAAAATAAAAATAATGACCACAAAGGATCTACATAAATTCAACCTAGATAATGAGGAAATTGAAATAGTTAGACTTTCCATACCTAGGATCAAACTTTGATCAGAATGGAGACTGTGGTCAAGAAATAAGAAGATGAGAAATGGGTAGGGCAGCCATAAAGGAATTAGACAAGATCCTAACATGTAAAGATATACAACTGATCACTAAAGTTAAAATCATCCAAGCCATTGTATCCCCCATCGCCCTATATGGATGTGAGAGCTGGACAGTGAAGAAAGCCAGCAGAAAGAAAATTTACTCATTTGAGATGTGGTGCTGGAGAAGAGTGCAGAGGATACCATGAACAGCTGAAAAGACAAACAACTGGGTCCTAGAATAGTTCAAAACTGGGTCCTAGAACAGATCAAACCCTGGAAGCAAAGATGACAAAGCTGAGGCTGTCAAAGTTTGGCCATATCATGGGAAGGCACAACTCATTAGATAAGATATAATGCTAGACAAGGTAGTAAGAAAGAGAGGAAGACCACATAACTATCAGCGCAACTGCTGGGGTCCAACAACCACTGTCAGCGACTCCGAGTCCTGGGGTTAAATCAGACCCTTGGAGCAGAGCTGGCAAATTTCCAGAAGCCGAAGCGTGGCTCCAAAGTCCAATTGGGAGGTGGACGGACAGCAATGGATGTCTTCCAGGAACTGCAGCAATGCGGAACCCTCGGGGACACACAGCAACTGATGCTGTAGTCTTCGTGATAAACCACAGAGAAACTAAGTCCTCAAAGTGCTCTTTATTCACAGTGCGATAATACAAAACTAGATCTCTAAAACTCCAAACCATACCAATCCAACCCTACTACAAACCCACAAGCAATCCCTTGCAAACCAGATATATAGTCTCCAACCATGTGTCTCCCAAACCCAGTGAGTTCAGGTGTGTAACATGTTTGTTCTCCTGTGCATCCAGACACATGTTTATTCATCCATGGCTACGTGCACTTGGACACTCGAAGTGTCCTTAGAGCCAATTGAGCTTCAGCTGTGCTGATCAGCCTTGCCACTCTGCTGAATGCTCATGGCCAAACACACACACATCAAGCATTTCCCTGTGTGCTGTGTTTTTACCCTTCAAATCCCTGACAATAACTGATGGATAGACTTAATCAGGGAGGCCACTTGGACTGAGGCTGCAGGACTTGAACAGAATGGTTGAGGATATGGAGGCTTGGAGATATTTAATTCACAGGGTTTCCATGAGTCAAGGCCAACATGAGGGCAGTTAACAACAAGAAGCAAAGAAAGCAACATTGCACATTGCAATTGTGAATTGCAGTTGTGAATTTTGCATTGCCCATTCTGGCTGCATATTGTGCATTGTAGCTGTGTACTGCACAGTGCCTTACCTGAACCCAGACTACATAGGGCTTTATAGGTATAAATAACACTTTGAATAGGATGCAAAGCCTTCGTTCGGAACACGTCTATAATATCCCAGTACAATGCCACCTAAGGAGGTTCTGGTATATTTTTCATTCTATAAAAATGCTGAGGGTGGTGGTGATGGACAGGGAATCTACAATGGCGTAATGGACATTTCCCTGTAGTTTTTGGCTAAGCTGAATTTTCTTTCAGTGGCTTCCTCCTTTACAACCTCTTCCTTTTTCTACTGTGTGATGCCCACCTATGCCTTTAATTCTGTGCCTGTAGCTTTAAGCTCTTTGCCCTCATGTAGAAGTGACAGGAGATGGCTGCTGAGTACCCCACGACAATAAGACATATTTCATAGTATGCGTTTAAGATCCAATCAAACACACTTCACTTTCAGCAAATGGGATAAAGGTGGCTGTACTGTTGCTGTAATGAGATATGATCTGGATGTGTCACAGGAAGGATTACATTTATCCAGTGGCAACAGATTATACCAAATATGTTATAGGCATGAGGTGAAGCAAGGATGAGAGGGCAACCTCAAGGTAAGGCAGAGCTGGAGTAGGGGATGAAGAAAGCAACAACAGATTGAACCTCAACCCGAACAAGGAATACAAATCCTGCCATTTTATGCAGAAGGAAGCCAGGATTTGTGAGCAGTTGGGTGCCTCCAACCCCTGCCAGTCACTGCCCATCCTGGGGAAAGCCAAGCTGGCTAGGGGAGTCTGGGAGTCATAGTCCAAAGAGGTTTCTTTCAAACCTGGGGGAAAAGCATATAAATGGACAGTAGTGGTTGCTGACTCCCAGTGGGGCAGTGAACTTAGTTCTGGGCTGAATCTGCACTGCAGAAATAATGCAGTTTGACACTGCTTTAACTGTCATGCTTCAATGCTATGGAATCCTGGAATTTATAGTTTGTTGTAGCACCAGAGCACTCTGACAGAAAAGGCTAAATATCTCACAACACTAAGAATCCTAGACTTTCATAGCATTGAAGCATACTAGTTAAAGCAGTGTCAAATTTCATTATTTCTGCCATGCAGATTCAGCCCAGGTTTGGGCTATCTTTCAAGGTGCTGAACCAGTTTAAGAACCAGTTTAAGAAAAACATTGGAGAACCCTTTAAATCCTGGTTTAAAGCTAGATTTGCCACCCCACGCAAATGGGAGCCATCAGCAACTACTGTGTGGTCACTTGTAGCATGACCTTCTTAAAACTATATCCCAGGAACTAAAAATGACAAGAAGTCTAACCTCTCTCATCGTATGATGGCGTCCATCTCTTGATGATCAGATTCTGGATCCAAAGAGATCCCCGTGGGGAGATGGGCATCAAGGTCCTTATTCCACCTATAGAGGAGGAGCTCCAGAGGACTAGTGACAAAGCAACATAACTGAAGCCAGGAGCAACAGTTTTAGACCTAGTTATGGCTCCACCCCACCTCTCTTTCTGCAAAATCCAGCATTTCCACAAGAAACCCATTCCTGTTGACAGGAATGGAACCATCAACAGACCAGCTGGAAGCTGAGGCTACAAATTCTCTGGTGCTTGGGTATTTTCACATTCTGTTCCAGTTCTTCAAGGGTGAGTAACTGCCAGGAGTTGGGAAGCTTCTTTTCAAGTTGGGAAAATAATTGAAAACCACACTGTTTTGTTGTTTCTGAGTTTTTTATAAAAAAAAAAAGTTTTAAAAGTAAAAAGAAACAAACTTTTTTTTCAAAAAATATTCTTGCAAATATTTTTGTAGAGACAGCTTGCATTGGAGGAGTGGTTTGAGCATTGGAGTATGATCATGGAGACCAGGATTTAATTCCCTGTTTGGGCATGGAAACCTGCTGAGTGACCTTGGGCAAGTTACACACTCGCAGCCCAAGAAAACCCTGTGATAGGTTCACCTTAAGGTCACCATAAGGCAGAACAACAAGAACAACAAACAATTTGTACAAATGTACTAGGGGCAGAACCGGGAGCACTGGTGGGGCACAAGAAAGGAAGCTTTGAAGGCCCCGTTTTTGACTTGAAGTTTTGAATTCAATTTTTGACTGCTAACAAATTTTGACTTATGGCAGCCCTACGATAACCAATGATACTGTGGCTATTGCAATAGGAAGTATCAGGAGTGCCAAAGGTTCCTGTTGTTGTTGTTGCTGTGTACCTTCAAGTTTTTTTTGACATGACAACTCTAAGATGAACCAATCATAAGATTTTCTAGGCAAGATTTGTTTAGCAAGAGTTTGCCATTGCTCTCTTCCATGGTTGAGATAGTGTGACTTGCCCAAAGTTACCCAGTGGGTTTCTATGCCTGAGTTGAGATCTGGAGTTTGGTCATCTGAAAGCCTAGTCCAAAACTGGTTCCCTGCCCCTGTCTCATCTGGTCTACTCTCAGTGTAGCTTGAAGCAATACTTGCTAGAGACTTTCAAACATCCCTATTTAATATTTGATCATTTATTTGAGACAAATATGGGTTTCTGCTGCTTTTTCTATTGTTCCCAATTATTTTCTCATAGTTTCTCATGGTTATTCCATCTGGGAAATGGTACTATGAATATGTTCTAGTGTAGGGAGCAGACATTTGGCTTCTGTCTTTTCTTTCATTTTCTGCATTGTTTCTTAAGCATTCTTTCCTATTTTGGTTAAAATTGCTTGCATCTTCCTTATCTTGAATTGTTTGCTCAATGTCGTCACGGACTTGGAACTATTTTATAAAATGAAGTATTTTCAGGTTAAGTGCTGGGCTTGAGTAATATGTCTTAATTAGTCGCATTAAAAAAGTTGATCAATACTCGAAATAAATGGTGCTCCCGCCTGCCTAGATGGGCTCCAGTCAGGATTCTTGCGTTCTCTGGACATCCTGTTTCTATAAATGGAAGCCCATTTTCATTTTCCAGTGCCTCAAGTCACATTTTGCTGAGTGGGAAAAGACATCTATTATTGTTGTTGTCTCCCCCCCCCCAGCTTTAATGTCATGAAGGATGCCAAATTCGTTCCATGGATAACTGCAAAAGTATCTTCTCATCAGCTAGAATCTTTGGGCCTTCATTTGGGACTTTGGTCTTGCAACAAATCCTGAGATTGGATTTAATGCAGAATTGTGAAAAAGCAAGTGTGGCAGTCTCCCATATCCTCCCTCCTCCCTGCCCTGCTTTTGCCGAGATATCTGTCAAGAAAAAGACAACAACATAGTAATGTATTTAGCTTTATATGATCTAATAACACTGCCTCGCTCACACTTACTGAGTGTGTGCCTTCCATTTTACTTTTATGGTGTGCAAGGTCTCAATTGATGGGAATGGATGTACCACAGGGGCCCAAAGTCATAAATTGGATGGTTTATTATTAAATGTGACTGTCCTGCTGGTGCACAGGAAATCTCTGCAGTACATTTTGCTTCTTGCATGGAAGTATATCTAACCAGATTCAAGAGGCAGTTCAGCCATGCATATCTGTAAGCATTTCACTTTTGCAAACCACTTGCAAACTGACTTGAACAAAACTATATAAAAGGGTTGGATTTTAATGGACCATATCTAACATTTGCCCAGAGCTCCCCAGACCAGGAGTGTATGCACACTACACAATTCTAGCATTTCTATAACAATTTAATTGCTCTGTTTCTGTTCCATGGAATCCTGAGCTTTATAGTTTGAAGAAAGACTTAGAATTGTCTGTCAGAAAGTTCTAATTCCTTAGTTCAGGAGAATGTGAACTAGATCATTTCTCACTGAACAACAAAACCAACCATTCTGGGTGGGTGATGCCATTCTGGTGATGTGAAAACAGTACTTGCATCTGAAGACTGGAAATATTGGAGGGAATGATGGATAGCCTCAGCAGTTTCAAATTCTGGGCTCCTTGTATAAAGCTCCCATTTGGGGATTTAAAAAATGACCTGCCAAATCCTTTCCTTGTTGCTTTCTTTCAGTTTTTGTGAAATGTCAGATTTAAAAAAGCATCCTGGAATGCAGCAGATACTTCCTGCAGGGTCATCTGACATGACTCTTAGATGTGAAAAATCAGGTGCATGTGTCATCTTTGTACCAGGTATCCTTGCTTCAAATATCCACTCAGCTATAATTCACATGAATCACTTAATTAATTAATTTTTTCTTGGGAGCACAACATACATGGCCATGAATTTTCAGGCTGTTACCCTGGTACCCCTTGCCTTTACATCACATTCTTGGATCTAATCTTGAGTGAAAGCAAGCATGAGGGCTTTAATTCCATTGGTTAGTCCCAATTAGAGCAAACCTACTCCATCAATTGTTGAATGGTGAGTCAACAACACACAGGTAAATCCAATTGATCTAGCAGGTCTACTCTTGTTGGAAGTGACTATAGGATATAAACCATGATGTGACATCATCTTAATAATAATAATAATAATAATAATAATAATAATAATAGGATTTATTTACATACCGCCCAATCACTGGGAATCTGAGCGGTTTGCAACAGAGGGGATAATAGACGGTTCCCTGCCCTCAGGCTTACAATCTAAAAGACACGACACAAAAGGAGAAGGGAATGGTGAGGGGGTGAGGGGATCAGGTCCAGCATTCTTCTCTCCCTCTGAGGCCTGGACCAAGGCAGATGGACTGGAGGGAGGGCTCTTCTTCTTCAGGCTAGCCCCGATGGAGCTGGGCCAGCCTATTCTCTCCCTCACGGGCTGAAGGATGACAGTTATGGAGGGAGGAGCCTCTTTCTTCAGGCTAGCCCTTGATGGAGCTGGGCCAGCCTATTCTCTCCCTCCCAAGCCGAAGGATGACAGTTATGGAGGGAGGAGTCTCTTTCTTCAGGCTAGCCCTGGTGGAGCTGGGCCAGCCTATTCACTCCCTCCCAGGCCGAAGGATGACAGTTATGGAGGGAGGAGCCTCTATCTTCAGGCTAGCCCTTGATGGAGCTGGGTCAGCCTATTCTCTCCCTCCCAGGCCAAAGGATGACAGTTATGGAGGGAGGAGTCTCTTTCTTCAGGCTAGCCCTGGTGGAGCTGGGCCAGCCTATTCACTCCCTCCCAGGCCGAAATATCTTGCTTAATATTTTGATGCATCAGATTTCACAAGAGCCCCAGTTCATGCTTTGTGCCCAAATGGCAATGCCGCACAACTGGATACTCAGCAGAATGCACAATGGAAGTAGTACTTTAGCCAATTTCAGCAGCACAGTGGAGGGATGTACATTGGCTAAGAGTATGCATCCACATGGACAAGCACTCTGCATGCACAACTCCACTTCCACGATCATGAACTGTATGTGAATTATATTTTGTACATGGAACAAAAATGTCTAATTGTTTCCATAGGGAAACTTGTGTATGCATAAGACAAAGAATTTCAACCATACTATGATTAAATGGGCAGCTCTAAGAGACCTGGAGGTCTTCCCACATTGAAATGTAATGATGGCCAAGAACATGCAGAACAGAACTCCATTATGTCTCTTTCACCCATCAGAAAACTTACCCTTTAGTTGCAGGCGCATTTCCCATGGCCATTTAATGACTAATACAGGGCAGGGGCAATTGGAGACACATATGGCCCTGTCTGCCTGGGCCAAAGAAACTGGCCTCCTTCCATCCTCTCAGTGGGGAGACTGGACAATGCATGACCCAAGTCTGGTGAAAACAGACTGGACAACATCTGGCCCATTCAGCATGAAATCCAGGATATACCCCTGTTAAATAAATGGGGTTAAATAACTCCCTGTTTGCTCTAAATCTTCCAGGAAGATTTGAAGCCCTCTCTTTCGATGACAGGTGGCTTTTTAAAATGCATCTTCTTCTGCTGCCTGGTGCAGCTCTCGCTGTCACACTTCACTCACTTTGAGGTTGGAATAAGGAGCCAAGCCATGTTGTTGAGGCTGGGCACCTCATTCTGGCAACTGGCTGCCACAATGGTTATGCCAAGCATCAGAGCAGGACTTTTGTGCAAACAGAAGCCCAACATCAGAATGGCAGGCCCCAGGGAATAAGGAGAGATTGGGGCAGTTTTGAGGCCAAGATATTCTGGGATGCCCTCAGAGTTGCTTGGCTACTGCAGACAGGACCGAGGCTGTTATAGCCAGACTCAGCAGATGATGGATTAACTACTTTAATTAAGAATATTCTGAATATATTTAGTTAACTAAGTAGCATCTCCTAGCCCAACCTCCCTCTCAATCCTACTTTTAATGGCCACCAGCCCCTGTAAGTTCTTCTGTCTACTGGGGCACAGCAGACTGACATTTCCATCTCATTCCCACCAGGGATCCTTGGTGTGACAGTCAGAAATAGGATTCCTGTCTCAATTCCTCCCTGTACTAGAGCTCACTGGTGGTAGCAGGATGGAATGCACTCCGAATGACAGAAGAGATATTTATAACTCACTTCTAGGGTTGCCATAATTCTCAAAACCTGGAAATTGTGCAGCAAAATATAGGACATTCAAAAAAATGGAGGACACACCAAATTAAAAGTCAAACACATTAGTAAATTTTTAAAAAATTAAGCCCCCCTCCCAGGCCCTAGGCCTCCCTGCTGCTCATCTGCCATCCCGAAAATGCAGTAAGGGAGGTGGAGGTGACAGCAGAAGACCTAGCACCCACACCAAGCACCCTTACTTTATCTTCTGGGGCCTCTGCCAAGGCCCCAAGCAGGATGCTGCTTCCAAGACCTCCCTGTGGCTGGCGGAGGCTGATGCCCAGGAGCAGAGCGTGGCGCTGCCTCCAAGGCATCCCCGGGGCTGGTGGAGGCAGAGGCTTGGAGCGGAGTACTGTCTCCTCCAGTCCCGGAGAGGCCTAGCTGGTCGCACAGTCTGGGGCTGGAGGAGGCCTTGGCCCTCTGCAGCCCTGGGGTGGGGAGGACCTCTTAGAGGGGGAGGGAGGAGGAGGAGCTGGGCCCGGAGGAGGCTTTCTGCCTTGTTCCAGGCCCATTTTCTCCAGCAGACTGGAAATTTACAAAATGTGGCCTGGAGCAAGGCAGAAATCCGTGACTGGAGGGTCAAAAATGCCCAATCGGGATGGGGCATTTTTGAACCCTTTAATCCGGGATTGTTCCACCCAAAACCAGGATATGGCAATCCTACTCACTGCAGTTGGTGGCTGTTTAGGTAGGACTGGAGGACTTTTGCAATTGTAACACTATTGAAAAGTAGCGTTCAGGCATATGAATTGGTTATGGATCTGCAACTCTAGGTTATGAATCTGTAACTGCCATATTGAATTTCAGCCAATGTTATTTTTCTGAATTTGGCTACAGCCAGAAGCTTCTCTGGTACCTCATGTTCTCTGCCATGGAATTTGACTTTAAGACCAGCTAGTCTTAAAGGTGCTTTTCTCCCCTCCATCTCTCTTCCTCCTTTTTTATGCTGGAAGAGACTAACATGAGTACTTCTTTTGAAAACTACTAAATGGAATTTGGTCATTGTGTGAAGTTGGTAGAATTCCAACCTCTGCAAGGGCTGAAGCAATAACTTATGGTGGTGTAAATTGGACTTAAGGCAATGTATGGCCCTAACAGGATGCTATCCAATATGTTCTAAATATCACTTAAGAGATTTTACAACAAGTGGAAAATTCTGGAAAGTAATTGGAATGGGCACCATGCTATGCAGCAGTGTACCTTCTCATTCAACACTGCAGGTCCTTCAAACCCTACTCTTCCCTCATCAACTCCTTGATGTTTTCTCCCCTCAACTGTCCTTCTACATTCCATGTTTACCAAGTGTGTTCAAGCCTCTTTGGATTGTTTTGTTTGTGATTTTTGCTGTCCTTTAGATGGTTTGCACAGCACATAGTGAAACTGTGGAATTCACTGTAACAAGATGTAATGATGGTGGTCAGCTTGGATGGATTTAAAACAGAACTGGATTGATTCATGGAAGGTGGGACTATCCATGGCTATTGGTCAGAATGCTATATATCACCTCCTCCAGGATCAGAGGTAGTGTGCCCTCAGTAAAGCGATTTCTGGAGAATGCAAGACAGAGGATGCACAGGTGAATTTACACTCATGTCCTGCTGGTGGACTTTCCATAGGTAACTGGATAGCCATGGTGTGAACTGAAGCTTGGACTCAGTGAATTTTTGCTCTGATCCAACATGAGTTTTCTTGTGTTTTTATGCTGTTTTTTTTTTTAATTTATACTGCTGAAAGCCTTTCCCCCAATCATGCTGATACTGCTCATTTGTTTTTCAGTGACTGCTTCTTGGCAATAGTCTTGTTGACACTCATCAGTTGGGTTTGTCATTAAAAGGAGCAGTCACATCATAGGTTCTGTTCCATGTTGATGATGTGCAGCTATGGTGAGAAACAGCTCCTTCAGCTCTAGGAAAAGACATGAACATAAGAAGCAGAGTTTCATAGAGACATCTCGAATGCTATAGCCCAAATATTCATCAAGCTCTGTTTTCTGTTTCCAATATTGGCCTCTGGAAAATAGACAAAGTAAATTGCAGAAAGTGGACCACACAATCCACCACATTGGTTAGAGGATTCTGACCCCTGCAGTCCAAGAAAGAAACTTTTCCAAGCTCTGATCTCCTATGGGGTCTTTCTCCAACCGGTAATATTCAGGGTTCTGCTGCATTTAAACATGGAGATTCTATTTTCTTTTCATGGGTAATTGTTCTTTCCTATTGGCTAATACATTTATTTCTAAAACTATCTAAACCAGGGGCATACCCTGTGAGCAACATGGAAGCATTACATTATTGGGCAACAACATTCAAAAACATGACTAGGAGTATGTTGGGTGTTGTCATTAAAAAAATCTAGCATTTCCAAACTTTGAGCCTGTGACAATGAATTTCATATGTTATTAGAAATTATATAAAAATATTAGAGAATGATGTCCCTACTGAAGATTGCAAATGTTAAGGTTCTAGTTGTGGTTTGTTGTAATCCTTGTTGTGTGCCTCAAGTTGTTTCCAATTTGTGGTAACCCCACTGCAAACCTAACATGGAGTTTTCTTGGGAAGTTTCTTCAGAGGGAATTTGCCATTGTCATCCTCTGAGGCTGAGAGAGTGTGACTTGCCCAACATCACCCACTGGGTATACATGCTGACCCAAGATTTGAACCCTGGTCTCCAGTCATAGTCCAACACTCAAACCACAACACCATGCTAGCTGTCTCTGGTTCTAGTATGTCCACCAATCCAGAACTGGCTGCTTCATCTGCCAAAGCCATTTTTTAAAAAAAAGATACAGGCTCATAATCTTTTGGATTTTTAAAAATGACATAACATGTTGCAAGATAATGATTACTGTGGTATGTGTATCATTAAGAAAGTGAGATATGCATTTTGTTAAGAGCCATCGAGAAAGTCGTTTTGCTACTATTTATAACTACTGTGTGTGGGATTTGGTTGGGGATTTTCCTGATATTTGTACTTTTGGCTTTCTTTGTGTGTGCCACTTTTGCATTTTATTTTTTCTGCTGGTGGAGTATTGTTTCCTGTTAGGTTGTGTCTAGGAAACAATTTCAAGGCATTCCGGTGGGACAATAACACGGATGGTGAATTTCCACAACTGACATTATGAAATAAATGCTGCAACACTCTGCAGGCTGATCTTCATTTTGTAACACTGCCTAGAAATCTCACTGCCTAAAAAATGTAAGACACTGGATAGGGCTTTTTTAAATTAAAGTTTTCTTCACAATGCAGTTCTGTATGCCCTCTCTCTTTTTCTGTTTATAGCATATCCACATGTATATATTAACAGCAGCAGCTCCTTAACTGCTGCATTTCATTTTAAAAGAAACATTCTGTAATTAATTAATATTAATTAACCCTCTTGCAATGAATTTAATGATGAATTATTGCATTTCTAAACCACCCACCACACAGAGTTCTCTAGATGGTATACAATCAGTTAAAATATAAAATTAAACAACAAAACAATAAAAGAAGTAGAATATGAAACCATACAAAGGCAATAGCAGGGAACAAACCATTTTGGTCTTGTTGTTCTTTTTGTGTGCTTCAAATTGCTTCCAACTTATAGTGACCCTGAAAAGAACCAATCACAGGGTTTTCTTGGCAACATTCACTGTGGAGATTGTGTTTGCCTTCCTCTGAGTATGAGAGAGTGTGACTTGCCCAAGATCATCTAGTGGGTTTCCATGGATGAGCGGGGATGGAATCCCTGGCCTCAAGAGTTGTAGTCCAATGCACAAACCACTGCACCATTCTGGCCTATTAAAACCAGTTAAAACAGCAGCAGAATACAAGTGCAAAGATGTAGGAGTTAAAATGCAATTATCAAAATGAATCAGAGTAGAAAAGGTGCTTTTTTGGCCATCTCCTCCCTCCTGAATGTAATGAGCCAGGAGAGGCAAGGGATGAGTGTGCATGTGGTTGGCTGAACACTGTCACACACATGCCCTCCAGCTGTCCAGATTTGTCAGGGATGTGTTTGTGTGTGTGCTTGAGAGCCAGTGGGGTGTAGTGCTTTAAACACTGGACTATGTAGTTTATCACACAGGGAAAATTGAGGGTTTAAACTGATTATCCTGTGAAAATCGCTTGATCGCAATTAAGATTTTCACACACATCACAATAAAAGCATCACTATCCAGGGAATAACCAGTAACAAATCATTCATGGGATTCCCCCATGTGTGAAAGTCTTAATCATGATTGCATGATTTTCATGGGATAATCACTGTTTAAAACCCTGAAACCCCCCCCCCCCCCCAAATTTCTCCATGTGATAAAGTATGACTCTGGAGATAATGGTTCAACTCCCCACTTGGCCATGGAAACCCACTGGGTGATCTTGGCGAGTCACGCATTCTCAGTCCAAGGAAACTCCATTGTAGGTTCACCTTAAGGTCACCATAAGTTGGAAATGACTTGGAAGCACACAACAACTTTCAAGTCACCTGTCAACATATGACGACCCTATGAATTTCATAGGGTTTTCTTAGGCAAGGAATACTCTGAGGTGTTTTTTTGCAGTCTCCTGTCCAAGTACTAACCAGAATTGATCTAGCTTAGCTTCCAAGTTCAGACAGGATCTGGTGCCAATTAGGCCCCAAATAATTCTCAATTATCCCACTTCCTTAACTGCCTTGACAATGTCCCAGTTTCTTTTCCCTTCTTCCACTTTCTCCCTTATTTCAAAGGCTAAAAAGTGAGCTCAAAATACAATAATAGTTTACATTCAATTTATTCAGCAGGAGGGAGAGGCAAGGAGGAAATGCTGTCTTACACTTCCTAAACTCAGTACATAAATTTATTTCCTTGCTTAAAGTAGTTTTTTCTGTTTTCTTTTCCATTAAGTGTTGCTTTACTTGACCCCTTTCACCACACACTGACATGGGTTGGCCACATGTGTCCTGGTTTCCATCAGTGAAATTTTGGGACACAGGCAAACACCTAGCCCATATCAGGCCTCACCAACTTGCTTTATTTTCAAGTTCCTGTTGCAAGGTGGGTGCAGGATCAACTTTAAGAGAAGATCCAAGCACTCATGTTTCTTTGGAAAAACCTTATGGTTTGATATCCTCCTTGAAAATGAAAGAAGAAGAAGAAGAAGAAGAAGAAGAAGAAACCAAAAATGACAAACAGCTCCTTTCCAGATTTGAAAGTCAGTTCTTTGTTGCCAAGCAAATTTATTTTCCAATGGGTATTGAGAAGCTTCTCATAAATGAACTAAAAAGAGATACATTCTAACTTGAATTTTGGCCAGAGAGGGCTATGGGTTTGTTTGTTTGTTTTTAGACCACCTTTGCCATTTTGATCACACCTCTTACATTTTCTCAAAATTCATGAGAATTTTAGTTCATTGGTTTTGATCAGGGGTAGGCAACCTGCGGCCCGCGGGCCGGATGCGGCCCGGCAAGGCCTTGGGACCGGCCCCAGCCTGGCCCTGCCGCCGATTGCCACCGGGGCCTTTGGGGGGCAATTGTCTATAGAAGCCTCAGAAACATGCATTTATATTAACATTTTTAAAAAAAAATCAGCAAATTTTTTTGCGTGTCCTGCATTTTTTAAAAAAAGTGTCTTCCATTTGAAAATTTTGTCCTACATTTGTCCTGGTTTATTTATATATTTATTTTTTTAAAAAAAGTATTTAATTATTTATTTTTTGACTTCGGCCCCCCAGTTGTCTGAGGGACAGCAACCCGGCCCCCGGCTCAGAAAGGTTGCCTACCCCTGGTTTTGATAAAGCAACACTAAATATTCTTCACACTCAGAGTTCTGTCTTGGTAGAAATATTCCCTGACAAGCACCTCCTGCAAATATTCACCTTTTCAAATTCTACAAGATGCTGTCATTTTCCTGCTGCTGGTGGATGCTACATTGGCACATTTTTTAAAAAAATCGACACTGCCTTACACAGAGTCAGGAACATTGATCATTGTTTGTTTGTTTTGATCTGATGCAATCTCTCTCCAAGGTCTTTGCCATCACTTACTCACTTCCCACCTTTTCCTTTAGCAGTTGATGCTAAGGCAGGCAGGGGGGACCTGTGAGCCCCCAGATATTGCTATTCCACAGTTCAGTCTGCAACATTGGCTATGATGGATAAGGATGATGGGAGTCAGGGTCCAGCATACCTGGAAGACCACAGGTTTGGCATCCCCCACTAGTGATTTAGCTTTGAACCTTCTGCATTCCAAGCATGTCTTGGTAAAAGGAGGTACATGTTCAGAGGCTTATAACATGCTGTATGCTGTGACAAAACTGGAGAGAAGAAAAAGATTCCTACCTCATCTATATGGTGTTAAAAATTCAGGTTCAGAGAATAACCTTCTGTGGCATCTATCTTTTGCTCCTTCTCAAAGCAGATCCAGGTCTTTGTTACCCAGCTCTGTAGTGGTTTGTAGTGATAAGGCAGACCCAGCTCCACCAGGGATAGCCTGAAGAAAGAGGCTCCTCCCTCCTTAACTGTCATTTTCCGGCCTGAGAGGGAGTGATCAGGCAGATCCAGATCCACCAGGGATAGCCTGAAGGAAGAGACTCCTCCCTCCTTAACTTTCATCTTCCAGCCTGAGAGGGAGTGATCAGGCAGGCCCAGATCCACCAGAGATAGCCTGAAGAAAGAGGCTCCTCCCTCCTTAACTGTCATCTTCCGGCCTGAGAGGGAGTGATCAGACAGGCCCAGCTCCACCAGGGATAGCCTGAAGGAAGAGACTCCTCCCTCATTAACTGTCATCTTCCGGCCTGAGAGGGAGTGATCAGGCAGACCCAGCTCCACCAGGGATAGCCTGAAGAAAGAGGCTCCTCTCTCCTTAACTGTCATCTCCCCGCCTCCTATTCCCCTCCAGCTATGCTCTGACTGTGTGGGGGAGAGGCTTGCGTACCCTAATGAAATTGTGAGCTATGCTGGCGGTGGTATAATAGCCACCGGTAGGGCCTCCCATGCCAGACAGGTCACAACCGAAGGGTCTGACCAAGAGCGCCAAAGGGCAGGATGGGCTCTCTAGCCTTATGGCAATCATGCTAGGAGATGGAAAATTCTAATCTCAAACCTGGGCAGATGGTGCTCGTCTAACCCTGTAAGGTCAACCATCTAAGAGAAGGAAACTCTAATCAAACCTACGACCCGAGGACCTCGCTGCCACTGTCCATGCTTGTCAAGGCCTCAGCAGTCGAACCTTTGGTTTAAAGGATGAGGCCAGTTCTGTGCACGCTGTGCTCCACCAGAAAAATCCATTGCACAGGCTTGAAGGATACATCCAACGTCATCAACGCACTTGTAGAAAGCACGGATGAGTTCTTCCTGAATCTTCGTTCATGAAGTAAAGCCAAGAAGAAGAAGAAGGAAGTGGTTTGAATGTTGGACTACGACTCTAGATAGCAGGGTTTGAATCCCTGCTCAGTCATAAAACTTACTGGGTGACCTTTGGCAAGTCAACTCTTCTGCTTCAGGGGAAGGCAATGGCAAACCTCCTCTGAACAAATCTTGCCAAGAAAGCCCCATGATAGGTTGACCTTAGGGCTGCCATAAGTCAGAAATGACTTGAAGGCACACAACAACACCAAAACTGGATAGTGCATAGTGCATAGTGCAAGGAGGTGGGATTAAGGACAGAGGTGGAAGAGAGTGTGTGGGACCAGCAAAAGTCCAGTTGTGCTATTGAAGAGATGTGCAATAGGGAGTGCTCCTACACCAGTATACATGCATTTCCCTTTTTAACTCAATTGTTAAATGGGGGATGTATGATAAAACTCTATGATCTCATAACAATTGAACAGGATGCCAGCCATAGGTTTCACCCTTTTGCTTCAGTGAAATTATTTTAATATGGTAACCATCATGTGATAAATCCCAACATAATAAAGGGCATCCATTATTGTCAGGACAAAAGGAGGGGGACATGACTGCATGTTACCAAATATCTTTGTGTATGCATTTTTTAAACATACACTGTGTGACTGAAGAGGACTCATTCCATGGCAAGGCAATCTTCTGTGATAATTTCTGCAGCAGTTGAATGTCTAACATCAAATTGCTGATCTGTTGTCTGGCATCAGACTGGTACCAAATTGTTAGGGCAACTCTCTGCAGAAATTGCCTCCCTCATCATGGTGTGTTACTTTAGAACTGCTGATGAAAGCATCTCTGTTATCTCAGAAAAGACATTGGTACCTCAGACAGTGTGGGGGCATGGTTTGAGTGTTGATCTTTGACCTTGGAGAGCTGGGTTTGAATCCTCCACTTGGCCATGAAACCCATTGGGTGACCCTGGGCAAGTAACACTCTCTTGGCCTCAGAGGATGGCAATGGCAAACTCCCTCTGAAGAAACTTGCCAAGAAAACCCCATGATAGGGTTGCCATAGATCAGAAATGACTTGAAAGCACACAACAACAACAACAACAACAACCCGGAAACTGAGAGGTTTCTCCATGCTTCGCTATGTGTGTAGATAGTTGAGATGAGAACAAGTCAAGGCCAGGCTAGAAGAAAAGCAAGAACAAGAAAGTCATTTGCCATCACTCTCAAACATATCCATGGGAAACAAACAAGTCAGTTCCATTTAGCTTTAGTTTCCAGCTGTCATGGTTGCAAACATGCTAATTAAGCATCATGAAAGCAGCAGTGGCACAGTTTTACACCAGCAAAACACAAATAAAAGGACTTAGCTCTCTGTATTTTGAAGGATCCAGGTTTTTGATCAGCCACAGACTGGCAGGCCTGAGAAAGATGAGGTAGTTGATAACACAAACTGCAGTATACTATCTGAACCTGTCTGCTGTCTGTGCAATGACAAGAGATTGTGCTGTCTGTGCAGCAAATGAAGAAGAGAATTGCTTGGAAGTTTTGCTTTGTAGCTGAGATGGCAGTGTACATTCACACACAGAACAAGGGAACAGAGTGTCTTGTCTCTCCTTTGTGCTGTGTGGGCTTAGCAAGCTATGCTGCAGTTGGAAAGCTTTCTTGTCTAAGATAACTTATGTTTACTGTGATCATGGAAGATGCAGCTCAGGGCTCTGTTCTTGCCTACTGGTACTATACTATTTTCAGGACAGAAGGCTTAGAATATTCATGTAACAGTGCTCGTCTATTGTGCAAAATGAACAGAGGATCACTGGGAATAAAAAGGTGGTTGGTGTAGCACGTTGATGATTAATGGCCTCTAACAGTTACTTGATATTCCTAGAATTTGAAATGTAGGTCACTTCTTGGTAGGAGGGTAAAATTCTACCTCAGATGGCATGTCTCAAAAGAATTTATAAGAGAAACAATTTTGAAACAGGTTAGAGAAACAGAGTCTGAGATTTTGAAGCGAGTTTGCAGCTTCTTCTGTGACCTGTGAGGGCATGAAAGGCTTGGGGGACAGATGTTGGTTGAAGCATTAGCACCATGGTCCTTTTTGCTTTCCCTATACCACTGGTGGAGAACCTTTGGGTATGGGGCCAAATCCAGTACTCCCAGGGTCCCAATGTGTCCCTCAGGCTGTCATTTTCCTTTTCCCGTGATACCATCATTTGGTGGATTCCCAGCTTCTGTATGTTTTTTCCCATGCTGAAAGTTTGAAATGCCTCTACCAAGACGTAGTTAATACCTACTTAAATACCCTGAAAGCACCAGATCCCATCTGATCTTGGAAGCTAAACAGGGTTAGAATTTGGATAGGCGACTATTATGGAATACCAAGAATTGTTGGCTATATTTCAGAGGAAAACAACGGCAAATCAGCTCAGAATATTTCTCACCTAAGAAAACCCTATGAAATTCATAGGGTTACCCTGAATTAATAGGCAACTTGAAAGCACGCGCGCACACACACACACACACACACAGAGAGAGAGAGAGAGAGAGAGAGAGAGAGAGATTACTTACTAACTGGAAAAATGTGTTCTTTCTCTTTCTCTCCTAATGAAGTAATGAAGGGTGGCTTTATATGACTTTTTAAATGCACATAATACTCATTAATTTTGCAATGTTAAAAAAAAGTATTTTCTTCTATCCGTCCTGAATTACAACCATTTACATACTCATATTGTGTAGTCAGAGGGCTGAGCCTCATAGTCCTTTCCACACCATCTGAAGAAACCAAGTTCTTAACTCCCCCCCAAAAAATCTGCCAGATATGTTGGCTACTGGATCTTAGAAACATCCATCAAATATAAGAATATTAATTGTGAACTCTAATCATCTTATGCAGCTGGCGAGTAATGGTATATTTCTGAGTCAATTTTTTTAAAACATCAGTTCTAACTTTCTCATCATTCTCAAAAACAGGGAGGCCAAATTCAAAAGAAGAGAGAGTGTTTACACTCTTTAACAAAAGGGCAGGCAAAGTGTGGTTTATAGCCCCATGGCAGGTTTTGCATTCCTCCACCCACTACCCAATTTCTGGAGTCATTGCAGCTCTGGAATGGGGGGCAGAAAATTGGCCCTCTAGCCACTGGAACTTGCCCAGCCCTAGCTTTTTGTATGCATTTTCTCTTCTATGGGGGAAAACAATTACCATGATGACAGGAAGGGGGAAATTGCTCTTCCTTAGAAGGCAAATCTACATCAAATTTGGGAAACTGCGGACATTCAGATTTTGAAGAGGCTTACTCCCATCAGCTGTAGCCACCATAGCCAATGCTGCAGGATTGTGAGAGTTGCAGTCCAAAAATATCTAGAGTCCTGCAGCTGCTCCCTTTTGGGGTGGGACGTTCCTAACTTCCATTCTCTAGGACATCTACTTGGGTACAGAGTTGTCAGATCTCAGGATTTGATGCTGAGTCTCCAGGTTCCAAGCAGGAGATGGTGCAAATTCTCCAGTTCCAGGCAGGTGGAAAGTGTGTTCAAAGATCCAGCTCAACTAAAAGAGCAGCAGCTTACTACAATTTGCAAGGTTTAGGAGATTATCGCATTGACTAATAATATGACTGCTACCCAGCGGGATACAATTGGGTTTATAATTACTGATGGGTGTTATCACTCATAATTTGCTGCTGCTGCCACTGGGCAATTGCAACCTGGCCGTAACCCAGGTCCCAGAGGCATTTTGGAGGCTATTTTTCCAAAACAGCAAGCTCCTGTCTTGGAAAAATGGCCTTTGAAGAATGCCTGGGACCCAGGATGCAGCCAGGTTGCAATTACCCAGTGGCAGCAGTGGCAAATTACAAGCTAATACATGCCAGCAACCCACAACCTGACTGTATCCCATTCGGGATCAGTCAGATTATTAGTCAATGCGATAATCTCCCATATTGATTTGCTGCTGCAAGACTTTTCCAAGACTCTTCAGAAGATCTCTATATTTACTTAGCTTACTCCTTCCCTCCCAGCTGTTGTCATGCAAGGGTGCACCTTCCATTCTGTTCTGCCCCCATCTTCTGTCAAGAAGCAAGTAGGCTAGATTAAAGCTTCTTTATCTCCTTTGATGTTACCTAAGATGTCTGTCTTAATTTCCAAACAGGAAAATATGTTCTGTTTCTCTGTGTGTTTGATTGAAATGCTTTGAGCAACTGTAGTTGGGGAATGGATGTGCCTTCAAGTTGCCTGCCATCTTATGGTAACCCCATGAATTCCACAGGGTTTTCTTAGGCAAAGAATACTCAGGGATAGTTTTGCCAGTTCCTTCCTCTTAAATATTGTCTACAGCACCTGGCATTAGTTGGCAGTCTACCATCTGGGTACTAACCAAGGCTAACCCACTTAACTTTCAAGATCAGACAGGGTTTGGAGCTTTTAGGGTATTTATGCCTGAACTGTGGTTGGTATTTAATGCATAATGCTCAGTTACATTACCAGGGGCCATTGCTAAGTCTCACATTTTGCTCAGAAACCTCAGAGTCTGGGATGGTCCTGAACTGGCAAGCCTAGTTGACAGAAACCTGGCTCCCCACCTTTTGAGACAAGAATATTTACCCGCAGGCGGAAAGATTGGAAATCACCCATAGAAGAAGAAATTGCTCTTATCATCACTGTTCTACTTCCTCTCTCTCCTTTTCTCTTCCTTTTCGCCCTCCACTTTCTCTTTCTGGGTATTCACATTTCCTAACCAGGTTTTTTAGCCAGCCCACAGTTGGAGTTCCTCAGCAATGCATCCAATGCAGGAAATTGACATATTGAAACTATTAGTCCCAGAAAATTAACATCACTTTGCTAACTGTCTTTTGTACATGAGTCACATGCATTACCTTCTTCAGCCCATGCACTTTCTCCTGATCACTGAAGCTTTCCATGTAACACAGCTCAATTGTGTGTTTGTCTTGTTGTCTAACCAATTTACCTGCCTTGCTCTTCTCTTGTGGACCGGATAATGTGAACTAATTAAGGCAGGAACTTGCGACTGTGGATGAAACCATTTAATTCGATGCTGACAACATGCTGTAAGGATTCACTTGGGAGAATGAAGGATTTTGCTGCCTCAAGAAAAACTCTGCCTGGGAAAGGGATAGATCCTTTTTGCCACCTGTGCACATTGACCAGTTGTCCAAGATATGTGACGGTGGGACTTTTCCACAAATCTACATAATTGAAAGTCGAAGATGGCTGAAAGAAACACTGGGTAAAATCCTTCATCAGAGAGATAGAATGAAACTTTAAACTCTTGGAGTTGTATGACAATTGTATATTAGTATATTGCATTGTTGCACAATTGAATGTGAAAACAAATGTGATGTGCATGACTACAGTGTACAATGCATGGTGAATAATGTCCAGTTGGCACCATATGTGCAAAGCCATTGCATATATAATTCTGCTTTTGTAGCCTTCAGCTGAATATAGATTTCCACAGTTGGACAAAATCATCCAACAGATTTTGTAAGTATGCAAAGGGATATTGAAGCAACTTTGAGACTAACTGTGCAAAACAAGTTGTAGCATAAGCTTCTGTAGACTTGGTTTACTTCCTCAGATGCATGCATACTCCATGCATACTCCACATAACTGAGGAAGTAGAACAAGCCTATGAAAACTTATGCTACAACTTCTTTTACAGAGTGAACCTCAAAGATGCTACAAGATTCTTTTGCATACAGATATTCCAGACTAAGGGAATTTATGAATGTATAAATCACTAAAAGAGCACTAGCCCTAATCTTTACCACTGCAGTTTTTGATACTAGGCTTGGTATAGTGGCTTGTTTTTTCTGTATCAGCAGGACACATCTTCCTCTTGGTGCCTAAGTATTTTCTCATTGCTTAGGATATAAAAGTCTTCCCATAGAATGGTTTTTAAAATGTGCTATTTGTTTGGTTTTAAGATGAGGAAGCCAACATCAACAAAATGAACAGCCAAACTGACAACTGCCTCGGCATCTTCACAGAACAAGTACTCAAGAATGCAACATGGCCTGCTCTGTTGCATGAATTCAGTGTAGAGGCATTCAGTCTTTCTTCATAAGACTTGCTTTCCAGCATTTGGATAAATGTTGTTGCTCACCTAGGAACCCATTTCAGCTTGTCCTATATGCTTCTTAGGTGTTCTTGCTGAAAACTAGAATAAGAATTGCAAAAAATGATGGCATTAGTTGTCATATAGGTTTACTTAGGGGCCCAAAGACCAGCCCAAAGGGGCAGCATGATGCCGTCCCTTTGAGCACTGGATTGGGGCCATGGTCCCAGTCTGGCATTTTTCCAGTGCAAAAAGAAGTGACAAGATGCAGCTCCTTTTTGCATCAGAAAAAGGGTACCCTGTCCATCGCTGCTGCTGCTGTTTGGTGCTCCTGCGGCATCTAAACACTGTGCCACTGGAGCGCTGTAAAGCTGCTGTGTGTAAACAGCTGGGAGGCTTCACAGCAGCTTCCTGCCACTTGGGGTCATGTGCTGTGCATACGCCACATCCCCAAGCTGCTGGGAAGCCAGCATAGTTTGCTGCTCTGTTCCGGCCCTTAGGTTAATCATTCTAACAGTAATGAAGTTCTTATGTTTAGGTTGCATCTTCTTTACATGTAGTTTTCTTGTAATGTTTAGACTGCATCTTCTTTTCTTGTAATTTGAATGCACTGGTTCATATTCTAGCAGAAATCAAGCTCACACCATCTTCCCCATGACATCTTTTCAGATATTTAAAGATGGCTACCAAATAATTTCTCAGACTTCTCTGGTTCTCCACTTTCCTTTTAAAAAGTGACCTCTTCATCCTTTTCACCTTCCTTGTTGCCAGGCAGCCAGTGTCTCCCATGTCAGTCGGGTGATAAATCTGTTCCACATCTTAATCTGAACTTCAATGTCAAGGTGCTGAATCCTATTCCAAAACAGCAATTTAATTTACGAGAACAAAAATCCAACTTGGATTCACCACCTCACTAACATGGGAGTCTGAGCATCAGCCTCTTCTGCTTATCATCTTTTAAGCAGGGATGGTTCACTTTTAATAGTGAACTGCACAGAGTATTTTCCTACAGAGTACAAAGTCTGATGTGAAAAACCACAAGAACAATGAACTGAAACCTCTCCAAGGAGGATCACAGTTCTGCCAGGGGCAGGGGTAAGATATGTGACTGAATCTTCTTCCTTCATCTTCTCATCTGCTCTGCCTGCTTCTCCCTCTGTCCCTCTTTTTCTCTGTCTCTCCTCCAGCCCACTTCATGACTTTGTTCTTTGTCAAAAGGCGTAGTGTCGAGGAGAAGCTGCCGCTCTTTTGTGCCTGAGATTTGAATTTGACCCCCTGCAACCTTAAAAAACAAATCAATACTCCCAGGGAGAAGCAGTGGGTGCTGCTTTCCAAGGCTCACACACAGCAGCAGAGCAGGGCTTTTAGACAGATGTTATCTGGTTCATAGAGTTCTGAATACTTCAGTGAGGTTGGGTTTATATGTTGGGGCTGTGTGTTTCTTGCTCCTACTTTCTTTAGCCTGTCTGCCTTCATTCCTTCCTCTCTTGGTAAAAAACTCTCAGTGTATAATGTCCCTGATTTCTTTAGACAGCTCCAGAGAATAACCGTACCTTTAAATAAACAGCCCTGCTTCAAAAAATATATCAAATAAATACAGTGGCCTCCAAAGCAGGGCAGAAACTGGCAGGAGGGTTGGTAGAAATAGACTGCATTTACATTTAGAGAAGCACTGGTGTGTGACAGAGGTCATCAGCTGATGGTACAGACCCTCAGTCGGAATGAAAAATATATGAAGCAGAGTTTCATGGCTTGGGGGTGGGAAGAGAAGTGGAAAAGAACGAAAGCACTGATGATAACCCTCTGGATTGGGCCTCCTTTTGCTCCTACTCCAGTGAGACATAGCCTCCAAATGTCCTGATTTCACAAGGATGGTCCTAAATAATCATTTACTGTCTCACTTTTTAAGCTACTTCTAAAATGTCATGTTTTCTTTCTTTTCCTTGCACTTTCCCCCAACATCCTCAGATTGCTTCGGTTGCTGAAAAATGAGTGCAAAGTGCAGAAATAGTTCCCACTCAGTTAACTCAGAGGCACAGAGGAGAGGAGGGTTCAGACATTTACTCTTCCGAACAGGCAAAAGCAAATTGTGGCAGCCTCTCCTAGTTTGTGTGTTCTTCCTCGGTGATAGCTTTTGCCATCTTGACCACACACTGATGTTGCTGGGTCACATCAGTCCTAATTTCCATCTGTGAAATGTTGGAGGGTATGGTGAGATAGCCCATCATTTGCTTATGGCTTCCATTCTCCCCAGCCAGAGAAGCCTTCATTATGAACATATATAATTTTGCACCCCGGACCTTGCTTCAAAAGCAACAGACCTGAGGTAACTGTGTGTCCTTCCCTCTGAGGCTCACAATAACAATAACAATAACAATGACAACATTTCATACAAAGAAAACTAGATGATCAGGGGAAGGATTCTGGGCTAGCTTTGTCCTGACCTGACAGCTTTCAGCATGTTGGGTATTTGGGGTAGGTAGGTGAGTAGAGAAGCACTGATAGTTGTGAGCTCAAATATATAGCCTGGAATGGTCCAATCTAGTCCTAGATATGCTGCGTCACCTGCCATTTTTAAGAGTAGCCTCAGACTCAGTGCTTTAATTTTTAATGAATGGTTTTCATAGCTGAAGACAAGATCCATAACAATTTAGGTATTCTCAAGGCTCATCATGCTGGTCTGGTGAGCATTCAGTGGTCAGAAGCAGGTGCAAGCTTCAAAGTGATCCAATTGTAGCAAAAACCAGAGACTCCAAAATAGGTCAAGCAAAGGATTATATCCTGGCCAGAGAATATGAATAAGTAATTCCAATTTCATCCAGTAGATGGAAGTGGTACATATCCATGTTCCCTTTTGCTGTTGTGTACCTTCAAGATGACTTTTGACTTATATTAATCCTATTGTAGGCAAGATTTATTGTGTTCCTTTAAGGTTGAACTGGTGAGATTTGCCCAAGATCACCCAGTGGATTCCTATGGCTGAATAGGGTTTCAAACCCTGATGTCCAAGAGTCCTAGTCCAACACTCAAACCAGTATATCACATTGGCTTCCCATGTGCTCCCCAAATCACTTTACAAATGCTCCAAAACTCAGGGGCTTTTCTTTCCTGAAATTTTGTTATTTTCAAATCTAATATGTTCACCTGTGGCATCAGTTATGAAAACTACTCAAACATACACCATACGTTCGGAGTTTGGAAAAGTTCCTTATGTGGGCCTGATTCCTGTTGTTAATATATACATCTCACTGATTGAATATGTCTGCTCTGGTTGAAATTACCAACAGGATTCAGGTCATATTGTGTGGGGAATTTCAGGAATTGTCCAAAGAAAGTAATTTTTCTGCATAGGTTCTCCTTTCCTAAATACACTTGAACTAGTGCCTGGCATGCTGGGTGTTCATGATCGCAACTCACATGCTTTTAGAAGAGAAACATCTCCCAAACCTCAATTATTACGTTTATATACATCACTTATGCAATGCTCTGTTACCAGTGTTATCTGGGGCCCTTGGTAACTTATATAACTTAGGCAGGATACAGACTGCCCCTTTGGGGTGGCCTGCACCCACCCCTTTCCCCGACGGATCGGGGCCTGAGCAGCCACAGCGGCCCCAATCTGCTGCTTTTCCAGGCCTCGGGGAAGCAGCAAAACGCCGCTTCCCCGCGGCCTGGAAAGGGGTGTCCTTGGGGCTTCGTGCCCCAAGGACACCCTGACAGTGGCGGGGAAAGAGAGAAAGGGGCTGCTCAGGCCCTTTCTCTTCTGTATCGCTGGTGCAGCTGTGTAAAGGCTGTGCCAGCGATACGTGCCACGAAAGGAGCTCCGTTTTGGATAACAGGCGCTCCTAACTGTAGCATTCACCAGATTTGTCATGTGAAACGATGAATCTAGGAGCACCCCCAGACTGAGAACACAATCCTTTGAGGAGAGTGTGACCCCATCTAGGACTGGAGGTTGTATCTCAATACCTGGGTTCGGAGCCGATACCGTAAGTACCTCTGTTTTGTCTGGATTCAGCTTCATTTTGTTTTCCCTCATCCAATCCATTACTGCCTTAAGACAGTCACTGAGAGGCGAGATGCCATCTGAAGTCAAAGCTGAAGACTGAGACATGGAGAAGTATATCTGGGTGTCATCAGCGTACTAACACCCCGCCCCATGCTTCCGGATGATCTCTCCCAGCGGCTTCATGCAAATGTTGTAAAGCATCGGGGACAGGATGGCACCTTGTGGGATGCCACAATTAAGCGCCTTCCTTGCTGAGCAACTGTTCCTGAGCACCACCCTCTGGAATCTGCCCAAGAGGAAGAAACGGAACCATTGAAGCGCAGTGCCTCCTATTCCTAACCTTCTCAGGCGATTCAAGGGGATGTCATGATCTATAGTGTCAAATGCTGCTGAGAGGTCCAGTAGCACCAGCAGGGTCACACTACCCCTGTCGATGCCCAGATGAAGGTCATCAGCTAAGGCAACCATGGCAGTCTACACCTCAAGTCCCATCCTAAAGCCAGTTTGAAATGGATCAAGATAATCGGTTTCCTCCAAGACAGCTTGGAGTTGAAGAGCAACCGCTCTCTCAATCACCTTGCTCAGAAATGGTAGTAAAGAGACTGGCCTGTAGTTCTTCATATCCAGGGGGTCAAGGGAAGTTTTTTTCAGGAGTGACCTAACCACCGCTTCCTTCAAACAGGATGGAACATGACCCTCCCTAAGGGATGGATTGATGATGTCCCTTAAGAACACCCTCAAGGCATCTCCCCTCTGGACGGCCAGCCACGAAGGGCAAGGGTCAAGAGGGCAAGTTGTTTTCCTCACTCTACCAAGGAGCTTGTCCACGTCATCAGTACTTATAGATTGAAACTGATCCAGTATAACCACATCAGCGAAGTTGCTGGACACCTCATCAGTTGATTCTGTTATAACTCCGGTGTCCAAGTCAGCTCTTATCTGAGAGATTTTATCTACAAAGTAGTTGTTAAATGCATCACATCAGGCCATTGTCGGGTTAAGTAACATGCTAGTTGGCATGGTTAAGGGAACTGCATTCCGGGGGCAAGGGATCACTGTCAAAAGGGGGGTGCCCCTTTTGGGGAGCCACCTTGGGGATGCACAGGGGCCTGTTTGAAAGAAAGGTGAGGGTTTTGTATTTATTATAATATTTATTTCTAGTCTGGCTGAACTAAAAGATGTATTTTAAAAAAAAGGAGAAGAGATACTGGATCTTGATGGGCAGCTATTACAACAGTCCAGGTCACAGGGAGATATGGAAAGAGGAATCAGTTACACATCAATAGGAGCAGAGAGAGCAATAGGATGATAGTTGCTCCCACACCCCTGACTCAATTCAAACAGGAACTCATTGAGGTGCTTCTGAATGTCATCATCATTGGATGATGAAACCACTGCCATTCAGGATCTGATCTTGGATGAGCGTGCTGACTTGACATGTACCACACAGTCCTAGTTGGATGGGGATGGTGAGGAGGAGGGAGTTAATCTTTCTGTTTTGTCCACCAGTGTACTCTGTATATTAGCAGGTGAGAATGAGGTGGAGAGGCAAAGTTGCAGTGGTCTATCAGGATTCCATTCCCTTGAGCAGCTGCCAAGGGGTAATGCCGGAGCTCTGCTCCTTGACCTCCAATCAGGTACATGGACTTTTAGTCCCCATGCCTTTGGACAAGGGCATTGGATAGAGGACCCCAGGCAAAGTCATTGGGATCCTTATTGGCCACAGTGATCACTCCCCATCCCTGACCCTCCAAGCTATGCGAATGCAGTTGTGTTGCAGAAAGTATCCCAGCAGACAAGACTTTTGTTTAGCTTACCATCACACAATTCTTCCTCCCAGGTCTCAACAATGCCTGGCAAGTCAGTGGCCGTATCATAAATTGAATCAAGCATAACTGAGATCTTATTATGGACCAACCTGGAATTTTAATAATACCAGCAGATGGAAGGCCTGGTTCAGAGAACAACTGTGGTCGCTAGATCTCAGGCCTGGTTCCTTTCTTCAGTCTTGGGAGGAGGGAGATCACAGCATGAGAGTCCTGCATTGAAACATGTGTCATGTCTGTGTGTTTCTCATTTATTAGAATGCAAAGAAAAAGCCCCACACTGTAGAAATAATGCAGTTTGACATCATTTTAGCTCCATCCTATGGAATTCTGGGATTTATAGTTTTACAAGGTCTTTGGCCTTCTCTGTTAAAGCCTGTTGGTGCCTCACAAAACTACAAATCACAGAATTCTGTAGGATGGAGCCATGGCAGTTAAAGTGGTGTCAAACAGCATTATTTCTACAGTGTAGATGCACCCTTGGTGTTTTTGATTTGCATTATCTTGCTTGCATCTGTGGTTGATACGTAATATGTTGCGCTTAAAGGTCTTACCAGGGGATGTCTCTGATAATGTCACCCTTGTAAGATCAACAGGGCCCACTTCCCATAACATCACAAGGGATTGCTCCAAGGTCTCTGGTTCTGGCTCTGAAATCTCAGGGCCTGGAATAGTCCTGACCTAGCAGTCCTAACAACTGTTGGTTGAAAACAGGATACCTTAAAATAACTTTCTGCTCTTTTCTTCCACTGCCCTACCCAGTCCCCAGTGCCAGACCTTCCCTATGTGCATGGAATCCTCAATTAGTGCCTAAATCCCTTCATGGTTTTCCAAGCTCTCATAAAATACAACAAGTGACCAAAATCTCAAACAAAGTAAAATACAAAATTTAAAATATTCATCTGCAAATTCAGTGGCAGTGGGGGATTTGAGCAGCTTTAGACCAATTTTTCCAAGTTCTGTTCATAGCAGCTAGCCAGGGCTTCCAGAAAGTTTACAAGGAGGGCATAGCTTTCCATAGCTATTCTTTTCAGAGACACACTGCCCCTACAACTGGAAGGCCTTCCTCCTCCTCCCCCCCCTTCTTCTTCTATACCAGTGCTTCTAAAACTTCTGTTTTGTATCTATTCTTAGAAGTTGCAGCCAATTTTTTTTAAACATCTGGAAGACCAAAGTCTTCCAGAGCATTGATGTATACTAGTGGTTCTCAGTATTTGGTCCTCTTGGAGTTCAGTTCCCAGAATCGCTGACCCTTGATAAAGCTAGCTGGGGCCTATGGCAACTGAAGTCCGAAATACCTAAAAGACTAAAGGCTGAGAACAATTGTTCCTACTGCTTCCTATCTCTAATGGTATCTCAGTAGATTACAACAAATAACAAAAGTATTAAATTTAAAATTTAACCAGGATAACTTTCTGCTTTTGGACAAGTGGCCTGTTTTGAAGACCAGTTCTGAGCTCAGGTACAGAAGCTACGTAACAGAACTCAGAACTGCAAGTTATTGGGACCACAACTCCAAATATCCACTAGCCAGTATGGCTGATGGCAAACGTAGTCCAAAGAAGTTACTTTTCCAGGCTCTGACGGTGAGAAAAAGGATGTTGGACTAGGTAGCTGCTTGATATGATCCAGCAAAATCCTTTTTGTGTTCTGATATATTTGTTCATGTCCTGAAAAATTGGCAACTCTCCCAAGAGCATCAGCTCAAATAAAACCTGTTAGCATACCCCCAACTTTTCCAATTTGCCAGGGACAGCTCTGATTAATCCTTTGTTATCCCACCTTTCCAGGTGCTTTCAAAATGTCCCAGTTTCTGTCTCCTCCTTCCATTTTCCCCTTTTGTCATCAGCTTACTTCCATTGCTGCAAACTGAGTTCAAAGTCCAAAAAGTAGTTTGAACTCAATTTAGTGGAGGGTAGAGGAGAAAAGATGACAGAATCTTGCCTTTGCAAATAGGCTCAGGCAAAAGCAAACCTTCTGCAGCCCCTCCTAGCTTGTGTGTCCGTCCTCATCCATAATGTTTGCCCTCTTGACTGCACTCTGATGTGGTTTGGACACAAATTTTCTAATTTTCATCTGTGAAATGTTGGAGGGTATGTGTTAAGAAGAAACGAAAGGTGCAAGTCTATAAATAATAATTGAGCCCAGCCCTGTGCTACAGTTCTGAGGATGCAACTATTTGGAATTACTCTGGCCAACAAAATTAATCATTATAAGTACTTCCTCATTTGTAATGCTTTTAGGTCCTGAAAGTTGCTAGGAGTCCAAGGACAAAGGTTACCGGGAGGTTAAGAGATAAAGTACAAAGATGTGTTTACCATCCCTCAGGGTTTTGGTGACAAAGCAGATGGGCTAATAGGAACAAAGATAAGACTAATAAAAGTATTAATTAAACCTAAGGGAATGCAGACATTTAATTTGGGTTTGGCCATGTGTTTCCTTTAAAGAAAAAAAATGAATTCATTTTACTTGATTGGTGGTCACACTCAAGCAGAAGGGGGAAGTTGGATTCCCTCAGTTCATGCATTCATCCTGTGTGAAGCACAATCCAGCAAGCTTGAAAGCTGGTGCAAATTCCAGTAAAATGAGAGACAAATTCAGCTGATGGGTGCTCGCCAGTTTTGACTAAGAAGCCTATTTTCTCTGCGGAGAGCCTGGTTAGTGGCAATAGTACTTATGTCATCTGTATAATTCTTAATTGCATCCAGCATATTTCCAGAATTCAGTTTGGTATAGAATAAGATTCACATCAATCTATGGGAGGCTTTTGATGCAGCATCCATCCGATCCATCCATTTAAAATTGAATATAGCATCATCATGATCCTCAGCATCAGCATCATCAGTGAGAGGCCTCTAAAAGTCATGGTCATCAACTGCCTTGCTGAAGAATTCAAAATTCAGAGTGGTGGCTTCCTTGGTTGAATGAGTTCATCTGTAGAGAGGTCTCCTTCTTGTTCTACTGTGCTCTGCTTTGCCAAGCAGTCACATCTTTTCCAGTGAGACATGCCTCATTATATGTTCAAAGTATGATGGCCTCAGTTTAGTCATCAAGCATTTACTTCCAAATAAGATGCAGAAGAATCAATTAAACAAGCACAAGGGGACCCATTTCACAGAAGTATTCCTCCATATATGACAGGGTCATTTTTTAAGTGTTAGATCAAATCACCATCTCTTTAGTTCTAAGTCAGGGGTAGGCAACTCTTTTGAGCCGGGGGCCGGGTTGCTGTCCCTCAGACAACTGGGGGGCCGAAGCCAAAAAATAAATAATTAAATAATTTTTTTAAAAAGAATTAAATAAATAAATAAACCGGGACAAATGTAGGACAAAATTTTCAAATGGAGGGCACTTTTTAAATAAATAATGGAGGACACGCGAAAAAATTTGCTGATTTTTCATTTTTTTTAAAGATAAATGCATGTTTCTGAGGCTTCTATAGACAATTGCCCCACCATGCCCCTCGCGCGAGACGCCAAAGGCCCTGGCGGCAATTGGCGGCAGGACCGGGCTGGGGCCGGTCCCAAGGCCTTGCTGGGCCGCATCTGGCCCGTGGGCCGCAGGTTGCCTACCCCTGTTCTAAGTAATCAGCAAAAGACTGGGCTACAGAAGAATTCTGTTTTCCAGATGATTCACTTGAAAAAATTGTCTCTTCATCTGCATGCTAACAACAGCAGGGGCAAGTTAATTTTCCTGTAACTTCTGAACCAAAAGGATATGATGAGTATTCACTGAAATAAATGGGGCCTAAACCTGGAAAAAGTACTTTTTTGGACTACAGTATCCATAATTGCTGCCCAAGCCAGCTGGAGGATTCTGGGAACTGTATTGCCAAAAATTAAATTTCCCAGGCAACAGTTTGGGGCAATGATAACCAAGATTTCTCTTTCTCTCAGAGGCATGTTTTTGGGGCCTTATTTTCAGTGCCTGGGATATCATGAAAACTGTTAGTTTTGGAAAATCTCTGATGGCAAAGACCCATTAGAGAACCATTTTAGATTCCTGGAATTACTGGTAGTTAGATTAAGAAATGCTGCTCTGGAATTAGCAGAAATGTCTAACTATGCCAAGGTAAGGGACAAAATATCAGTGTAATTATTCCCCAGGGGATCAAGAAAAAACAAGACGGAGGAAATGACTAAGCGTCTGCATGCCATTAAAACAAGAGCATGGCACTGCTTGGATTAATTGTGAGCACTCTAATGTTGAGGCAAGCTTTTAAATGGGAGAGGATTCTGTCTTCCAGAGGGTATAAATGATGTGAATAATTTCAGTGCAACCAGATGTTTTCTGTTCAAAGACAAAAAAAAAAAAAAAAAAAAAAAAACCCAAGTGGTAGGTGAACTGGAAACTGGAAATCTCATTTGGGACAAACCCAAGGCATTTTGCTGCCTGAGGTGAAAGGAAAAATGGAGCACACAGTCCATTCCATTTACAGAAAAACTCTACTCTTGTGAAATAATGTCCTCCATGGCACCAAAGGACAGCAGATTTAGGATAGTAGAAGGGGGCTCAGTCCCTGGGGCTGGATCTGACTTTCTTGGTGTCCAATCTAGCCCCAGGGGGGTTCCTCAGATGTCCACATCCTTTACCCCATGATACCACTCTTTGATGGTTCCCAAGCTTACATATAGGTTTGAGAGGTACAAATGTCATGGTAGAAATGCCATAGCTAAGACTTAATTACTGGTAGCAAGAGCTTTTGTTCTTGCTTGAATAAGAAGTTCTTTATCTGCTTGCAGAAGAGCAATTGGGAGCAAGTAAATTTTCTTGGAAGGGACTTTGAATTTCACAACCTGAGAGAAACCACCAAGAAGGTGTTCTCTCTGATCTTTACTAAATTGTACCTGAGGGGATGCAGGAGAAAGAGGAAACTATCCTCTGAACATCTTAAAACTCAGGAAGGTTCATATAGGTTGAGTCTCCCTTTTCTGAAATGCTTGGGACCAGAATTGTTTGGATTTTGGATTTTTAAAATATATTTTGGAATACCTGTATTTGCTTATATGTACTTAATGGAGATGGCACCCAGGTCGAAACACCCAAGGAAAATCAGTGGAGATGGGACCCAAGTCTAAACACAAGATTCATTTATGTTTCATATACACTTTATACACATAAACTGAAGACAACATAATAGATGATATTTTAAAATAATTTAAATAATTTTGTGCATGAAACAATGAACCATCAGAAAACAAAGTTGTCACTATGTCAGCTACTCATGAAAAAAGTTTTGGGTTTTGGAGTATTTCAGAATTCCAGATAAGGGAGACTCCACCGATATATGGAAATATGCCCCTTCAGTTATGCTGGACCAAACCCATAGGTCTTTATAGGTTGTAACCAGCACTTTGAATTGCACTCAGAAATGCACTGGCAGCTGGTGAAATTGTTCTGTCAAGGAACGTGTGCTTCTTCCCTGTAATTGGCCTCTGTCAACAGTCTGAGTGCAACATTCTGGACCTGGGGCCCATTCACACTACTAAATAATAGCACTATTATTCCACTTTAACTGTCAAGGTTTCATCCTTTAAAATGGAACTAGAGAGAAGCATTTAGGATTCTCAGCCAGAGAACTCCAGTAACTCAACAAACCACAAAACCCAGGCCTCCATAAGATGGAACCACAGTAGTTAAAGTGGAATAACAACATGGTAATTGTGTAGTGTGAATGGGCCCCTCCTTGCAAGTTCTGAATGCTTTCTAGAGGCAGCCCCCATATAGAGCACAACTTTAATCTGATCTGTATATGTTGTGTTTCAAGAGTGTGGCTAATGAAATCTGTTTCATAGTTGATTTTATTGCTGACTGCTTGTGAACTGGCCTTCTCTTATGCTGGGCTTACTTCTAATTACTTTTCTGTGCTTTTTTTTTTTGTTCCACGGAATTTTATTGTATTGCTTGGTTATTGTTGTCATTGCTTTATCTTACCTGAGAGGGCTCTACCTCTCAAAGTGCTCGGAAATAATTTTAAATAAAAAATTAATGCTTGAAATTATACTGGTTAAGTTTCCCTTATCTAAAATGGGACCAGAAGTGTTTTGTATTTTG